>NC_071574.1:37991158-38296319 GCF_024509145.1 Vidua macroura | reverse complement strand
CTAAGGAATTATGTAGGTGTGTAATGGCTGGCTTCTCTGTCCTCCTCAGGAGCAAAGTACAAGCACACCTTTCTTTGAGTTTTGCATACTACATTTCAATTCTAATGCCTGTGGCTTAAACTGTAGCTTTATTCTGAATAGCTTTTATCACAGGGTACTGGCTGAGCTAGTACCTACACCCCACCATCCACAACACACTGGTGCTTGTCTGAAAAGAGATCTCACTGAAGTCATGCTGGTGTGGCCTGAATGAACCTCACCTTTTGTCAAGGTGACATAGGGTTAAAAAGTAACTTGAAAGGGCAGCTACTGTGACCTTTTTAGCATTGTTTTGTGCAGATTTAATTTTTTTAAAAAACAATTTCAAAAGGTAGTTTACTATTTTCTTCATTAACTAAATTATATGAATATTGAATGATGCACTGAAGAGAGAAGAATTGTGGAGATAAAAGAAGAGAAATAAATAAATTATGGCTGTGGAGGAGATCTGCTTCAGGTCAGGAAAACTGGAGGAGTCTGGAGAGTATTAGAGAAGTCCATGTAATTAGATCTGAGCAGAAGCATGCAGAGCACCCAGAAAAGTCTCAACACTAATAATCAAGTAGAATTGTCTTTATTTAACAATCCACAATGAAAGATCTTAGCTTTTGTCTTTGTAATGCACATTCTATATACCCTGTGTATTTTCCCACAGAATCACATTGACCCTGGAACTGCCGAGAGAAGTATTGAATGTGTAGCATGAAACAGCAATAAGTCAAAATCTGCAACAGTGAAGGCTCAGCCACTCATGATCCAAGAGGAAATTACAAGTAAACTCACTAAACATAATCAGTCTAAAGGTAGGCTTTATTCAATCCAGAACAGGATGCCTCTGGGTTTGCCTAGTCATAACATAATTTTTGCTTTCCTTATAAACTCTGCCATACTGATGCCTTCATGAGCTGATCTTCATTTGAGGTGACAAGCATCAATGTTACTTCAGGTCACTGTAGTTTAGATTTTGTGGATCTTTGAAAATCTGAGTCTCAACTTAGTCAACAATGTTTGACTTATGTTCGTCCCTAATGAAATCAAAATTGAGTTGGCTTGACATGGACTGACTCTAAATGAATAAGAAGCACAAATGTTTGTAGCGAGATATAATTATTGCCAAAATGGATGGGAAATCTCACTTTTAATCCTATCTGTATGAATTTTTGTAGAGCCAAATGTTAATGAAACATCAAATGTGGACTTCTGAGGTAATTAATGGGTCAGTGGTTGTTCTATTACTGACATAGTTCATCAAATTAGTAAGACCAACATTGCACAATGACTGTAAATTTTTTAAATTACTCTGTGGTTTTCAAAGACATGATGCATGGTAGCAATTCCAAAAAGTGTTGATGAACATCAACAAGTATCTAATCTATTTTAAAAATGAGACTGTCATCAAATAATAAATCAAGTTATTGTCATTAAATGAGTTATCATTAACTTATAAAATACTGAAATGTTCTCATTCTCCAACAACTAATTTAAATATATAATCCTTAAACAGACAATAAAAGCAAGAAGGGAAGTCTTATTTGTAACATGGGAGATGAAAGAGAATAAATCCATGCTTCCTGAATTAAAGAAAAAAGGCTTTTTTGTGTTTGGCACTGAATTGGCTCTCTTTTTGCACAGACGGGTGATTAATTAAACTGATATATAGAAAACCATATAGGAAATTCAGTTACAATAAGGTATGACTTCTAAAAGACATACACATTCTCAGATGTCAGATTTGTCTTATGTTATAATAACAAGGAAAATAGAAGTGCAAAGTTTGTTAAAGTAGAATTACCATTTTTACAAGGTCCAAAAAAATAAAATTGGCTTATTTCCTTTCTCACAAGATTCTACTCTTGAAAAATTGGTGTAAATTTTCTTGAGTACTAGATCTAAACAAATATGAGTGGAAAAGTTTAGATAACCTGCTCCAAAGGTACTGTTTTCTGTTTTGATTATTGACAGTCTTTGATGGATATAAGTTTTGTTGTATAGAGTGGGTTCATATAAAGGTACATTTTTCTGCATTTGCAAACTGGAGATTAATTCATAACATTAGTGGTTGCTGTACACAGAGCTATCATGTGCAAATGTAGCCAGAGTATAATAAGACAATTTTTTCTGATGAGAAACTGCAGGAAAATTATCTTAATATCTATTACATTTGTCCATCTTTCAATTTGTTAATTATTTCAAGTGGCTGTGGTTTTGAAAGTTTTTTGTGTTTTTTTGAAGTTTATTCAGAAAGTTTCCTTGTCACCCTTTCCTTGTTCTGTGTGTTAAGTTATATTTTAATATCACATCATTGGAAACTGTGGGCTGTTGAAGGCCTAGTGACTTAATTTATTTTCTTCTGGCCTGTATATAGACCCTGAGCTCTTGCAAGGTGGAGCTGACTTATGCCTTCATTGCAATGATGTTCTCTGATCTTCTTAGCAATAGGAAAAGGAAGTAATGTGAAATGTCACATGAATAGTATTGTTACAGGGCAGACATTAGAATAGATGTTACAATGGTAAAAGTCATATGCAGATTTTGGCCCCCGAGTAAAGAGAAACGTGCACAACAGAGAATTTGAACAGGAAAGAATACTCACAGGAGAATTTTGGGAACATTTAAGTCCTCTAGTCTCTGCTTCAGATAGAGGAAGGAGTAGAGAGCTGTCCAACAGATGAGCTACAAAGAAATAGCCAATTGTTCTAGGGAGACTCTTGTCAACTTGATTGAATAGCACACTTGATTGTGTGGATTTAGAGCTTTTTCCTTACATAAACAGAGATTATGTGAAATCTGTATCATCACCTATGTAAGTAAAGCTGAAGGGGTTTTTATCTAATTAAGACTAATATCTGGGGGGTTTGTTATTTATATTTGGGATAGTGTTTGATTTCCTGAAGCCATCTTTTGGTAGGCAGGTAAACTAGATTATGTGCAGACGTCTTAATTATGCTGTGATACAGAAATTCTTATATTTGTCATAAAGAATCTGAAAATTTGACATTTTTTTCAAATTTCTAACTATCTTCTCCTAGATAATTTAATTTATCTATGTTGATGTTCACGTTCATAAAAATTGTTTAGGAAAAAGGCAAGGTGTTATGATTGTGTCTTTGATACTTTTCAAGGTTTTTGATAACTAGGACAAACTGGATTCAAATAGTTTCACAGTACCAAAAATAATACATCTCTTTCAAAATTAAACTTCACAAAAATTAAATGTTGCTTAAAGATCTTTTCCTTACATTCTGAATTATACTTTACTGGTTTAGCTATTCATAATTTTAGACAAAATTAGAGGCATTGCAGACCATTAAATAAGTATTTCTTTTACAATTCAACTTGAGGAAATTTTTGTTACTCTCACACAGAAGTCAGAATTTCATTAAAAAAAAAAAAAATAACCTTTCTAAGGTTCTGATTCTTTCTGGTGAAAAGGACTGGGTTCCTGTACTGAGAAGCATGATAGTTATGACAGATTTGAGACAACTGTGTCTTGTTTGCTTGTTTGGGGAAGCTGTTTTTTCTTTTATATTTGTGTAAAGAAAAAATATGACAACTCAAGTAAAAGCATTTGCTATTACAAGTGGTGTAGAGCCCTGAAGCTTGGTAGTTTTCCAGAGGGCAACCTACGTAGGACTAGAATACAGATTTTTTTGTGCCCAATTGAGCGGCGACTCTCTTGATCCCCTTCGCAATAATGCTTGACTATATTGTCTTGTTTCCAGTAGACTACACTTGAATTAAAATGTTTTAAAGAGTGTCATTGTGGCAGAATTAATTTTATAATTGAAGTGGATTCTACTGTAGAAGTTCAAGGACAGGATGTGAAGATTTCAGTTATTTAATTGACGCATAAACCCACTTTACATATACATATATATATATACTGTACAGATGTTTGATTTCCAGAGTATTATTCCCACTCTTTTTTGTCAATCAGTGCTTTGATTAAAAAAATCATCTACTCCCTGTTTCACAAGTGACTCATTTATTTGTTTCTCAAAGATATTATTTGCAACTTTGGCTCCCAACAGTGAGTCACTTCTTAATGTATTTCAAAGGCTCAGTTTTCAAATTTCAGTTCTTTCAACAAACTTATCTACTGTGTTTCAAAAGATCATTCAATAGAGCTCATACTTTCTTAAAATACAGTATTGCTCTTGGGATCACACTATATTAATAATTTTGTGGTTTCAGATGTATTGAGCTTTTTCTACTAATTACAATGAATAACTTCAGAAAAGAAAATTTTTATTAAAAAGAGAAGAGATACTGGTCCACTAAAGACTGAAAATTAAATTCTCTCAAATGGTGTATTTGAGCTTTAAAATCAAACCTTTAAAAAGTATTCTCATGTATTATTCTTGTGCAGACAGATTTTTTACTTGCTTAGGATTTCAGTTTCTCAGAGATCACACTCCATATTCTGAATTTCCACTAGATCTCTTACAGGCTTTAAAAATGCTCAGACATAACCATAGAATCTTGTACATCAAGGACTCTCATCTTTGAAATATAGACAAGGAAGCATGCATCTTATTTGTGCTTTGAATTCTGAACCATGTTTCATTACTGTTTACTGTAGCTTCAGCATACAATACTTGAGGCATAGAAAGTATCTTGATGCTTTATTTCCACTGTACACAAAAATTTGCCCTGCTAAATAATAATCTGTTAATTGACATACAAATTTAAATGGATGGAGGCCATATTGCTCCATGCAGAGTCCTACAATACTGCTTTACTCAGATAGGACACCCACATGGCATAGGAGTCCTTTATGGTTCTATTCTGACGCATTGAAAGCAGAAGGAAAATACACAGAGTGGATAAATTACTATAATCTGCATGTTGCCCTGAAACATCTCAAAGTTGCAATACTTTTATTTCTATGACTCAAATTTCATTCAAATTTCAGATTATACTTGTTTAAAGATTAGCTTTTCAGATACTGTCCTTAAAAAGAACCAACACTTTTTAGTTTGAGAACTGAGTTTCTCTTGAGATGTTTCTAGTTACTGTGGCAATTGTACCTTTACTGTTGAAAGCTCACTGAATAGTTAACGTTGAAGTTGTTAAATAACATTTCCTGAAATGTGTGTTTGCAATACTATGAACATAAATACACAAGAAGCATTTATAGGAAGATTCCTTTTCTCCTAATTAGGTGAGATGCAGTGTCATGAAGAATTTTTTCATAAAGCACTTTGAGATCTGTGATAGTATTTAGTGTATAACAGGTCCACAGTAGTACAATTGTTCTGTAAGACTTTGCCTGTGTTTGTTTTCTATGTCTTTCATTTTCTTACATAAGGATATTTTGTTGAATTTTATTTAGCCTAACCCCTAATAATTGCAGATATTCTGTATTTTCACATGCAAAGCCTGTGGGTTTTCTGGAGAAATAACAAGCACCTTGGCAGATTCAGCTGACTGGTTGAAGTTCATCCCGATGCATTTTTACCCGACAGCTTACCAGGCTTTATAGCTAGGTATTCTCTGCCTCACTCCCAGAACAAAGGTGTCACTCCCAAACACTGAACTAACCTCTTGCTAGAAATATGCAATGTTTCTATTGTTATAACTAGGCCTATAGTGCACTAAAAATAGTTTTCTTGTAGTCTTATGAAATGCTATGGATTACGTATAAGCAAGAGCAATAGTGAGCCACATTGAATTCACCCACTGAATCAGACATTAGTTTCAGTTTCACTATACAGTGAACAGAAAATAGGGATTATTAAAATAGGTTATTTCTGATATGAATCCTAAAATAATGTTTTTTAATAGGCTGAATTTTAATAGGCTGAATTCATTGGGGATTTTCAGGCATGGAAATGTCAAATGAAATAGGGTATGGTTCATAACTTTATAAATGTTTCTTCCTACAGGACTATCTGGGCTGCTGCTCCAAGGAAATAGAGCAGGGCAACCCTTTAATTAGTGCCACTGCACACTTAGGTCATGCGACCACTCTCATTGTACTGCATGGGAAAAAAATCCTCACTATTCTGCTTTGATTCAGAAGAAATTTTGAATGCATAGGATTTAGAAGTTTGTGACTCCACACCTGACCTAGTAAGTTTGGTTGTTGTGCTTAATTACTTCTAAAATAGACTTTGAATTTCTGACAGTTTAATGAAAATTAAATTTTCCTTTGGTGTTTGCTGCAGAGTTCAAATATTCCCAAAATGACTAACACATTTTTATCCTCATAACAATATCAGCTAACCTATTTACTTATTCTACTTGAAAAATGAGGAAGTGTTTTCTATTAAAAAATTTAGCTACCCTTTCAAGTTATTCCATAGTCACAAAATTAATCAATCTCTATTTTAAAAGCTATTAGTCACATGAGCAAAGTGACAGATTTGCTGTTTTGCTTAAAACTCTTCAAATATCATAAAAGTTTCCACTAAATAAAAATAGTACAGAGGATTGCCATTTGCCTAGACATTTCCATTTTAAAAAGGAAATGTTTAATATCAGCAAATATGCTGAAGGTTCTCCAAGGAAATATACATGTATAAAGCTGAGTAGTTTAGCCTATGTAGCATATCAAAGCATTTTATGAACCTTTGAAAATAAAGGCATATCTTTGAGATGAAACAAAGAAGTAGAGGAATGTTTATATGCACATATGCTTGGTTTGAAAAAGGCAGAATGGCATCCAATGCACATGCAAAGATAGCATCTTTTTCTCCACATACTTAAAACCTTTGTTGCTAACTGAGTTGTAACATGAAAAAACTAGAAGAGGGAAAAAAAAAGAATTGAAAAAACTGAAAGCTATTTCAGACCTTACTTTTTTTTTTCGCCTTGTCTTTCCTACCTCCTTCTTTTTTCTCTTTCTTCACCCCACCAACTTCAAGCTGCTTTAAATTTAGGTTGGAATCCCTAGTTAATATTTGGAGTTAAGAACCCTTTTAGCTATAATGAGTTCTGTAAAACTGTATGAACTAATAGCCACCTTAATGTCTCATATTTTATTTTGAGAAATACTGAATTTAGTACTCAGTTAACAGCTTTAGATTGCAGCAGTGGGCACCATCTGTAGCATGAAATACAAGAAGTCCAAATGATGGATTGTGCACCTGGGACAGAGAAACCCTGAGAAGGAGTAAAATCAGTAGAGGAGTGGCTGGAGGGCAGCCCTGCAGAGGCATCTGGGGGTGCTGATCTCAGTGTGGAGGGAACCCAGAGGGAAAAA
Organism: Vidua macroura; assembly: GCF_024509145.1. Taxonomy (NCBI): domain Eukaryota; kingdom Metazoa; phylum Chordata; class Aves; order Passeriformes; family Viduidae; genus Vidua; species Vidua macroura. The sequence goes on along the minus strand of NC_071574.1, from coordinate 38,289,073 downwards.
CTCCACTCTGAGGTGCCCCAGGCTCAGCACGAGCAGACAACCAGCAGAGGTGACTGTCCCCCTGCATTCAGCCTTGGGGGGACTCGTTCTGGGTGCTGTGTGTAGTTCTGGGCCCCACATGTCAAGAAGGATGTGAACATCCTTGGATATGTCCAGAGAAGGTAACAAAGTTGGTGACAGGGCTGGCAGGCATGTCCTGGGAGGAGGACCTGAGGAATCTGTGTCCATCTAGCTTGGAGAGAAGGAGTCTGAGGGGTGACCTCACTGCTCTCTGCAGCCTCCTGAGGAGGAAAAGTGGCAAGAGAGGTGCTGAGAGCTTCTCCCGGGTATCCACTGGTAGGATGTGTGGGAATGGTTCAAATCTGTGTCAGTAGAGGTTTAGACCATTAAAAAGCATTTCTTTACTGAGAGGATGGTCACATACTAGAATATATTTCCTATAGAGGTGGTTCATTCCCTGAGCTTGTCAGTGTTTTGGAGGTGTTTTGGACAAAAACCTTAATAATTTTTATCAATTTTTGGTCAGCCCTGAAGTGCTCAGACAGTCAGATTGGGTGATTGTTGGAGGTCCATTCCAAATGAAATATTATCTTTGTATACTGTTCTGTAACCATGCTCTTGAAAAGCTGCACACTAATTGATGACAATAGCATTTAAAGTGTTAGATTGCAGGCTGTGGACTCATAAATGTTATCTAGCAAAACATTTGAGAGATTACAGATGGAATGTTCATAAAGCATGAAGTCAAATGTGTCCACATAAAAAGTCAAGAGAAAGAATTCCAATGTAAAAATAAAATTTAAGCAGAAAATATCTAAATACTTTATCACTGTCATTTACTGAAGCATTGGAGTGTTATGTGGAATGAAAATATATTAAATGTCATCTTACATGATCTTGACAGATCAATCTGTACTCTGTTTAACATCAGTGCTTTCTGTCTGTCAGATATTACATGGTAGGTAATCTAAAAAAATCCTCATTAATTTGTATCTCATCTTGATAACCTCTCTTTTACAAAACTTGCAGAGGGCATGGTGAGCAGTGAAAAGCTTGATATTTGTCTATACTTGGTCTTTAGGTCACAGATGTTACAGTTTTCTGACTTTATGTAGACAGATACCACATAAAAGCTGCTTTTTCATTTACTGACTTTCTAGTTTCCTCCCAGCTCATGCCCAAAGCTTTTATGTAATTATTTTGAAAGTGTCCAATGCAAATTCCTGTAGACCTGTCTCGTGGACTAGCTCTCAACAGGATAAGAAAGCAGAAGGCTGGAAGATTGCAAGTATGTTTTCTCTCATCCCTTTTATCAGCAGCTTTCATCATTCAAAGGCATTTTCTTCTGGAAAAAAAGTAAATGTTCACCCTGTTAAGCACCTGAAGCTGTGTAAAGCCATTCCACATTTGCTAGAAAACAGCTTCTGAATTTGACTTAGTTTTTGTATATGTTACTGCTGTCACCCTTAGGTTCAAAAGTGACTGACCTTCAAAAAAGTCATGATCAGGTCTTATTACTCTAAAGCAGCTGATTCACTTCTTTCAGATTTACTCCTCCATTTACTAGGACAATGAACACAACTAAATCTTCTTATATCAAGAAACATTTGATCTCCAGGAAAGAGTTCTTCCCTCTTTGTAAAACTTGGATTATAATTAAAAGCTAAAACTTGTTAACAATATTGTTTGCTTAGCTCATAAATAGGTTTTTATGCTACCAATGCGAAATAGCTTTAATTGATAATTGCTGGCTGAGTTAAATATATTCAACTTGTCATGTAACACATCACATATGCTCATGCTGAAACCTTCAGAAATATATGCTTGGTTTTGAAAAGCATGGAAAATTCAGTTTTCCACAGTAGTTGCTTGGGGTCTGTAAGCTTTCTTGATACTAGATAGATGTAAACTCATTTCTTTCTAGGCTTTTGCATAAAAACTAAGTCTCATTATGTCTTCTCATTTATTACTCTTCCAAAAACATAGGGTGTTAAACTCATTTATCTCCCAATTCACTGAATCAAAAATAGAGTTTTACGTTTAGAGCTGTTAGGGAGAATCAAGATTTCCCCGGCTGGGAGGCAGAATGGTGTTTTCATAGACCTTCTGAAACAGATTTAAGAATAAAAGTTTATTCTTTCTCTTTAAGCACTTACAGCAAAAGTGTCTCTACAACCTCTGAGTTGGTCTCAGTATTTATTTCTATCTGTTGTTAGGTTTGTTTTTTTTTTTTGTTGGTTTGTTTTTTTTTTGTTTTTTTTTTTTGGGTTTTTTTTTTTTTTTTTTTTTTTTTTTTTTGGTTTATCAAACCACTGGTGTGTTTTTAATTAGGAATTTAGCTAACTTTATGTTCCCATTTTCCTCAGTAGGGAATATCCAAATCTTTTGATGTCCTATATTTTATAGATGTGTTTTATCCCATACAGCTCTTCTCTGGACTCTTCTCAGTTTTTCTACATCTTTTAGAAGCATGGTGGCAGAAATAGTCATATATCTGAACTGGCTCCTACATAACTAGTGCCAAGCAGGCTGGTAGTTCTGCTGGTACTTGTTGTTTCATTCCATTTTTAGCAGGTAATTTTGGTGAAATGTGGTAGAGATGTTAATCTTGAATTTGTTTCCCCTTCCTCCACTCCTGTATTACTGTGTTTTAACCAGATTACTTAGTGTTTCGTTTTCTTTTCCTCAGGTTGTATTTTTGTTCGTTTGTATTTCATTTGGTTGGCTTTTATTTGGTGCTTTGTTTTTTGGTGCTTTGTTTTTCCTTTGAGTTTCAATTTAGGCTTGGCCAAAATTTTGGCAGAGGATCAGAAGAGTCATCACTAATATTAAAAAAATAAACTATAATATTTTAATCAGGTTTTCAAAGGATGGACACCCCTTCTTTCTCAGTTTAGTAAAAATATTTGAAAGTTATATTCTCTCCTTATTAGGATAGTTATCATTTGTCAGTGAGCTACTAATAGCTAGTCTGTGAGCAATTTCTTCCCCACTTCTCTCAGTTTGAATATTTAGGTGTTTTATAACTCTTTTTTTCACAGAATTTTATAAAACTGGAAAATTCAACAATCTACTACAATTTTGAAAGATAATTCCTAGTGAGATAGAGGTTACCCTATCTTTCTTCTGCACTCTACTGTGAATTTTGTCAAGCTTGGTTACACTTGTCCCTTGTATTCTTTCTTTAGTTGTTTTCCTAAACTGCTCTGATTTTGTAATCCTTTTCAAATAACCTCTTGAGAGGGAGGTTTACACACAAAATTAAAGCTGTTGGATTTTTTCCTGCGTCATTTATGGATTGTTTTTTAGATTAGTAAAGATCTGTTTGACTACATTTTATCAGCACACAAAATAAGTAGCATGATCATTTAACCTGTTAGCAAGCAATGGCTTGTACAATCTTTCCCAGTAATGTTTCTCCCCTTATTTTTGTCATTTGCCCTTTTTCTGTCCTCAAGTAGCTTCCAAAGAGATTTTCAAAAAAGTTGTATGTGAAAGCTTTGATTCTTTAATAAACCACAGGAACAGATAGATGCACTACAAAAGTAGAAACTTTCATTTTAAATTGGTATTTTTTCTTATCTCTCAGCTATACATATCTACCTAGAAAGACTCTCACTATATCTTCAGTTTTATAACCTTGATGTCTTTGTCTGGGTAATGATAACACAAATACATCTGGCTTTAATTTTGTGATGGGAAAAATGATCAAATTCAGAAAACTATGTTTAGAACACCCTCTCTTTTGTGTTTGGCCACTGAGAGAAATGACCAGCCTTCCCGGGCACAACAAAAATAATAAAAGGATAAAAATTATGCTCAAAAATTCTAATGGCTAGATGCTAATTTTTTTTTCCTGTGCTCAGCTAGCCTGCTGTGAACCCAGTTAAAATAATTAATTAGTTTCTAATGTTTCAGTGTAATACTAGTTCTCTTCTTTTTTCTTTTTTATTATTACCTAGGTTCTTTTATTGTGGGTTTTTTGCCTTGATTCTTTTTTTATTAATTATCTGGATCTAACTCTATAGATATTTGTTATTTTATTCATTATCTGGATCTAACTCTATGGATAAAAAACAACTTGATTTTTTTTTTATGGAAAGAATGTATAATCAACTTATAAAGACTAATAGAAAATCTTTAGGAAAATATGTATTTTCTTCACAAATAAAGCCATCAGATTTTTTATGAAGCTTTCTCATTGACAAGGTAACACTGATGTATTTCATATCAACTATTACTGTTCAGATTACTATAATTTCAAGTGGGGTTTAAAAGATCTTCACAAGGAAGGCAACCCAACCAACATTATTACTTTTTGGCTAGAAAGCCCTAACTGTGACAGCTATATTTATATATGAGAAAAGAAAATGGTAATATGTGGTTTTTAGAAGACAGAATTCATGCTTTTATCTTATCAAGCACTTTGGATTAGATCCCATTTGGGACTCTGGGGACACAAGTGAAAGATTGCCAAATTTAGCTTCAGAAGGTGTTTGACTCCAGGGTAAAACCCAGGATTCAGTGAAAAGCCTAGGATTTTTTTAATGTGTAACTCTACAAAGGATTAGACACCTCAGAATAAGAGCCAAACTATATGCAAAAAAGAAAAATAAAAGAAAAAGAAAATGAAAAAATTGTTTACAGGTAGAGTGACTTGAAAGTTTATTTCAACTAGTTAACATGGACATGCTTGAATTTATTCTCTAGGTCTTTGATTGTAATCACTCCTAAGTTTCAAAATCAATTTCATGGTGATGTTTAGGCAAAACGGGTCAGTGGCCAGAAGGCCCAGACTCTTTTTGATGTCTTCTCTCAAAATAGTCTTTACATCTTACAACAAATGTAGCAGCAACTGTAGGAAACCACGTGGAAGTAACAGTTTGTTTTATTTTTTGGAACAGAGAACAAATTCATTGACAAAATCATAAAATCATTTGACTAAGGAATTCTGTGGTCTTGATTCTTGGTTATCCTATAGATTAGTCTTTCCTTGATGTTTTAGATCTTATACATCCCTTTCATGAAGACAATGGGTCTTCCAGGTGAGCATTCTGAGCTATTGGATGATTTTTCCTACCCTTCCCACCGTGAGGGCCTGGTGAATGAATGTACTTGAGTAAAGTGTGATGCTCTGAGGAGAGAATTGAGAATTATCCTGTGAATTGTTGATGTGTTTACTGTGGTAAATTGGATGATGAGAAAATCGATAGCTGTTATTGTTGACATTAAAAATAAACTGGAGATGTGATTTCTGAACAGAGAGAGATTGAAGATTGACCTAGCCAGAGAGAAAAGCCCTGTTCATACAAAAAGCTGAGTGATTTAGTAGCAAACATGTAGGTTGAAAGAACTGTCTGATTCTCATGATTTTTGAACTGAATAGGCTACCAGATATCACAATTTTCTGACTATAAAATATATGTCCAAAATACCCATCTGAGACGCATAAAAGTACAGCACGAACCACAAGAAACATGGAGCGGAGCTATTAAAAAAAATCACTCACTTGAAAGTGGCAAGCATTAAATTAGGCTCCTGAATACTGCTTTGTGTGAAACATTGCTGCATTGTGTGATGCATTTTTGGTTCCAAAGAAATACCACCTACCTGCCAAAGTGAAGTAGCATCATGAAAAAACAACACAGAAATGTACCCCCTGCATAACAAGCAAAATAATCTGAAGAACTAGGGCTGCTCCAGGGCAAATTGCTCTGTCTGATCTCAATGGGATAAAGTGGAAAGAATGCATTCATGTTTTATGCAACATCTGTAAGAAAGGAAAAGGTTTTCCTACCAGAAGAATGCCATCAAACAAACACTGAATTCTTTCTTTTATATTTGGAAAGGCTCTGTAGAATCAACAACAGAATTCTAGGGGATCAGAACGGACAGGCATTAAGATCTTGTGAGATTAAAACCAAACAAAACCTGTCTTTAAAATTTATATAAAAATGAGTCACTTTTGCTGAAAGAAATTTCACTTTTATTTGATTTTGTGTATTTTGCAAAGTGCTTTAAGTACCTCCACAAGTTCAACAGCCTCTGCAGATTACTGTTATTAAATAAGATTCCATTATTTATAATGGTAATTGTACGTTGCAATAGTACCTACTGTATTAAAGCATTTTCCAGTCCTGGAAAACAATGTATTTCTTGTCTGAAAAGCTTCTTAAGTAACAAAATAAAGAGGCAGAACAGTGTGAAACAAACAGGGGAGGAAAAAAGAGCAAGTGCAAGAAATACGGTGATAATTGCTCCCCCAGGCCCTTCCAGGGCTTTTTGATGCAGTATTCTATCTGAAAAGAAAAAGGAAAAAACAGAAAAAATGTGTGGGGGGGTGTGGGGAGAATAAATGAAAAAGAAAAGTCAAAGTTTCTTCTCTTTTCACAACTTAGTAGATTCACTGACACTGCATCAAGCTAAAGAACCATTGCTGGCAGAAATTATATTCTTGTGGCTGATGATTATTTCCAAGAACATGATTCCAATAATTTATTTTAAAATAAATTTATTCCCATTCAGTAAAAATGGGAATAAGATCAGGATATTTCATTTTCTGTTAAGAAAGAAATATGCTTGTTTTGCGTATCATGATAAAGGGCTGAATGCATTGTCATGATATTTGATGGTTTAAGAAATCTGGGGAAGAATTTCTGGATTTTGATGACTGATATAAGACAAGAGTGGAACAATAAGTTGATTTTTTTTTTTTTTTTTGTGTGTGTGTGTATGTACTGCAATACAGAGACGGTTTTATATCTAACGTGTGTCTTTTAAATGCAATATATGTAAAAGCCTTGGTAAAGTGATTCAGCTCATCAGTAGACACTACATTGCTTCCTGATAGGTGTTACGGAGGGGAATAAACTAGTTTGCTTCTGTTGGACTGAGCTGTCACATCAGTACTCTTTGCTGCCTTATCATCAAGAAAGAGCTGTAAAATTTTCTGGTTTTCAAGGTAAACTTTCCCTCCCATCAGCCCAAAGAGAGAAATCTGAGATTTAAATGTTTGGTAATCCAATTATCATTTTTCTATGAGGTAATACAATTCATTTTAAACGAATGCAACAGTTTCAATTTTAATCTTTTTTTTCTCAGCTGTATCTGTTTGGAAGTGCATGAAGTTTTAGAAGTGCTAGCTACATTATTTCTCTTCTGCCATTTCTTGACTGTAAAGGCAGTCATGATTAAATCTCAACAGAGTTCACAGCTATATATGTATATATATCTTTTTTAGATGGTGAATTTTCCTTAGATCAGCTTTTTCTAATGTTTATATTACTTTTGTAAGGCTTTTTTTGCTGGTTTTGGTTTTAGTTTGTTTGCTTGTTTTTACAGTCTTTTATGCATTAATAATAGTCTAGAGCAGAAAGGCCTTTAAATAAACAATCGCAGAATGATTCGTAGCCCAAAGTCTGAGCGAAAAGCAGAAAAAAGAATCTTGTGTCTGTTTTCCTAGTCTGAAAAAGGACTTTGTTCAGTATCCTGTGTTTCTCCATTTTAAATAAGTTTCTTTGCTCAAAATAATTAAACAGTTGTAGATCCGAAACATAATAAATCCAAATTTGCAGCATGACACTTAACAGGTGATGTAATCTGTGAAAAATACGAGGTTTTTTGCTCCTGATGAAATTTTCAGTTTAAAATGGATGCATGAAATTCCATCAGATTTAATTTTCAAAGCAGATTAAACAGTAGTTGTAAATCTCATGCTATGATTCTTCCCATCCAGCACTACTGGATCAACATGCACACTTACTCCCTTAGCCATGAATGCAACTGGAGGCATGTAGAACACAGTGAAAGCAACTGTTCAAGAACTAGGGTTATTCAGTTCTTCTTGAGTACATCTACATATTGATCAAATAAGAATTTTAAAAGTACTTTTGGATTTGTTTTAATGCAATTTAAGTTGCCTATGAACACAGTTTCTTAGTGTCTGTGGATAATACTTTTGTTTTCATTGACGTTGCAGCTTTAGTATACTCAATACTGTTTCCTTGGGAGAATGTGAATGACCAGGTAAGAATTTTTTTTTCTATAGAGAAACCATTACAAAGAACTTTACTTTGTGTACCTATTATTTGCTGACCTCTCCATTATTGTTGCATTTAGCAATTAGCATGTTTGTGGCTAAATAGAAATACAAGTTTTTACTAGTCAAATTCTCTTTTGACTGCTTCAGACCTAAATGGCTTCAGTGTGCACATTTAGCTGATCTGCAAAAGGACTTGGGGAAAAAATATCAGTTTCTTTAAGTGAAATACTTGAAAATCCAATTTACCACAAAGGGGACAAATAGTTCCCTTTAAACTGTGTATAGTGATCAGATATCCACGATAGAATCAAATATTTGATTTATTTTTTTTTACTTTAGTCCCTAGTTAGAATTGGATCTGTCTGTTTGCAAAGTTCACTTGTTTTACCTTGAGTGCACAGGAAGCACATAGATGCATATAGACCCAGAGAAGGCCAGAGGAAAATACACATCTTAACCTAAAAGGTAGGAAGTGAAACACATTAGAACAGAAAGGATATTGCAAGTGTTTGAATTGCTGAACCTAATTTCGTGACACTTTACAATCTCACAAGTGCATGGTGCATTTCAGCACGGGGACGGAGCAGCGCTGCCAACGGGGCTCTGCAAGGGAGGGTGGCCGAGCAGCTCAGTGCGCTCTGCTGCAGGGCTGATCCTCGGCTTTTGGATGGAAATCCAGGGTGTTGAGGGAGAGCTGCTCCACAGTCCTGTGAGAAATAGCAGGGGATGAACTCAAAGGGTTGAGAGCTGGTGCTGTTTGCATTGCTTGCTTTGAAAGATGTGTGTGCATGAAGGGCAGAATAACCGAGGTAAAACTAAACTGTGGCCGCACAGAACTACTACACAGACTGAAAAAGAACTCTGAGAGAGGGGAAGAATTTATAATGATCTTTGGAAAAACACATGTAGAACAAGTCTCCTTAGAGAGCAATACCATTTTATATTAGCAGCTGGCAAGGAGTGAGTAGTGTGAGTAACCTAATGTGCTCCTCCACAATGCTGGAAAGGAAAGAAAGGAAAAGAAAGCAGGCAACATTACTTGACCCTAGCCGGAAGTTCTCAGAGGAGAGATCAAGGCCTGGTTAATCCAGCCAAAGGAAACACAGAGTTAAAGTGTTTTATTTCTCCACTGGGGATTCACAACCTAGAACCCTGTCATAATTATGAGCACTTGTTGCAAAAGAAAGCATTTTTCTTGCCGAAAAATTCTGTGGTTTAGCTCGAGGAGTATCTTCTTCCTTAGAAATTAAAAACATAAACATGGATTGAACCCAGAATACAAAATGAAGAAGTATCCAAAAAATTTAATTTGAAATTGAAGTGTATTACAAATTCAGGGAGCTATCACAGTCTCTCACAGATGAGACTGTGACTGGAATAAAAAGTCAGACTCAAATTAGAGATAAAAAAATTTAACTACAATAGTTCAAATGCAGCTTGAGAGCTGCAAACATTTTTCTTTCTAGAAAAATTGAGTATAAAGTGATTTGAGCAAAAAGTGATTTGAAGATGTTTACGGAAACTGTATATCATACATGAATAACCTATAATCAGCATCCTGGGCACTCAAACAACCTCATTCTGTTAGTTCAGCTACAGCTTTGTGAAGGTCAAGAATAAACACCAGAAAAATCATTTACTACCTCACAACACCATCAGTGCTTATAATTTTAATAGCATTTCTGAGACTCCAAAGGTATCAATGTTACTTTACTATGTTATGTATTTGATAATTTGATTTTATATTTTTCTAAACTGAGTGTTATCCAGGTGTTAATGCTGATAATTCTGAAAGTTTGTTGTTGGATGTTTGTGTTTTGATGTTGTAGGGTTTTTTCTAGTGTTCTAGTTAGTGGTATGTAGATTGTGAGAATATTAGTGAAATTTTTCTTAAACAAGGGGTAGGTGAAAATTCACTAAATAGAAGCATTTATGGTTCTGCTAGATGAACTAGAAAGATAAACTTTAAAAATTAATGTGTTTAAAAAAAAAAACCCTACATTTCCATTTTCTTCCACCTGTATCCTCCTCATCATTGCCTCATGCAATTGAAAATATTTTTGCAGCACCTGATGATTCAAGGTTATCTGTGAATTAATTAATAGGATTCTTAAATTATTTTTTAAATTTGTGTTTCAAATTTAGCTGGAAACTATTTGAAAATTAAGAATTTGTAATTATGACAGCATAATTTATGTTACCCTAAAGAAAAGGATTCGGTCCATGCTTGTGACTCATTTTAAAAAAGGACTCTTAAATGGTCACTTAAACAAGAATTTCAGGTCAGTACTTTTGTGCAATCAGCCATCCAGAAATTGAACCTGGGGGCTTAATGTGCAAAACTGAGGAACACTTAGTGATAAAATTTTGTTAAATGTACTCTGAGAATATATCTGTGAGCTTTATACCCTGCTGAATTAGAGTTACTCTCAATTTATTTCTCTTAAACTGAAATATGCCTTAATCAATGTAATTTATGGTATACTTGAGGGTTTCCCTGAAGACTGTTTTTAACTTTTAATTTATATTTTAATTCTTCTCCATTTTTTGTTTGTTGGCTAAGTACCTCTGCCTGAAGAATGAAAAGGACTAGCAATCAAACAGCAGATTCTTCATTCCCTTAGTTTATATTAATTTATATATATTCAATTTTGAGTGTATATAATGAATTTATATAGTTACAATATATGAACCAGTTCGTAGTTGATCCTGAAAGCAAAATGAGTTATACAGGAGCTTAAAAGACCTGAACTTCCATTGCAGCTATATTAATATATGTTTCCAAGCACGTCTTGTCTAGAGCAGGAAGAAAACAAAAAAATGCCAAAAAGAAAAAAACCTCAGGACACTTATCTCTAGAGAACAGATCAAGCTAAGACATGGCTTTTCTATATAAAACTGCTTCTTCAAAGGAAAACAAGATAAACACAAGCCTTGCAGCAGCTGCATGGGGCCACCCACCAAAGCAAAAGCAATGAGAGCCCATGAAGACTTCTCGGACTTTCTTGCTTGTGTTCCAAGGAAAATGAACAGTGGTGGAAAGGGAGTGGAATTAATTAGTTTCAAGATAAGTGAATCCACCTTCTAAATGTATTTTTAAACTTATAATTATTTTTCACTAGCCCAGAAAACAAGAAAGATTGAGAAGAGAATTAATTGAAAGAAGAAGAGAAACACTGAAAAGAGAAGTATTGAAAAGAGAAGAGAGAGCAATGACAACTTGTTGAACTGAAGAAGACAAGAGCTATTTGTCAGAGTGAAGATGAGACAAAAATAGACCAGAAGTCTAAATGCAGCCCTGGGAATTACAATAATTTAAGAGAAATGAGGCAATAAAGAGAAATTCAAAAGGAGGTACTTCTACATCCATAAAAAGGCTAAATATCAGATGTCAGCAATATTCAAGAGCTGGTACCTCAAATGCATAAGGACAGAAGTTCAGGCAAAGGTTTAGGACTCTGCACAGGATCTTTCAGTTGCAATTCTAGAAATCTGGAAGGTTCAAAAAAAGAGGAGGAAGATACTAAGAATGAAAAGCAAGTTGCAATACAGTAATCATGCTAACCAGTGGGCAGGAAAAATCAACTATGATAGAGAGAAGTTCAAATATTATTTTTTCATTCCAGTGGTGAAGCAAATAAAAAGTTTTTAAAATTAATCTGGTAATCTTCTGTACTAGAACAATTTAAGCTCTTTTCATATATCATTCTTGTTACCTTCTTGGGTTTTTTTATGGAAAACCTCATAGATGACATTTTTTTTTTGCTAGAAGGTGTTAATAAAGGACAGAATAAGCATATTGTAGATTAAAAAAGCAGCCAAATTAAAGCTTATGAAAGTTATATATAATTTCACAAAATTAATTTTCAGTATAAAACATCTGTAATGCACTGTGAGCTAAATTATGAATATTCAATTCCATCTTGCTTTAACTTTATTAATAGTATCAATATTTACTATGCCAAATGCAAAGATAATTATAATAATAGTATTGCATTAATATACATGAGTTGTCTTCATTTGCATGGATCATAAATGCTTTCTAAAACTTTATATTGAGAACATGTAGGGAAATTTCTGTTTCAGTTATTCAATTTTTCATCTGTTGGACTTGCTTGAGTTTCAAGCTATGACAGAGACTATACCTTGTCGTGATGCACATGGGAATTGCTTTGTTCACAAAGTGCAACCATCCCTAGAGTGAACATCTGCTTGTTTGAATAGCACACTGCAGCATTACACAGGCAAAGAATCAAACTGTAAACTAACTGTAGAACCAACTATTGGATGACCGGGGTGTTTCCAGCGCACAAAGTTTACACATCACGTGATATATGTCTCCCAGTTGCCTTCTTGGTAACTGCTAGGCAACAAAATTATACCCTGTGGTGTTTAAAACAGTATGTTTCTCTTGGTGTAAGCAGAACTAAAGCATCATGACACCTACCCCCAGACCAAATTTTAGGTAACCAATGTGACTTGAATTTCAGAATTTTCAAAATCAAAATTCTAATGGGAGAAAAACCTATCTATAAATAATTTTCCAGGAATAAATAGCAAATAAGAGAAACACAAGTGAAAGAAAACATTCACTATGTTCAAATTGCCCCTATTTTAATAGGCATGATTAAATTCAAAAAGGTTTTCAATTTTGACTCCAAATTAAGGAAAAAAAAAACAAATATAAAAATCTGCAAAATATTAAAGAGAGTGTTAACTGGTGGTTACTGCTCATAGGTATTTCAGACTCTGAAAATAATGCAAGCCTTGTCACAGTCTACATTCACCTCCATGCAGCTTCCTTTATGAGGTGATTTCCACAGACAGCAATATCCTCTAAACACTGGTGGGCAAGCTTTGCTCTGACTGGTAAAGGAAGAACATAATTATCTTCTGAAATTTAAGTTTCTATTTTCAAAGCTGAAGAGTGTGTAACAACCTTCTCACATACTACACGCAGAGTTTCTGAATTTTCTTACACCCAGAATCACATTTTACTAATATTTTCCCTGTGATTCTGTGGTTGCCTTTCTTTCTCTATTTTTGGGTTTAACATAAAATTTTAAGAAAATTATATGGTCTTACTTTTAAAAATTAGCACAAATTAAATTTCTCCACATCTTAAAACCTTCCTTGTTCTTTTACGGCTTTCAGCTGTTTAGCCACTCTGAACTACATAGAAAAAGACTTGATTATGGGCCCTGAGGGAAAGATATAACCTCTCTGCAATCTTCTATATAAATGGTGTATTATTGTTTTGATTATAATATTATTTACTTTCTAATACCTAATGAAAGGTAAAGCTTCAACAAGATAGTTGATTTTCAGCACTAAATATTCAGCTTCAGATTGGGGGTTTTTGATTGGTCATTTTGTGTTTGGGCTTGGTTTTTAGCAAATAAAGGTTTTAAATGCAATACTGAGGAATCCTGTCACAACAACATTCAGGGGGAAAAAAAGAGATTTAAATGTGATTTTGAAATTCTTAACATGATATTCACATGATAATGGGAAAAAAAGTGAACAAATTAATGCATTCATTTACAGAAGAGCCCCAGCATCAAGAACTCTCCAGTAACAAATCTGGGGTTGCCCCAGCCACATGATCAGAGTCTTTCACTTGATAGATTTTTTGAGGTGGTTCCACACTTCATTCGGATGTCTTGTCAGCTTGCAACAATTAAGCACCTGAGAGTTTGGGTACTGGTTAACCACCAAATTTGAGTGTTGTATGAAACTAATACTGAGCAGCTGTGCACAGAGAACCTGCAGCTAGTTTGTGCCCTTTGCAAGTATGTATGGCAGGTACAAGTCAGATATTGTCTCCTACACAGCAATAATAATGACAAAAAATGTTGAGATTTACGCAATTTCCAGTTATATGAGACTTATGAGTGACCCAGAATATAATAAGGGAGCTGAATAGGGAGCAACAGAGTGTGTTTGGGGTGTCTGCAAGCACAGCAAGTATCTTCCAGCATGAATGTTTCAATATAGAAATTCTGCTTAAATCAAATACCCAGTGATAGGACCTAAACCAAGATCCAAAAGGCAGCTTCAAATAATATACTTTTAAAGAAAAACAAATGTTATTCTTGGCACTGAGTTATTTCCAAAATGTTCTGAATTCTAAAAGGCTTGAACAAATCCTGGATCCTAGAAGATTTAAGCACTGAAATGAGGAAGTTTCAGCTCACCTTAGCAGGCTTTTTTTGCTAAAACAAATTGAATCCACACCATCCTTCTGATACTCAAGGAAACTGAGCAGTGAGGTAAGAATTGTTAGTACAGCACAATTAGACCAGCATGATGGGGCACTCAGTGTCTGTACAGACTGCATGGGGGACAAGTAGACAAAAATCTAACCTTACATACATGTGTTTAACCTCATATCTGGGTATATAATTGTATAATTGTATTTCTGTTCACTACTCTCACTTTTTAAGAAAGGAACGTGCACCAAAGATCTGGTTTGTTAATGAGGAGGTAACAAAAGGGAGCTTAGAGAGTGTACAGAGATAGGCATTACCTAGGACCCAGTTTTCAGGGTGAGCTCAGGGTCAGGATAACGCTCAAACTGATGCACATACTTCAACTTCTTTTTCTCTTCAGCCTGCTAGGTTTGTTTCTTTCTGGATAAGGCCAAAATAGCTGAAAACAGGCAAAATTAGCCTTTAGCTAAAACAGGAATTTTCTTGGGAAAAGGTGTTGGATTTCAAATACCTTTTTACACCAGATGAGTTAGCACGCAGTGAGACAGTACCTTTGGGAGATACTGGCTGCCTAAACTACCGTATGGGCACTCTCTAATGACTGAGGAAACACAACATGTGTTATGGTAAAAAAAAAATGGACAAACATCTGCATTTTAATGAAAAACATTGTAAAACAGTGTAGCAAGAAAGGGCACTAATAGTAGGGAGAAAAAAAATTAAAATAATAAACAAGTAGAAATTACGTGAGAGCACTGTTAAAAACACGCAGATCATAGTGTGGTTGCAGCAGTCATCATCATAACCATACTCCTTTTAAAGCAGTCTAGAAAAGCATGGAAATGCTGTTTGGGGAAAACCAAACAAGATTCCTAACTTCATTTTTAACAACTCAGTTTTAAAAAGTAATGTGAGAGTGCAAAAAAATGAGAGATAATCCAGGGGCAAAGGATGTAACCCAGAGAAAACTGTGAGAAACTGATCAAGCTGGTGAGCCCCTTCCTTCCCCCAGGCTCTGCAAGCAGTAATAATCAAATAACTCATAAGCACTTATAAGGAGTGTCAATTGTTGTCAAAACACCACAGTCAAAATTATAAACCTACTTTTTCCCTGCAATGGGCATGAATGAAGACTGAGCATCTTTACTCTGAAACCCAGAAAAGGACTTTCACCTTAGCTCAAACTCTTTATTCACTTCCAACAAAGAAGATTCTGACTGACAGTGTAGAAGTCCCATCCGTCTGCCCTCATCTCCTTGCCCATTATCTCTCCCCAAATCCTGCACTCTAAATAATTACCTTGCTCCTTATTAATCTGTTCATTATCTACATTCTGAAGTTTTGAAAAACAAATTAATTTTGTCCTGAATAGATGCTGGAATAAAGGTCATTATGTTGGACCTTTTCTTAAGTCATTACAGAGGGACCAGGGATTGTGTGGATTTATTAGTTTAGTTAAGTACCAAAATCATGTTTAACCCACTTCCTTGCTTGTATTCCAAAAGAGAACAAAACAAAAAACATCAAAAAAGTATTTGTTCCCAAAGGTAAAAGACAAAAGATACCCAAGACACTTTGCTCATAACTTTGGTTTTTAACCAGCTTCACTCATAATTAGCCATGCCTTAGAAAACTCTTTCTACTTATTTCCATCAGTTGCGTGAGAACATCAGACTGCTGTGGCATAGATAAAGGTCTTCAACAGCCACTAGCCCTTCCATTTCTCTTCCTGCATCTATGCTATAGAAATCTTGAGAATCCCCAAAATAACCTTGATGTTCTTAGGGCTAAAATCACTGTCACAAAAGTTTCACATCTTAGAAGCATTTATGTGTATAATTGTAACACTTCTTTGTCTCACAGCTCAGATGTTGAAAGAGAGATGTATTTATCATACTAAAAGAAACAATTCTAATACCCTTATATGTGACTAATCTACTACCAAATATGTGATTAATATATGACAAAAATGTGACTAATCTACCAAAGTGAGACAAAATAGTCAGGGGGCAATGAACTTCAGCTATGGATGTTACTGCCTCATGGAAGTTTTCAGTACTTAACAGTGGATAGTAAACACAAAAATCATATATTTCTGTATGAGAACTTCATATGTGATACCTCAAAATTCATTAGAAATACATGTTAATAGAAATGTAAGGGATTTTTTAAACTCAACAGCCCCCTATCTTTTCACCTGGTTGGATTCTGTCTCAGTAGCTCTGTCTCAGCTTGAATTCTCTCTGCAGTGATATTCTTACCCTCTCATTCTGTTCTGGGCAGAAGTTCACCATCTTTCTTTTTCTCTAGCAGCATCCCTCCTTGCTCTCCAGATCTATTTCAGCATTCTCTGAGGTAATTTAGTTTCTATTCTGTGCCTGTCAGAGGCATCTCAGCTTTGTGTGTTCTAGCTGTAGCTGTCTTACCCTCAACAGGATCAATAATTTATTACATTGCCAGTTCTCTAGCAGCTGCCCTACCTACATAACCCACCTGCTAATTTTAATCTGAAAACTTTGTTTCTCAACACCTCTTGGTAGCTGTTGCTCTCCGCCTGTGAATGATCTAAGATGTTCAATTCCTAAAATGCCCTGTTTGTGGTGGCAGAGTTTGGCTCCCTCTCAGCATCACTTCTTTTTCCCAGGGAATAAAAAGGGACTTTCGCCACTTATTGGTCCAGGTGGCCAGCAGCTCAGGCCGACCAACAGCCATGGCAAAGTCATAATCTGTCAGTCAGCCGCGTTAAGCATGTATGGGGTTACAGTATTTTCCACTGTCAGCTGGGCATTGCTTTCACAGCACACTGTGGAAATGCCACAGTTATGTCTGGGGCTCACCGTGTAAGGCACAAAGTCACACCAAGCCAAAGGATCAGCTCTGTCCAAGGTCAGCGTCAGGCACCTGAGGGGGTTACAAGAGGAGGACAAGCTTGTAGTGCTCTAGTTCCTGCCATACTGTTTCCTGCAGTTCATTAACTTCCTGATTTTATTTATTTTAGTTTGGTTAAACACGTTTGAAACTTGGTAACATATGAGTCTCTGTGGAATCCTGTGAATGTGGCAATTATTGTGGAATATCAATGTCAGAAAATAATTAACTCAGTTACTGCTAAGCACAGCAAGTTGTACTTTTTCCTCCTCTCTCTCAGATGTGATCGCAGCCCATTTATGAGTTACCTGAGGCTACAACTGCCACATTTTGTCTTGGCTGATATGTTCAATAGCTTGGAATGTACTGTGCTAAACACATAAAATGTTTTGAAATGAGTGGTTAGGAAAAAATAAAAAAAAACCACACATAACACAGTTATGTAACTGAGGGGGTGGTAAAATTAAATAAACAAAAAGAAAAAATTACAAATGTACAGTTTGCTTAGATTGGGCACTTCCATGCTAAACCATCAACATAACAAAAATGTTTCAACATCATGCAATAAAGAAATAAGGATGAAAAATTGTATATGTTATTTTAAATGTCAGGGATATTGGCTTCAAAATTTAAAAAGTATTAGCCCAAGAAACGCTGAAAAATATCTACTTAATAATAATCTTTCAGAAGAAAATGGAAAGTAAAGGTGATTTAAAAATATCCAAATTCAACAAATCCCACCTGTTTGTCTTTTTCTTTGTGTCTGTAATTATCTGTGTTGCGGTAGATTAAACTTTGTCCTAAACCAATGACATTGCATTGCTTGCCTCTCAGCTTCAGGGCTTAAGAATGCTCCCACAAGTTCATTTTGAAGTTCATTTTTATTCTGCTTAAATTCATGGCTTGCTTCCTTGGAAAACAAAGCATAAAAGTACATGATACAGTCACATTTTGAATTAAAAAATTGTGAAGATCTACCTCTCAGCACTTCAGCAAACAGATCACTGGCTACAATTTCTCACACCATGAGTTTCTATCTATATGTAAAATGTATATTCTTGTTCAGTAACAAAGTAAATTTGTATAAAGGTCTGGTATCTGCAACATCCTGTATGAAGGCTTCAAAGTCCTTGTACTGGTATTGGATGTGTCTTAACCTTGTGCCTTAACTTGGTACTCTAGTTTTTGTTCTGGAAGAGACAATGACTATTGATGCCTACAATCTCTCTTTCAAAGACCACTTCTATCTCTTCTGCTCGTTCTTCAGAAAATCTCCCTGCCTACCTGTCACCATAGATTTGCATGGAAGCTATTCCATAACTTTGAACAGTCATTTGTTCTTCTCTAAACTGTTTCTTATTCTACCACATAATTTTAAGAGGACTATGTCTACATACAGAATTTAGTAATTTAAAAACAGGAATAAATCACAGACATACACATTAACACAATCAGGGTGGGTGTGGCTGTGTGTGTGTGTGTTAGCTTCTTTTCCTCTCATAATTATACTTACCTTTCCTTCTTCCTTTTTTGTGTTTTACCACCTGCTTGGTGGTCGTTTATTACTGAACTGTGAGCATGTCCCATATGGCATGCCATTAAACATGATAAGAAAATGTCAGCTGGAAAATACTGAATATTGATATAATGTGATATGGCTTTTTTAAAATCTAGATTCTAGGATAAAAATCTTGACCAGAAAATATTTTTTGTACGTACTAGCACACATATCCATAAACAAGCACTCATAAATACTCAGAGACACTATTGCAGAGCTCACACTGCTCCCATTCTGTACCAACCCACCATTACTGTCAGTTTGATTCTTCATATACCAAACCTCTGGCAAAAATACGATTTTAAAGAAGTGTACACATCTGTTTATCTGCCTTGACTGGTAAATGGTGGGTGGTAAAATATCACCAGGTATAATTCCACGGATTCTCATGGTTTGATGCTGTGCATACAATAGGAAATTACAAATATTTAAGTGCATTATTTTTAAAAGGTTCTGAACATTTTTAATATTCTGAAAAACTCAGAGAGAAGTAAAGGCAAATAACAAGACAGGCGAGAGAGTGAGGGAACATCCAATTAAGGATGTCAAAAGGATTTAAATGCCCTGCTTTCAACTGCTAGAACTACTTATGTGTTTGGAAGCCCTGGCTGAAAACTTGTCTACCCTCCTTTAAAAACCATCATTAAATGTCACTGCTTTCTTTGACTTCACTCAGAATATATCATGTTTTCACTTCTGCTTAATGGAGATACATTGAAAGCTACTTTTAAAACACATTTTCCAGAAATTGTCTTAACATAAGAAAACACAAATTGACATCTAAAAACCACTCTATCTTTCCTCTCCCTTGGATAATAGTAGCTATTTTCTAACTTTTTTAAGATTTACAGTTTAAAATTAGGAACTTATTTTTAAAACACAGATGACACTGTCCCATAGTGAATAATGTGACACAGAATAATTTTAAAAATAATTGTAAAAGACTTTGATTGATTGATTGCTATATGATTCAATAAGTTCTGGTGTGTACAGTGTGTTAAAATATTTCTTTAAATTCTTTGGATTTACAAAACAAGAGAAAATGAAAAAGATGTATCAGTTCAACAATCTACAGTCTATACAGTGAATTAAATAGACAGACTTTGAAGATGTATCTTCTCTTCTGGCATTTGTCCTTAGGTGATCTCCCGATGCTTGCAATGCCTTGAGCCTTGTTTATACATGTAAAGTGTGGATAGCTATTCTTTTTTGTGTGACATGCTCTAAGATCTGCATATCAATAACAAATTTAAAGAGATTTATCTCACTTTCAGGTAATTCACATGTTCAAAATAAACATCTCTGGTTTTTTATCTGTAAAGGAATTTAGGATCCAAGGGTCAATGACCATGAAATGAGATATCTTCACAGAATATAAAATACCCCCACTCAATTAACAATGACCAAACAAACAAATGTTTAGGCAAGCAAAATTTAACAACCAGCCTGGAATTTTTTCTAGGAGACAGACTGATATATCTGTGTCTGGATTCTTTATTTCTAGCACCAAATAAGTTAGATATTTATGTTGGATATCTTAGCAAAAGACAGCAATTTTGGGTGCAGAGCCATGGCAATGATCCAGAGCTAAATGAGGATTAAGAATTTATCTGCTGCTACTAGATCACCCTGTGAGATATATTTCATCTGAATATTGACCTGGTTTTATTTCATTTTATTGGTTTAGACAGGAAATATTACAAATCTAAGGCTTTCTGATAAAAATTGTATACCAAGATAAGACTCTGAAAACTGTAGAGGTGCTAAGTCCATCAAGACTCTAAGAGACAGATTTGTGAGTGGCAAGATAGGCTTATAAAACTTGTAAATTTGGGTTTGGTTAATAATTACTTAAGGAAAGATCATCTTCTGAATGATTCTAGAAGCTTTGTATAATTTTATATGACAAAGAGTGAAACAATGAGACTGATTTTTTAATCAGTCAACTTTTAAATTTTTGCCGTTCATTTAATATCAACAAAATAAAGCAAAGACAATTAGGAATATTCTTTTTTGCTGTATTAATTTGTGTGTACAGTAATCACTGACCTAAAAAAACCTACACCAACATAAGCTGTAGGGAAAGCTTCAAGCAACCCCAGCATCACCATGCAAACTTCAGTAAAACATCTGTTAGGAAAGACACAGTTACAGAATTGACATGATTGATATGATACTAATATTAATTTCATAATAAAAATTTATTTCTCAACTTTTTTTTTTTAATGAAAATCTAACAGGTTCTATGTGTTCATTGTCACCAGGAAATTGAAGCCTGTATTTTTAGTTCATTTTATTTGCTTGCTATCCAAGTGTGGCATATGCTAACAATGCAAAATGGACCACGCCTCATTGCTATTTAGAGAAGCACACTGATTACAAGTTTGTATGTATTTGAAGCATCAGCTTTTTTAACTGTAGAGTGTTTTCCTCAGAGTAATAAGGGGAATACTCAGAGCAATAAGAGGAAAATAATTTTTTTAATCTATAATGGTCTCTCATCTGTCCTGGGCTCTACAAATTCAAGGTTTAGTTTGGCTTGTTTTTCTAAATAAAGAATGGAGAAATTTGGGTTGGTTTGATATAATTCTAGGACCATCAGCTCTTCTGCTTGCATACAAGTTTTGTACTTCAACTGCTCCATCAAAAGCTTTAGAGATTGCTCTGTTATATAATTTATTGATGATTCTGCAGAGTAGAGCCATAGCACAGTAAATACTAGAGATACTAATTCAACAGAGCTACAGTGCAACAGGATGCCAGACTTGTCAGGCATAAAAAATATCCACTTACTTACACGTGTCTTGTGTTACATTTGATAGCATTATTCATGCTAGGATAGTTTTTACTTTACAGCTCTCCTCTGTCACTATATCACAAGCACAGCATGCTCACTTTACCTCACTATAATATTTTATGTTTTCAACATAATCTGTTCTTGACTTCTACTCTGGCCAAAACTGTAAGGTAGCATAAAATAGTTCCTGTGCCACACATTTGCTTTTAATTAGAAGCTCCTGTTGAGATACTTTTCATTCCCAAGTGAGTAGTGTAGAGGCTGAGAACTGTACTGATTTTCTTGTACAGGTATAACCTGCAACTTCATAAAAGCTTTATGGAAGAATAACAGGAATGAGTAAATCCCATCAAGGAGGACTTTTTTTCACTTACAAACATCTACCACAATATCTACAATCATTACTCTTATGTTTGAATGCTGGTTTCAAACTCAGAATGTTTATTGTTTCAGAAAAAAAAGAAAAACTCTGGTTATGGAGAAACTTTAAAACTATGTAATTTAAGCTGAGTTTTGTGTGTATACTTAAGCCAGATTTCTTAATCCTGCCCTCAGACTTGGCTACCTACAATATCTATGGCTCCACTTGAAATTAGAAATGTGTGGTTTTAAAGACTTTGAAGATATAGAAGTGCATAAAAGGATCCAATATACTTTTATTTTTCATTACACAGGTTAGCCATGAAGTTTGTTACCTGGAAAACAACCGTATGCTTTCAATCTATGTTCAAAATCTGGAAGAGTATCTAAATTATCAGGACTTGAAAAGTGACTATTAAAGACAAACAAACTAAAAACTAAAGGAAAGCTAGCTAACATTTGAGCTCAAGCACGTGGTTTACAAGATAAAGAGGCTGAAATACAGAGTAGTCATGTAAATGCTCCTTCTGTGAGGGTCTTTGATCATGACAGTTCTGACGCAGTCAGAATTGAAATAAGAGATTCTGCAAGCTGGGTGACAAAGCTGCATTTTGCTCTTCCTTCTTTCCCAAAAATATTTATAAAAATGATGAAAGACTAACAGGAGGTCTGGAGTAGCTGTGCTACAATAATAGGGCAGGACCATTCCCAGTAACCCTGCATGGAAAGGACAGGACACCAGAACTAATTCTACAAGAGGCAAAGAAGGAGGGAAGAGTGAAAAGTGCAGGAGATACTGGTCTCCCTCCTCTCTTACCATGAGCTCTCTCCTGACTCTCACTGAGTACAAGAGTCTTTTCTGAAGCCCTGCTGTGTGCATTGCAAGTTCAAGTTGAAGCTTCTGGATTGACAAGCACCAAGTTCTAGCTCCCCATGAGGTTCTGCAGGTGCAAACTCAAATTATAACACATATAAATTAAAAATACAAATTGTAAAATCCTTCAGGTTATTTTTAAGTTGAAAACAGGCTACCAAGAATCCTTACATTCCATACCTATTCCTCCCATCACAGGTATTTTTAATTTCTTTTCTTTCAAGATCAAATGAGCTCCTTGACCTTCCTCTAACAACACAGGGGCTTTCTGCCCTGCTCCTGCTGTTGCTACACAGCCTAAAGCAGCTTCACGAGCCTTGGTTATGCTGAACTGCAGCTTTCACCAGCCTTCCTTCATGTGCCACAATTCCCTTGTCAACTGGAAGATTTCTCTGAACTTACTCACTATTGCTTTTAGAAAAGATGAGAGGAGTCCTAAGAAGGGAAGGTGCTGTGAGGTGGTGCTGGCAGTGGTCAGTTGTCACGTTTCTCTCTGTGGGCACTACCATTTAATTTTCCACATTATATAAAATCCCATTGAGATGGACAGCCTTTTTCTTCCTCCTTTCACTTCATCATTGACGTGCATCATGTCCTTAAAAAAATACTTTCTTGAGGTTCTCCAGCCAAAATCTCAACCTTAGTTTTTCATTAAAAGTAGAACCTGATTAGTTGCCTACCTAAGCAAATTATAAATCACAGGCAGAAAGTTAATGATTAGTTTCTGTTCTTCTTTCTCTAACAGTTTTTTTTTTCAATCTCTGTAACTTTTAATATTTTTGTCCAGATAACTATTAGATTGCCCTATTTTTTTTTAATTTAATTAAGAATAATTTCCCTATGAAACACCGTCTATTTCTCTTGCATAAATGTCACTTCCTTTCATTGTGTCCTAATGGCACTACAGGGTCATACCCTATGAGAACAACTCAAATTTTTGAAATAGAATCTTAGGGGAAAAAAAAAGACAGTGATTACAAAATTATAGGCTAGCCTTAAATGGAGAAACAAATGTCTTTTGCTTAAACACATAAACATAAAGTGTTTATGAAGTATTGCTTAATTTTTTTATTTAATAAAGATATGGTTCTAATTAAAATTACTATTATTGTTTTTTTATTACGGGCTGCCTATGAATTAACTCTGAAAGAATTTCCATTTTCCAAAATGGAAGGTACAATAACAGAGATCTCCTTTCACCCAAAAAAACGTTTTCACTACAAGCAGACAAAAGTCTTCAACAATTATTATTCTGATTTTTGAATAGCTCTCAAAGAAAAAAGCTGTCAGCAATAGAAGTATATGGATAAATTAAGTTTCCCTACCAGAATAATATTATCTGGCAAGAAGGGATTAAACTGATTAGATATTCCAGCCTATGTAAATAGGTTACTGAAAATATATCTATAGAATTTCATTTATGTAAACAATGGTTAAAAGCAAATAATTTTTTTTAAATTAAGGATATACCTAAATATGTTAAAGTCTTCTATTAGATCTAGGCATGGTGCTTGAAGCCTTCTTCATGACCATACCTAAGAGCATTTAACACCAGCTGTGACTGAGGGCAAATGCTGAGTGTCTTGTCATTTAAAAATGAAGAACAGAGCCACAATGTCATTCTTCAATCCTTTCAACTATAGATGTTTTCTACTTCAATAACCTAAGCAAAGAAAAGTATCCTCAGTTTTCAAGGTAGAGTGTGCTCAGTTTTCTGTAGTATCTGTAGCCTCCCAAAAATAAAATCTTAAACCACTGGAGGTTTTAATGATCTTACATATTTGAACTTTTTAATATAAAATTAAGCTGTGATGATGAAGTAGCTTCCTGGTGCACTCTGCCTCTTCCAGCTGTGACAGGATTATAATGATGTCTTAAATTTCCTTCCATATACTCCATGCATACTCAAAACAAAATTTCCCTAGTCTCCTGCTTTCAGGGAAAAGAAAATGAAGCTTACGGTTATTTTCATGTCAACCTCTTTTATTATGATCCTTCATATGCAAAAGCAAATAAGCAATTTCACAACAGGAACTCAAATACTGGTGAGCTGTTTTCAAGTCTTTTTCAGGATGACTCCCTCTTTTTTATGTCTGAGGCTAGAATTCAGTTGTAATAACTTCCTTTTTAAATGAGGAATCAAGCAGATAACATAACCCACTGTTCAAGCACATGAATAAATCAGATGATGTCAGATTTCATGTTACAACACTTGCTCCTACCTCCATCACTCTCACCCCAAGAGGACTACATGCTAACTGTAAAAGATTTGCAATAGCAAATGCTGTAACCTTTAGTCAGTTTTCATGTTGGTTTTAATATTACATTTCAGTAATAACTACAGTTCCTGTGATCTGTTCTGTGTAAAAGCACTTGCCTATCTAAGAACTATTCTGTACTACAGCGTGTAACTACCAGACTTGGCACTTGTAACACAGCATGTGTCCTTCCCCAGCAGCCCTCCAGCTGGCTGGCCCACAGCAACAGTGGGTTTAATGGCCCACATTAAAAAAATACCCCAAAACGAAACTATGTTTTATTCTTCCTTGCCTTTTCTGGATCATAAACACTACAGCAGTACATTGGTAATATTTTATTTCCATTAGCACATGTAGTCACAGAAAAGTAAAGACAGTACTTTATCTACATCATATCTTTGGTCTTTTGAAATTTTGGATTATTTCCAGTTTAATTCAGATATCTGTTTGCAGCAACTATTTAGGAATTTAGCCAAGGTACCTTCCATAGGGAATGGAGGCTGTGCACTGATACTCATTTGTTGTATCTACAGTGGTCCCTAATTTGGATCTCTCTGGGGTCACATGTCAAACCTGTGACTGGGACCCTAACCAGACTCTTATCTGGATTCTCTTTATTTTTGGAGAGAAATACAGAGTGAAGCTTTGAACATAAAGCCTGTACCTAAGCCTATAAACTGTGCTCTGAATATAAAACCTGCACCTAAATCTATAAAAGGTGCTCTGAAACTGCCTGTTTCACTTCACCAGTGAAAAAGGTTGATTAACACACACACACACACACACACACAGACACACAGACACACACACACACACACACACACACACACACACATATATATAAATGTAGACAAAAAAAGGATTGAAGCTGAACCCCACAGCATAATCCCTGTGCAGGCCTTCTAAACATCAATGGTAGTAGAATAATGCTTAATTATTGCTATTATTATAGAAATGTAAGAGTAGACCTAAGTGTGAAGTTTTTGCATAATTTTGCCATCGTTTTTGGCTAAAAAACCCCAAGTAAAGGAGATTGGCCAAATGCTGTGGTTTCTGGGTTTTATGAGTCTAAACAAAAAATCCCCATTATTATTTCTATATCAGCTTTTACTGCTGCAGGAAGAATGAAAAAGAAAGATTTACACTGAAAAAATCTTACTTTTTCTATAACCAAAATTAACCTAAATTGTTTGTTGTTGTTACTGTTGTAGAAGGATATGGCACACCAGTGCTGCCTAATTACATTTTCTTGATGGAATTTTTAAAAAGAAGAATATTTTCAGGAGAAGCTTAGAAGTAAGGAGCAGAAGCATGCAGAGAGAAGTGAAGGTCAGCTCTTTCCCATTGGAGAATCATGGCAGCCAGCAGGGCTCTGTGGAGGACAAAGGCAGCAGAGCCCTTCAGGAGGCAACAGAACTCTCCACCACCTGTGACTCAGCAGCACAGGTTGGTCCAAAGAAAAGTTTCTTTCCTTTGCAAAGGAAGTGACAGGAACGGGAATTCCTGCAGAGTGCTGGGAATAGGGTAACAAAGTAGAGGGGACAAGGTGCTGAAATAAAGATTTATACACATGAAATGTATTCATGATATCATGAATATATTCCTGAACAGTCAGATAACCACTGGGTAGTGTCTCCCAGCAGGAGATAAGGCCTTTATGAGTAAACACTGAAAGAGAGACTACAGGATGGAGTTACATCAACACTGGCATGACTAATTAAGGATTCACTTGTGGAAGTTTTCTCACTATGTGATTCCTATTTCATCCACTTAACTACTTAATATCTGCTAAACCTACTGCAGTTGCTTTATCTAATTAAAAAAATCCCCACTAATTTTAAATATCTGCTAATATGTTTAAACATTTGAGCTTTTCTAATCAGATTTTGCTTTCTTAATATGACATATTTGTTGTCTCTGATATTTGTCTTGTAATTTAGTGTTTCAAGTAATGTTGTGGGACTGTACAGACTGGCATTATTGTGGGGAAAAAACAATACCAAAAAAACAAGCACACATAAATGCACTAAAATAATCTTTTACATTAAGGAAAAATATAACTTTTTTTTTCCTCTTAATTGTTAAAAATGAAGATTTGGCATTGGAAAGCAAAATCAGCTTATATTCTGAGGAAACAGAGTGACTTTTTTCAGTTAATAAATTACTTAGTTATTCTTACTGCTAGTTTCTCCTTTCAATTTATCAGAAAATAGCTATAAAATACAGTGTGTGATCATTTAATCCTTGACTATGTGGAACCGTTGAAACTGGATCACGTTCAAAGTAACAACAAAATATACTAACTAAAATATTTGATTGGTATGAGCAGCATGTTTGAAAAGATAAAAATGTGTTATAGAAGATAACCCAGGTTACAACCTGGGTTTCCAGAAACTTGAAAGGTGCAGCACCACTCCCATAGGAAACTTCTGCATTATTTTGGGAGCTCCCTGCTGGCTGAGTTCTCACATGAAGGTCAAACCTATAAGGGGTTTATAACAATAAGGGGATGAAAAATGTTTTATAGAGGTAAAGATTTCAAGCAATGTGCCCTAGAGGATGACCTGATTTGAGTGAATCATCCTTGGGAAGTTGAGACACATTGATAAATATTAAGACTCAGTTTTAATCCCTCTACCATAGTTTTTCTAAATGTTGAAGTTTCATCGATTTCTGAATTTCCTTTTACATAATTTGTAAGATGTGGTATAAAAATAATGTATCATATTTAACAATTTATCAATTCATCAGTTTCTAACTTTCAGGCCAAAAGAAGTTTAATTAGTCTAAGAAATACTTTTTCTTCTTTTTTTTGTTTTAATTTGTTTGTGTGTGTGTGTATGAGGTTTTTGGGTTGGGGTTTTTTGGGGAGGGAGAGGGGAGTGTGTTTTGGGTTTTTTTTAGTATAAGGACTTAATTTAAGAAGAAGATGGAAAGATTTTCAAATTTTAGGAGGATCCCATAAAAAAAAATTCAAGAAGCTTACAAGAACATGAGGAAAACACTATGCTAGTTTCTGTATGTTCATGTGATCTTCCAGAAAAGTATTTGTATAAAAACAAATAAAAAGTACACCTTGAAAAACAGACAAAGTTTAAAAATTAAAATAAATAAAAGAATATACAATGAAGATAAACCTCAGACAGTTCATAAAAGAAATATTTTTGTTTAGAATTGTAATAACATGTTGCCTTACAAGCTGAAAATGCTCATAAACATTATGTAGACTAAAAGTACATTAAAGTAGTCCAGTCTTAGTCCTTTAAAAACACATGGCTTTGAAAGCCAGTAGAGATCACATGTGTGAAATTATGTTAACTCTGTAAAGAGAAAGACAGGTTTTTAAATAAAAATTATTCCCCCTTCTTAATTCAGCTGTAAGTGTATTATACAACCACCAACTGCTATGTATTCTCCAAAAGTTATTTTTGTGTGTTGAATAAAAATTGGACTCTGCTTTCAGTCTTTTTTTTTTTTTTTTTTTTTTTTTTTTTTTTTTTTTTTTTTTTTTTTTTTCAGGAGGAAGAGAGAAGGGAAATTATTCTTGGATTCTTCTATCAGTTCTGTCTGGAGAATTACTTTTTTTTTTTTATTAAATGCTCTCATTGACATAACACATTATGAAACATTGTGCTGTGAAGTGTAACATCAGCTTGTATCAGTCACACTGCATTACTTTACATGCCCAGCCTAATGTGTCACTGCACAGCAACAGCAGAACCACCCTACACAACTGAAAGCAGCGATGGCTTGCAAATGAAAATATTGTAAAATAATTTCTGTACCCAGATATACTGCTGTTATAAAAATGTTTCCAATTCTGAGGGGTAGCACCACTCACATACAATTTCCTTAGGATAGCAGGAGGTTATCTGAACTACAAATCCATAAGAGACTAGACCATCTCAAAAGAAAACATTTCTTGTGGGTATTTTAGAACCAGCTACATATTGAAAAGCAGATCTTTATACTGTTCATACAATCCTCTGTTAGTCAGATATATTGGGGTAAAAGGTTTGGCTTTCACAGAAAACTTTCCATTTCGCTTTGAAAACCTTTTTTTCATGTAGAAGGAAGTATGCCTTTTCTGTATATCTGTAGATATAAGGAGACTATTTTTGGATGGACTAACACTCTCTTCTGCTCCCCCTGTCCTCAAAAGCTGAAACAGCTTTTATTTTTAGTTACAATTTTACATCCTGACTCTAGAGGAAAGGATTTCATTTAACCCTTCTGTAGTTATGTGTTACTCATGAGAAGTAATCATTCTCTAGGCAATCAAGTTCCAGTATTTTACCTATGTCAACTTCATAGGCAATACTCTACTTTTGAATACCAATACAAGAAATAACAAAATAAGTTTTTAAAACAAAGGTAAGTGATTGTCTTTTCTTTCAGATCTGTGATGATCTGATTTGAAATTGGTTTACTGATTGAAACATTTAGTGATAAACCATGACCTAAGCAATGAAATGCTTTAAGTTAAAAACATCAGACATTTAGGTGAGGGGTAATTTTTCAAAATGTTACTTATGTCCTTCACTAAGAAAAAGAGTTATCAATTTTCAAGGCTTGTGTTTCATCATATGAGATTTAAACATTATTTTATAGAACATTTTTCAATATTCTAATTAAAATTTGAGTCATATAGGGCTCTGGTTTTTTTCTCTTTTCTATTCAAGTTATTGTTTACCCGTTGGCATTCAATAGTGGTTTTCTTATGTACATCTATTAATTTTAAATGATAATGAGGATTAAAAAAACGTCTGTAGGCCCACTAAGTGTTTCTGTGAATGAATGCTTTTTGTATCCTGAATAAAACCAGAATGATCTTAAAAGAAAACAACAGGAGTTGAAGTTGAACAAGAGCTGAAGGACTGTAAGGCCTTTTATCCAGTGCACATGGCACAGTACAGATTTATGGATTCATTCCTGCTTATAACACATTTGAACAAAAGTAAAATCGATGAGGCCTGAAGAATTTTTCCAGTAACTCAGAAATTTCAAAGCACACTTTTGCTTCAACAATTGACACTGAGAAAATATTTTCCATTATTTCAGAGGGGGCTAAAATACACCACACAAATAGTAAAAAAATGACAACATCGTCAGCCCTATACGTACTACAGATCTGACACAATATTCTACCTACTGACAAATTATGTGGACAGATAGGTCATGATATACACATGTTTTGAAATAAAAGAGAGAATAAGCAAGTGTGACATAAGCAAATGGCACCAACAATCCAAACATTAATTGCATTTATCATTCACACTGCTCAAGAACCCACACTTGCAAGACCCTGTGAAGAGAATACCACCTGAATTCACAAAAAAAGAGAAACCTGGTTTAGTTTTCATGGAGCGTTTAGCAGGAAGCAAATAAGTGCTTTTATTTTAGGGAACAACATAGTTTAGTTTGATTCAGAGTATTTCAATAATATCAGATGACAGTTTGAATTTATTACTGATTTTGCCTGAGATTATTTCTTCATGGAGAATAAAATGAAAAATAGCAATATAGGGATTTAAAAATAGTGGGTTTCTAAAATTTTGCTTTCTCCAGCTCTTTACAAAAAAACTTTTACTAACATTTATTGACAAATATCTTTCTTTCTGCCTTTATTTGAATTAATATAGGTTTTATTATAACTTTTATGTGGAAAAATATCCTGTCAAGTTCATCCTCATGAAACCTTTATATTTTGAAACAGCAAACTGTAATAATGCATGATGTATGAATATATAAAAAAACATCATTATACACTGGCAAACATATCCATCTATAAAAAATGAATGGAAAAAAATTGGTGGTGAAAAATATCAAAGAAAGAGTACTTAAGAATTTATAAAGATAAAATTTATATGTAGGATAATTCGCAAAGAAATGTACCTGATTATTTTATAGCTATATGATTTTATTTTACTGGAAAGTAAAACAAATCTTTGTTTCATGAACATTTAAAACGTGTGCCTCTTTAAAGTATTTTGAGGAGATAAAAATAGTATTTTCCAAAACTAATTCCATAGAAACTTGTAGCTTACTGAGTAGCAGCTGTGCTCATCTTATCAGCAGTCTTAGGATCTAGTAATTTAGCATCATTTACATGTATAAACATGCATGATCTTGAGCACTTGTGTTCTAGATGCTGATTCTGAGAGAATGGGTGATGCTATTGCTGAATATTCAGTCATTTTTCCTTCCATTTTTCATGCAGATAAAATTACATTTGCAGCAGCTGGAAATTTTAACTGGACAATTCTGTGGTTAAAACAAGAACTGAGGTTGTGGCTGGCTTGGAAATACAGACTGTAATGTCTTCAGGTACTTCAGCTGTCTCTTTTCAAGTCACTATGACTCCTGTGGAATTAGATATTTCTCTATGCACTAATTAGCAAATGAGCTCACTGCTGTCGTCAGCCCAGCAGAGCTGCTGGCTCGGCTTCCACATGAGTGGAAGAGATCTTGGGCTGTGTTATTGCACCAGGGCAGCCCTGGCATTGCTGCCACACACTCCAGCGTTTGATCATAACCAAAACCGAGTGTGTTTCTGTGTGCATGGCAACATCATCTCATGCTTTGGGATAAAGATACTTCACAGCTTTCATCAAACAATAAAAATAACTTTTTTAATCTACATATTTATTTTTCTCCATTTTGTTTGCAGTTAATTAGCTATAGATAATAGCCAGTCCTGGTGGGTAGGACACCTAGAGTTTTCTTTGTCAGTTATTCCAGAACTTGAGATTAGGTCCTCCATAGAGACAAAATGCCACAAATTAACTATTTTATTTGTGATTTTATTTGACCTCTTTGCTAATTAGTGCATATGAAAATGTCAGTTTACCCAGGGGCAGCAGTAACCCAACTAACAGTTGCTGAATTACCAAAAATGATTCTATATTTTTATTCCAGTAATTTGCAGTAAATTATGGTTTAATATATTTTTACTGTGTTTTTTATTCTTACCTCATTAGTTCAGGATTAATTGCTTGCTATATGAATTCCATCAATAGTTCATAAAGAAAGTTATTCCAAACAGTGTGACAACTACTGTCATCATAAGGGACCATGAAAATGGTCACTGAGAACAGGATGATTTTCTTTTATTTCTCTCTTTCCTGCTGCACCCTGAAAATATGTTCTGTAGAGGTTTGATAGTAATTCCCTACATAGAGAAAAGAAAATTCATTAAAAAATTACATCATGGACAGATAATTTAGATATATGTATAATTTAAGTACCTAGAAAAAATATATTGTGCCATAAGGACTTTCTCATTTGTGTTACACTTTGTTAAAAAAAGTGAGACTCCTACAGCATATTGCAGAAGAAATAAGAGTGCTGCAGAACAGCCACATAAAGGATGTTCCAGTCTTTCTTACTGACATTGGTAGTATCTGTACTTGTAGCTGTTATTTTAGCAGAAACATGACATTCAGGTAGTAAGGTGGAGAATGGAAAATACTGTGATAACAACAACTATTGCAATACATTTTTAACAGGGGATGATGGAACTCTGCAAAGGCAGTCAAGAGACTCTGGTCCTGCTGTAGTACTTTTGGTCAAGGCCCATGAGTGATGCCAGTAAAAGCCAACCCTCATCTCAGGACAGAGAAATGTAGTTAAGTGTGATATGCAAAAGTAATTTTCATTTATTTGCAATGAAAGACGGAGAGAAATCATTTTGAAAATAAAATAATAATTCAACATCATTAGCATTTCATGACATAACATACACCTCAAGGATATATGTCCTTTTCAGATTTTCTCACATGCATTAATTCATCTTTTTGAATTACATGACAATTCTTTGTTGCTGTTTCCTTCCTCAAATCATTAATATTGATGCTGTTCAATTATCTGAGTCATCTTTAATTTTAACCTCACACATGAACACTAAATATTTTATTATGAACTTCAAAGTTGTGTTTTGTGTCTGGGTTTTGGATTATATTTGTTTTTTAAATCACATGCACAAAACTAATTTCTCTGAGTATACAGAGAAAATTCCAAAATCAGGTACTTATTGCTTCATCCCCTTTCAGTTGCTTGAACAATGGCAAACATTTTTCCACAATTACAACACTAAATTCTGTAATTTTTAAAAATGAGAATTTCTATGCCATTAGGAAATAATATAGAAGAGTCAGAAAAGTGAGAGGATGCACTATTCAGGATTTACATCAGGAAACAGATTAACAACATTTGCTCAATTGTTATTCTGAATTTTTTCTTAATTAAATAGTCTAATTAAAAACCTACCTACATCAGAGGAAAGATAACATTTGCTAATTGATTTTTCTCTTCCTTTTGACACCCATTGACTTACACGGCACACTGCTACTGTTTTGCAGGAGGCTTGTCAGAAGTTCTATGAAGTCTTTATTTTGAGGTTCCCAGCTAAACATATTCTCTGGAAATTTTAAATTATAATATATATAATATAAAAATAAATATATATATTTATTTTAATATATATTTTATATTATTAATATATATATAATTATATATATAATTATATATATAATATATATAATATATTATATTATATATATTATATATATTATATATATAATATATATAATTATATATAATTATAAATTAATATATAATTTATATTATTATATATTATTTTTATATATTTAATAATATATAAAAATATATATAATATAAAAATAAATATAAATAATAACTGACAAATTCAATATAAATCTTGGGAGAAAAATATTGGCCCAGAATATTGCAGAAATAAGGCTTACTGGTGACATTTCAATATGTTACCTTCTTTTGTTCCAGGGCACGTACAAATACAGAATACAATTGCTTCTGACCTGAACACCTTTTAGTCAAAAAAATTTGGTTAAAGAGAATGGCTTGGCCAGAATAATTTATGAAGTCAAGTATTGAGCAGAGTACACTGAGTCTTCAAGTGACTCCTTTAATCCCATGAGTAGCTCAACTACCTTTCCTGGTAAGAAAATGAAATAAACTTTTTTCAGATACCAGAAAGCAGTTTATTGCATCCTCTGGGGGTTTGTTTGTTTGTTTGTTTTAGGTTTTTTGGTTCTTTTTGGGTTTTTTGGTAAGTGTTTTTTTTTTTTTTCCTTTTGGTTGGTTGGTTGTTTTTTTAATGTGTCCTTTCCACATGTCTAACCAGATAATTGAAGAGAGAAATATACCGCAGTTACAGGTGTGATGTGCTCATAAGCCTGTTTTCTTTAGTTTTTTCTCTTCAAGTTGTTTTCTTAGCAATTCCCAATTATATTACATATGTGACTTAGCAATAGATTGAACTATAGGAACTTTCTAAAACAAATATAAAAAGCCTGGCAAGGCACAGACTGAAGAGAATAAAAATCCCAAAAATATTCCTTTCCTTTGAACTTTAGTGTGCAATTGCCATGGAAAATAAAACCATGACAGCACGTTTCAAAGTGCATTTCTTTGGCTGATGTGTCTTAATTTCACACAGCCCATTAAGTTGGGGGTTTCTCAGTTTTTCCATTAAAAGGTACAGCTCTATATATGAGTCCTAGAAGTAAAAATTCAATTTATAGCACATTTTTAATTTAAGCAATATCCATTACAGAACACAAGGAAGAGAAAGAATACTCAAGCAGCATATAGTCAGACCAAGGCCGTTGGCAGAGCACACACTTGGATAACTGGTGTTCGCAAGGTTTAGTGCTCTGTCCAGGAATAATGTACCAATGTCAGCTCTAACAGTGGTAAAATGAGTGACAAAGAATAACAGAGAGAAAACACTTAAGATTGCTACATTATTAGATTTCTAATACAGATGGCAGTTTAGTATCTGTTATGAAATATAAAGATACACTGTCAGGGATAAATGAAATACCTAACAATTCTGTCACAGTAGACCTCCCAAATATGAAGTTTTTATCCCATGACTATTGCTCTCAAGAAAAGGCAACAGAGTATTAATTCTCCATGTGATGTGACTTCACACCATCCTGACATAAATATATATTTATTCATTTTATGCACAGCTACAAAATGAAGGGTAATTTTACATCAGACTGACAATAGATCTGAAGGGAATTTTAGATATCTATTTTGAGTCTCTGTGTAACAAGAATTCACCTAGTAGTTCCTGCATCAAGTGTAAACATTGTTAAAATAAAGCAAATACTAAAAACCTGATTATGACTGAAGCAGTCATAGCTAGATGCCTTCACAGGGATGCAGCCAGGGGCCATGGCACAGTCCTGTCCTCTCCCTCCTCCAGCACTCAGCCAGAGTGCCAGCATCCTATAGGATAGACAAGATTGGCCCAGCCCACATACTGCTATGGACTTTCTGAAAGGTTCCTACAGCCACAGGAAAATAAGGCACTCTTTTTCCCCAGGCAGCCAAGGGCTGGGGCACACAGGAGCTCCTGGCACCAGACTTAGCTGCCAGAACAGTGTGGAGAATTGGGCTGGTGACTCAGGATGCAGTGGGGTTGGTGACACAGCTGGGCTAGGAAAGGTGTCTCCTCTCTGTCACTGAGACACAGGTTGGCTGGGAGATCTCCAGACAGGGAGGCAGTGGCTGCCCCATGACAGCAGTGGGTGGCTGCTCTGTTCTTTGCTGCTCCTGACAGACATGTAGCCAAACAGGGACATGACCAGATGATGGCACACACTTGTCCCCTCCTTCTTCTATCACTCACCTGGAAGTGTTGTGACTTTCTTCAAGGACATTGACTAAGTTATAAGCAAACACACATGGCCCTCATCTGTACCCCATCATGGTCCTACATGCAGCTGGAAACTCTCCTTAACTTTGGACAAAGGGAGATCCACATCATTCCTCATCTCTGTGTGAAATCTCAAAAGAGAATTTGATATTATTTTTTTTTTTTAGCTGGCAGAAATTCTGAAAGGAATATCTTATAAGGAGTAGCTGAGGACTTTGGGTTTTCTAGATTGAAGGAAAGGAGGCTGGGGATTGACATCATTGCTCTCTACAGCTTCCTGTGGGTTTTATTAATCTCTTCCTCTCTCTCCTTTTCATTAAATTATTATTATTATTATTATTATTATTATTATTATTATTATTATTATTATTTTATTTTACTTTTTTCAATTATTAAACTGTTCTGTTCACATTTCAGAGGTTTTACTTTTGTCTTCTTCTGGTGCCACCACACACAGGGAGTGAGTGAGTGAGTGAGTGAGTGAGTGAGTGAGTGAGTGAGTGGCTTTGCAGTTTTTTTGTTGCCAGCTAGGCAACAATTGTGACAGGAAGGATGTGGAGAGGGAAGTGCTGATCTCTTCTCCATGTATCCAGGGATAGGATGCATGGGGATGGTTCAGAACTGTGCCAGAAGAGGTTTAGATTGGACATTAGAAAGCATTTCCAAGAGGGTGCTCAAGCGCTGGAACAGGCTCCTTCCCCAAGCCTGTCAGTGTTTAGGAGGCATTTGGACAATGCCCTTAGTAATTTAAATTTTGGTCAACCCTAAAGTGCTAAAGCAGTTGGACAATGATTATTGCAGGTCCCTTCCACATGAACTATTCCATTCAATTAGTTCTGTCTTAAAATTGAGCGGTACACATTATGTTCAATTTTAGATAAGACAGGGTAAAGCCCCTCATGATAAATCCAGAAAATATATACAAAAAATACTAGACTAGACTATCTATGGGGGCAGATTCCTAAAAACATGACATCGGACACATTTTCAGCATTGTAGCTTGATTTTGTAGCTAAACTCCAGCAGACACTTAAAAATTCATAATGCAGATTTGCATGAAATTGCTGAAGAACTCACACACTATCCAGACTTCATGTCAAGATGTCATTTTCTTCAATGCTCTTGGTTACTGAAACTGAGTTTTGCACTTCTGTGCATATGCAAATTAAAAAAAATATCTAATACAAGGAGCCTAAATCATTCACCAGGGCAAGGAAGGCAGCAACCATGAGGGGGAAAGAAAGCCAAGAAGAAGATGTAGTGCCCACCACTGCAGCTTATGGGTGCAACACCTGCCCCTGGAAGCAGATAGGATGCCTCCAGCTGCCATGCTGCAGTGGCATCCAGACAGCTCGTGCTGTGTGGAACTGAGCTTTTGCAAATTCAGCCCTGAAAACCTGATCTAGCAAATCAAGAAACAGTTTCCCTGTTGACTCTAGTGAAGTTCACATAGGCTCTCATTTCCATTTGAAAACTTAATTTTGCAGTCTTTAGTCAAATCAGGACATTAGTCAGTTGGAAAAAGTTTCAAGGGAGCATATGAAAA
Source organism: Vidua macroura (assembly GCF_024509145.1). NCBI lineage: Eukaryota > Metazoa > Chordata > Aves > Passeriformes > Viduidae > Vidua > Vidua macroura. The sequence goes on along the minus strand of NC_071574.1, from coordinate 38,251,851 downwards.
GATAAAGATGTCCGGTAAAAAACCCAAACCTGTCAGAAATTATTTAGACATTATGAAACAGAAGAGGAAGTGTTCACACACATACAATATCCTAATGATATTTCTTTTAGCATGCATTCCTCATGATATAAAAACAATAACATAAAATTGATGAAGGTGAAAATATTAAAAAATGGCGGCTCCCTTCTGACCAGGTATGTATTACTAGTTCCAAGTTATTGCAATATGTAAGATAAATACTTTTCCTTTAATGCCATATGGAAAAAATATAGGCAACAAGAAGAATAAAACCAGTTAGCTGCATGATTTTTTAATTTTTTAAGTCAGCTCAAAGCTGAACATGAAAAGCTAAGTACTGATTTCTTTAACTTCAACAGGAATTTCATTTCTGATTTATCACTGGATTTTAACTGATGCCACAATTGCTCCTACAAAAAAAAGAGGAACAATATGTAATTATCTAAGTGCATAAGACACACCCATAGAGAAATCAACAATGTAGTTTTCCATTTTCTTCTGAAGGCATTGCAGTCTGTCTGATTTATACTATCTATAGGCCTTGAACTTCAGAGGAAAACAAAACTGTATTCCATCAAATAAACCCAGTCTTTTCTGATAACAGCTTTTAAATATATTAATGGTAAAGTTAGCATAACTTACAGAATTGTTTCATATTAAGAGCTATGCTTAAGGAAAATGGAACTTTCCAATATTTTTCTAAACACAACTTTTCACACAAAAACAATGGGGCTGCCACTTACTAATTAAATAGTGGGCCTTCACATCAAAATCCTGCAAACTTCAGGGGTTCTAAACCCATATAAATAAACATTAAAAAAACATTAAATAAAGTTTACCAGAAATCAATCAAACTAGAACATGGTTTTACAATTTTTGTAATTCAAAACATAGGAAGGTTTTCAATTTCAGTTTTATTCATTTGTAGTATAATAAAAAAATTAATTTGCTATTTTACAAGAGTATATGTTACTATGAATACATGAATTATATAAACAGACTAGAATCAATTTGAATTTCACAGAAGTTTTTGTTATTATATATTGCTGGTAAGTAGATGTTCTGTGATGATTCACATTCAATTAAAAAAAAAAAGGAAGAAAGTCTGTTTAAATATACTTGTTAACATTGCAGCTTCTATGTATATTTCTTTTCCCTCAAAAGACAAAATTCTCTCTTGTGTGCTGAAAGTTGTCTACTCACCAATGAACAACAATAGCAAAAAAAAAAAAATGCAGGTAGAAATTAGTAAGTTTTATATAGTTTCATCACACTACTTTTCTTGGATATGTGCCCTGAGAGCTTGGGATGATTCCCTTGCAAATTGTTCATAAATATGCCCTGGAAAATATGTGTAACCTTTCCTGTGTGTCATACTGACTCCTGAAAAGGCACTGATAGATTTGAGAATACTCTTACTCTCTTTAACTTTTTTAATCTATGTCTCTGCTGTCTGCAGTTAATGCCAAGAGTGGAGCTCAAGGAGGTTGTGGGTTCTCTCAGAAATGAGACAGACAACAGTCATCAGAGGTTGTTAAACACAATAATATTTGTTAGCTAACAGTTTCTGTGTTCTGAATCATTGCAATGACATAAACAAATTGTAATAGGAATAGATTAAGAAAATAAAGAAATTTGCCTAAAATTGGGAAAAACATCTTGAGAGGTAAACAAATATTGTTTCTGCTATCATAAGTGTATAGAAAAAAATATTTAGGTCTACTATACATATGAATGGAATTCCAGGAAGGAAAAATAAAGATAAATTTGCAAATGCAATCACTTTTTCAATTGTGATGAAATTTTATTTCACTTTCCATTAGGTACAGCCAATTTTAATATGATAACTAGCAACACCAGGCCTAATTGTAAGTGTGATGATTACCTTGCATTTTATCCTCTAGCATGTGTTATTTTCTTGCTTCATACCACAATTGTGGCTTATCATGCATTGTGTCATCTGGAAAGTGGTTGCAGGCACTTACTCTAATGAAATGATTTAATTTTTAAGCAGTGCTTCCATTATGTCAACCTTCTGTAATTCGAGATAATTATGTTTATGCAGGTGCTCTTTCTACAGGGAGAAAGCAAAAGGCTTATTACTGGGTGACAACAACTTCAACAAAATGTTTCCATAGATGAACGTGAATAAAAAATTTTCTCTGACCCAGATGAGAAATAGAAAGTATGGAGGTACAAGTCTGAGTAAATGCAGGATAATAACAGGAGAACTCTGATTTCTTACCCAAGAGAATAGGTTGCTTTGTGGCAGACTTCCAGAAAAAATGAAATCTGTGTATTCACGTAAACTGCAAAATCACAAGTTTCAGAAAGTTTTAGTCCTGGCATTAGCAAGCTCAAACTTTCCTATGTGTTCTTGCAATGCACAGGAATATTTAATGTAGCTACAGGTAAAGCAATTTCCCTCACATCCTCAGTCTGACAGTACCTACTGGCTGTGCTTAACTTATGGGAAAATTGTGCATCTAAATAATATATTTTCTTATGTCATTTCACTATGATTGGCAAAGGTCAATTCAAACTGCCCTACACTATTAGCAAACGTTTTTATGATAGCTTGGTTTGCAATATTCATTATCTGATTACCTCTTTTACTGACTATGACAATTTAAAGCTTCAACTGAGATAATTTAAGATAATTTAATCCTGAATAACTATAACACAAACCAATTAGTTTTCTAGGGCACTTGGAAATCAAAAAAGCACCCCAAATCAAGACATTTCGGATTTTATCTTATAATAAAAAGATAACATTAAAATAACTTATTTAAACAACTTTTAATGAAAAATCACAACTCATTAAAGATTGTATTATTCATATCCAACACTTTTTCTACTTTACACTTTTCACTGAATCTGTGAATTTAGGGGTACACCTTTTTTCTCTTACAAGAAACTAAACCCTCCAAACTAAATCTCTTGGAGAATTGCATTTGCCTTACTAAATTTCTGCAACATCTCACAGAAAAATAATAATTCACAGAATATTTTATTAGAAACTCTTTTTGAGTGATTATTGCAGTATTTTTGCATTTCAGCATGATTCCTCCATACCAATTTTCAGTCAGTGAAAGAAATCTGCTGTCCTTCCCTTTTAACTTCTGTGTCTACTTCATGACAGAAGTACAGCAGGTAACATTATGAGGTTTGAAATCTATCCCTGCTTCACTTTTATTTTCAGTTATTTTTCACTGAAAAATAGTTCACAAAACTTTGTAAGGGTGTTTAGGGGTTTCAGTGTCTTAAGCAGTTGCAGTGAGGTATTCTCAGTTCTTGTGATTAACAGAAGGAAAAACAGACTGCCAAAGTATGGCAATGGCCAAGTTTCCATGTGTATTTAACCACCAATGTAACAGATTCTCTGCCCATACCTGTAGCCTGTATTCCTTTCCCACACGTGGAGAGACTGATCTTTGGTGTCCTACTGAGGGCAATAATTGAGGGACAGAAGCATCTCTCTCAAGAGGAAAGGCTGAGGGAGCTGGGCCTGTTCAGACTTGAGAAGAAAATTGAGAGGGGACCTCATAAATGTCTGTCAGTATCTGAAGGGATGGTTTCAGAGGATGGAGCCAGGCTCTGCTCAGTGGTGCTGAGCAATAGGACAAGAGGCAATGAGCAGAATCTGATGTACAGGAAGTTCCAACTGAATTTGAGGAAGAACTTTGTCATGCAAGTGACCAAGCACTGGAACAGATTGTCCAGGGAGGTTGTGGAGTCTCCCTCACTGGAGATGTTCAAGAACCGTCTAGACACAATCCTGTGCCGTGTGCTCTGGGATGACCCTGCTCGAGCAGGGAGGCTGGACCAGATGATCCCCTGTGGTCCCCACCAGCATTACCCATTCTGTGATTCTTTGGTTACAGGACCACAGCAACTGGGAGTGATGGCAGCTCGCTACAACTCTCTGCATTGCCTTCTCAAGGAAGGCAGCTCACTACAACTCTTGAGATTGCCTTCTCTGCTTGACCACCAGGAGAGTCATGAGAAGGGTGAACATGACATCATTCTTATAGAGGCATATATTAATAAGTTTCTCACTAACAATTTACTCTTGTATTGTTAATGAGTTTTGTTATGTGTTAATCAGATAACTTGGACAGTGAATATTAGCACTTGGACTAACCACAATATATTTTTGCTGTGTTTTAATTAACTTTTAAGGTTTTTAATTAGACTAGCAACATTATTTGACTTTCTGTATAAAATATAATCCCACATTAACCTGTTAAATACAAAGAAAAAAATTTGTACTTAAAAAATTTATCAGTAAACATTTTCTTTTTAAAACAATCTTCACATCAGTTAACACAGCAGAGTAAGCTTTTGTTTTGTTTTCCAGAGGGGTGGCTATGATACATAAAAGGGAAATGTTGTTTCATGCATAGTTGCTTTCACTGAGAATCAAAATTTAACTAATGACTATTAATTAGTCAATATATATATTTCAAATCAGTTGGTTGCACCTCATGATTTTGACAGTCTTAGAACTTATTATAAATTGTGATTTTATTGTACCTGAGAAGGAAAAACATTTTGTCTGTATCATACATGGATGGTAAGGCAGAAACAGTGATTCAACTTAGAATTGCCAATTTTCTGGTCCATTGCCCTAATCACAAGATCATTTTTCTGTGTTCAACTTTGGATAATAAAAAAGATATAGTATGGATTTTTCAAGCTTCATTTCCAATGACTTGTCTGTAACTAGGATGCAATTTGATTTTGTGTCTTGGCTAACATTCTTTATTTCAATTTGTTTTGAAGTTAATGGTTCTTTTGTATGCAGTGAGTATTTTTTTAAAACTGGTATAGATTATTCAGAATCTCATCAGCAATGAATAGACATATTCAGCTGTTCACATTGTACTTTCTTTGGCTTGGTAAGTACTCATGATCAAAATATTTCCAATCTACTTTTTCAAGTTCAAAATTGACTTTGAATGGTAAACAACAGCATTAGGTCAAAAACAAACCTGAAGAACATTTTTGACAAGGAATTGATTAGATTAAATACTTGTAGAAAGTGGATCATCAATTTTGCATGGAATACTTTCAAGTATTCACATGTGCAAATATGGATGTGATGTCCTCCTAGATCTTTAAATTTAAAAATTAGTTATGTGTGGTAGCCAAATCAATGTGTATTAATACAAATGCACACTGCCAAAGACATCCAGCGGAGTGCCTGTAGTTAGGCATTATGGAAAGCTGTAAGTATGAAGAGAATTGCCCCTTTCCCAAGTGCCACAGACATTTCATGCACTCAGCAGTGATGCCTCTCAGGTATCAGGAGAAGAAATGTAATTATTGTCAGCGTCACAGCTGAAATATTTCCAAGTAATTATATCAACTTTTGAAAATCCCTTTCACATCACAAATTAGAAGAAATTCACATTCTATGAATATAATATGAAAAATAAGCCAAACTCTATATTAGAACTGCTTTCACAGACTTACCTGTCTTATCAGCTCTAGAGGTCTGACATGATGTATCAGTCAAAATCTTCAGAATACTTGAGACATAATTCAAGTAATATTTTAAAACAGAAACCAAAACCACATCAATACACAAGTCTGTAGGCACCATTGGTCTTCAAACTGTGTAAGTTTGAAGATTAGCTTTCAAAAAAAATTCTCTGTAGAATATACTAATAACTGTAAAAGTACATAACTGCAAAATTGTTACTATATAAAAAAATAGACTGTCTATATCAATAATAAATGTTTTAAATTACAGAAAAAAGTAATATTTATAAACACATTGATATCAATCTTTTGAACTTCTTCCGGCTGCCATGACTCAGACTATAGTGAACAATATTTTTGTCTAGTTTAATAATGATCATATATTCAGTCGTAAGAAACATTATGTCATGTCCAGAACAGTATATTTTTTTGCATGTTCTCTTTTTTTAAAATACTCTACCACTGATCTTGAGAGAGTTGATTTCTCTAATGTTGAGACCGTATGTACAAAAGAAATCATATAAGTAAGAAAAATTGCTATGTCTCTGACAGATCATTTTTAGCCCAGCCATTTGCATTAATCTCAACTGTTCTGTGGAAAATGTGCAAAAAATTATCACCATAAATTGTTTCTGCAAAACCATAATTCCTCTTTTCCCCAGTTAAAAGTTATCTAGTGATAGCTAGAGAGGAATAACAGAATATCTGAGTTCATCTTTGGACATGTAACAAGGAAACAAATATGACCTTCTTGGTTTATCACTGACAAAGGCCAATTTAAATAACTCTGCAAACACTTAAGAATCAATCTAATGAGTTTTGAGCAATGAACACTTTGAAGTTACACGCAGGTTATTGCCTTGGCTATTAGATGTCACTTATGTTTATGAGGTAATCCATCTTGTTCCAAGATTATTTTGCCTATGCTTCTCATAAAAGGATTTGTATCAATATTTATCTTTAGGCTTCAATTATTTTGTTTATGGCTTAAGGTATAATATTAAAGCTTTCATATTGACTAATCATCAGTTATTTATGCAAAGTTTCAATTAAACTTTTTTATGACAAATTACAATTCAGAGTTAGCTTAGAAATATGTTGATTCAGTAGTGATGTGATCAATATCAATTGTACAACAATAATTAAAATTAGTTTTTATCATAAAATGGGTGAGTTTTTCTAGTTTTTAGCCTCATTTAACTTTATGTTCAGATGACTGCTTAGAACATCTGACCATCATCTTTTCCTTTCTTTTGGAGTTTTGAGTGCAGCTAAGAATTTCTTACGTATGCTGTCTAAAAATACTGCAGAAGCATTTCTGAATTCTTTTAATCAAGTCAGATGGTGACATTTAATCAAGTCAGATGGTCAAGAAGGTGCCCATGGAGAGGCAGCACTGTGTTAGATTAGGAAACACCTTCAACCTTGGTGAGTGCATTTTTTAACATGGGTCAATACTAAATAATGTTCTCATGTCCTTTTTTTCCTTTGGAAAAGTAATTAATCTCTCCTTAGTATTATTATTCATTTTATTACTAATCAAGTAAATGGTCCCAGTAAAAGACCCCTTTTGGTCTTTTTCTGACATTCCCTTCAATTAATTTTTTTCCAAGTTAGCAGAGTAATCTGGAACACAGCATATCAGAAGCCACAAGGTGAATTTGCAGAATAATATGTATATTTTCACTCTCTTGTTCAGCACATTACATTGAGAAAATACACTCATTAAATTATCAGTTATGGCAATAACTCTCTTTTAAGTGATGACAATAAATTTAGTACCCACCAAAGTGCTTACAAAATTCAAAGATTTCAAGAAAAATAACCAACAAATTCCAGTACCTGTTTTAGAGGCATTGTCTAGGGCCAAAGAGTATAAAATTGAAATATTTATAACTTTAACATAATATACAGATAGGTTTATGTGGGGAATACTGTATTTCCAATGGTAACATAGCAAAAACTGCCAACCTGTATTCCAATCCCAGCTCATTCATAGGCCCAAGCAGTCAACTACTTGATCGATGCAACTGATGCAACTGATCTCCACGTGAAAATTCAGCCCTCAACAGTTTAAATTTGGCAAGTCATGCTCTAACCCTGCTATGCTGCTAGAAGAGACCTGTAATAAGTCATACATATTAGAAGCAACAATCTTATAGATTCGGAGGATTCCCTTATATTGGCAAGAAAGGAAAATGTGAATAATTTCTAATCTCTATACTCTGACAGACCACTTTGAAAGAGAATATTAAAAATAAAACCTGTAAATACATATCTTGTGGAATTATATTTTTCTCTAAGAAAAGAAGAGATTTTGTTTCAGTATTTTTTTTAGAATTAAGCTGGCAGCAATAGCTTTTATTAGTAGAAACATGATAAAACTGGACTTCAGAAGTCCTCACATCTGTAGATTAACATTCTTCCTTGTGGTAGTTAAAAATCCAGTTCTACCTGGCCTACAATTTCATAATTGGATCTTACCACCTCTTTCCAATATTTTTTTCTCACTCGTGCCCTCAGCTGATAAATTCAAAACACAACTAATGTGCCTTAAAATTAATTATTCCTGTAGGGTAAATGTCTAAATGAAGGACAAGCTTTATCATTAGAAATATTGAACAGCTCTTGCACTTTATGCTTTGTGACCAATGAGTATACTCTAGATCTGTTTCCCAAAAGTGTATTTCTCTTCCCAAAGACATGTAAAATATTGTCCAAAATTCTACACTTATTTGTCCCCCATAAAAAAAGAACAAAATGGTTTTACCAAAAGCTGTAAGAAAGAAGCTCAATTGCAGTCAAAGCTTTCTGATAAGCAAACAGCCCAGTTCACAATTCTCTTTTCCCTTAACTAAAGCAATTCTTTCTCACCATATCCAAATGTGCTAAATTTGTCCATTTTTTCTCGAATAAGAAGTAGCACAAAAGTAAAGCTCATGTTACTGAAACAAGCACTGCCTTTTTTTTTTTTCCCCAGCATATCCCTGCAACAAGAATAGATGTTCTTAATGTACTGCTGAGGGTTGAAGATGCTTTAAAACATGAGATTATTTCAAAGAACAAGAAGAACAAATAAAAAGTTAGAAATCAGAAATGCAAAAAATCCTGCTGGATCTCTTTGGCAGCAATTGCTTTATAATTATCAATTTTATGTTAACTGCTGCATTTTTTTCTAATAAAAATCCATTTTGTTTTCTACCTTTTTTAGTTAAAATAATTTCACTATATTTAACACAGATAAAAGCCAGTGGAACATCAGAATAGTCTTGTGTGGCATTGCATTGTTTTCCCCAGTCCTGGGCAGCTCTGGAGAGCCTGGCAAAGGCACTGCTTCTCGGCAGGACTGGGGCTGCCGCTTGTCCCGGGCGCTGCTGCGTTCCGCGCACCGGTGGTGGGGCTGGCCACGTTCCGTTGCCGGTGCGAGGGGCGAGACAAAGAGGGAAGGAATGTCCAATCTGTCCGCGCGGTTGGCTAGAAGGTTTTTATTACCGCAGGGAGCTGTGATGGAGAACCACGGCTCGCTCCCTAGCACCACATGGACAAAATGGCGACGGGGCTGAGGGCGCACAGGGTTTCATAGGGGGTGGGCCGAGGGGCACGGAAGCCACCCTCGCCCAATGGGGACAGACAAACAGGGAAGTGATGTGGACCGCGGCAACCAATGGGGACACAACAGGGGCAGACACAGGGCTCCGGGATGAACGGGGTTTTAGGGATGGGGTAACAGACACAGAACTCTCAGGAATGGACAGGGGGGTGGTCACAGGACTGGCATGGTGATGCTCCAATGGTAAGTGACCCGGAGCGGACCACCGCGGGGGAGAACATGGGGATGCACAGGGGTACACAGAACTAACATATATCAGAACCCCTAATCTGAGCCCAAACCCGGAATGCAACAGTCTTGGACTCCTGCCAAGAATTATTGAGATTGATGAGAAGAGTAAAACCTATTTCTCCATGGTAGGTTTTATTTCTTCTCCTTTGTCTTTACTGTTCTCATTTTATTATTGTTTTAATGAATTCTTATTTTTTCATGTCAACAGTGCATTTAAAATTTTAATATTTCATAAATTAAATAATTACATAAAGAAAAAGTGAAAATATTATCATTGTAATAGGAGTTGGGTTTTCAAAGGCTAATCATTGTGAAACTTTCCTGACATATGCCATATTTTCTTTAATCAATCACAAACCAATACATAGTAGACCTTCCTATAAAGCAGAAATAATGCCTCATTTTCTCAGGGGCTGGAAATGGTGCCGCTTCTAATGAGGATGAGCATGGATGAGTGGATATGAATCAGAGATTCATAGCTACCACTGTCATTGACACTCATGAAACACAAGTCATGATTCAACTGTCAAGTCCTACAATTCCTAAACTTTTTTCCACAATCTGGGGTACTTTTAAAGGTAGCATAACTAGTCAAAAATCCCTAGCTCCAAGTCATTCTTTAATGACATACTGGAATAGTCATGCAGTTTCCTTAAGCGACACAGCTAAATGCTGCAAACACACTGAGTGTGAAAAAATGTTATCTGAAATGTCAGTTTGCACACACAGGTGTTAGATCCCATTTATATTCTTCTTCCATCTAACACAGATAAAGCACATCTGGCAGTTAATATTTTGTTTGAGAAAGTCTTGCTGAGCCTCATCACAACCAAGTGTGTCCAATTTTCTCTCCCTGCACGAAGCATGAAGTAACATTGTGCATCAAAACTTATCAGCTTGTGAAAGTTTATCCTTTTTCAACTGCTGCTGCGTTTGAAATACAAATGGTTTAACAGCACAGTAGACAGGTGCTTGAAATCTGTTGTCAGCACTGGAAGGAAGCATCTTTTCCTTTTCAAACTACAAACTGAAATGTTTAGTTTTCCTTGTATGTAACCACAGAAATAACTCCAAACAGGCAAACTACTTCTAGAGACATACATAACCCCATTTCTGTGGATCATGGAGCAATGCCATCCTTGTCTTGTTGCAGCTGCCCTTCCAACCCATCCAGAAAATAAAACCAGAAATTGCCTGAGACTGAAACAAGCATCTCAAGTCATTGCTGCCATGCCTACTCTGAAGCTGCCTGGCTTCGCCTGCCTGGCCAAGGCACGGTCAGCAGCGGGGCCACTCCCTTGTTTCTCGAGGAGATTCGGGGAGCGGCTAAGACAGAGTGCTTCGCTGTTTGCCTTGTTAGGAGGAGAGGCGGCGTCCGAGGAAGCAATAAGGGAGCCGACTCAAGGCTGGGGGAAAAGTCTCAGATTTAATCCGAACTCCAAGGAGCTCCAAATGCCATTGTATCCGACAGCTGAAAGTGCCCCCGAGGCTTTCGCAATCATCTTAAATACCGGGGCGGTAACCAGGGGGAAGGGACGCCCACCACCCAGTGGGGGAATTCGGGGGAGTGGAAGGTGGAAGGACAGACAGACACACAAACCAATGGGGGAAGTTCAAGGGAGGGACCCCTGGCCCTCGTCCACTCACTCGATGTCCAAGGTGGAAGATTCTGGGAGAGTGGGATGGGGAGCCGAGTGATGGACAGGGTACCAGGGAGGGGACAGGGGAATGACTGTGCATTTTCAGGGAGACTGGCATTGAGGGAAAGATGGGAAAGCTTGGGGTGGAACCACTGGGAGAAAATGGGGGCTGAAGGAGCAAACCATTACAGAACTGTTACAGAGATATAAAAACACAATACAACAAGAAGTCATGAAAAATCTTTCAGCACTGACCACAGCAGAAACTACAACTCCAAGAGAAAACACAATCCTCTTCTATATCATGCATATAGAGCTTCCAGGACAACATTATCATGCTGATATCTTATTTAAGATGTTAAGAGTGTTTCTATTTTTTACTGACAGCTCTTTTTAACCTCCATTTCACCACTGCTATTTCACCTCTTTCCTTCCTCTGATCTTTCACTGGATTACTACTGCCCACAAATACATATAAACGTATATGCACAGAACATATGAAACAAAAACTTAAAGAAAGCTCAACATTTGATTTCTATAGCTTTTTGTAAATTCAATCTGACTACAACTTTTCTGACCTTATTTAATATTTGTATTTTATCTGTTTACTTAACAGCAAACCAAACCAAACCAATTTTTTAATGAAGAAAAGGAATTGGAGTTAAAACAAAATACTTTTGTCATTATAAAAGTTCTGAGCACATATATAGCTAAAGTGGGAATCAATAATATGCCTGACACTTCATATGCTATGAAATTCCCTATGATGTTGTCAGAGCATAGAAGAAAAGAGGGATACTCCTCTTTGTCACAAAGCAGGCTGACAAAAAGTGAAAATCATTAAAAGTTTTGATGAAAAATCAGAATAAACTCCAATTGGCTTCAAATTCTATTTCAAACTTGAAATTCACTTCAGCTTTTCCTAAAGCTTAAAATCAGAAATTTTCCTTTTTCCCCTGTACTGTTCTGGAATTTTTTTTTTTTTTTGTAATTATCTTTGCTTCCTGTTCTCCTGATAGTGATATTTTTCTAGGCCTCCCACAGATTTTATGCCTCCATGTTTTACTTTTTTTTTTTCCCCTGAGATTGAGGAAGGCATTAAGGCAGATTGAGTCAGTCAATGTGTTTTGGAACACAACGAGAAACTATTTATGCCAAATGAAAAAATTTAAAGTGCACTGTTCCAGATAATAAAAAATACAGATATATTTCTGAAAAAAAATTGCTGAGTAATCTGCAATGGCATTTTCATAAGCTTTTCTTCCTTTCAAAAAGATAAGGAAAAAATAACCCAGTTTTTGTTAGTATTTCAAAATCTCTATTTACCAGCTATTTTTTATTATTCCAAAAGTCTTCACACTACACAAATTTTACACACAGTCATTGTGGTTTAACCCCTGTAGGCAGCTCAGCTCATTCTCATGCAGCACAGCTGCTTTCTCATTCCCCTGCAGTGGCATGAGGGAGAGAATTGGAAGAGTAAGAAAAAATGTGGGTTACATTAAGTAGCTTAGTAGGAAAAGCAAAAGCTTTTGCTTTGCACTCAAGGAAAGCAAGGAATTCATTCACTAATTCCCATCAACAGGGAATCAGGGCTACATCACATATCCTTTGGAAAGAAAAATATTATTATGGTATATATTGTGATTGAACCAAAATGATTCTTCAAAAAGGACAAGGAAAAATATATGGAATTGTTGCTGCTTCTGTAAGAAAGGAAGAAATAAAAAGGTATAGTTTCATGTTGTAATCTGTACAATTTCACTTGGAATATAAGACACTAGTCATTTTGTTTGCAATAAAGAGCAGAAGGGAACGCTGCTAATGTCAAAGTTGCTTAGATACATAGCCCTACTTAAATCAGTATGAATTAAGCTTCTAAAAATATTTGTAATCTGGGCCTATGGTGCTCGTACATCAAAAAAATCAGGAAAGATTTAGTATGCATGGTTTTTTTCCCTGGAGGTTAAGCAAGAGTTGTGGTCAGCCAGCATTAGAAATTACTCAAGATGAATGGATAAATAATATTCACAGATTTGAGCTTCTGTTGCAGACTGAGGCACTTGGACAGAAGGACAACCCTTCTGTACTGATCAGTGATCCTCACCTATTTCAATGGCAAAAGGCTTCCTATGGGATTTATTGTTTCATAACATTACCATCTGTGCTGGTGTCATGTTGTGGATGGGTCTGAAAGCATAGATAGGAATTATGGTGACAATAATTTTTATATGCAATATTGCCTGGCTAATAGAACTTGGCCACACTCTCCCTCTTCCACAGCTTTAATTGCTCTAAAAATCAAGGAATACCCATCACACTAACATAAATTGGCCTTATGATACTGTTCTAGACAATGAATTCTCTCAAAGGCAAGAAAGGCAAGATCTTGCAATTAGAGAAACAAAGGCTTTTCTTAATTGTCAGCTGTTTGCAGTTGGGGATTGGTTTTTGCTTGTTTGTTTCTTTCACTTGTTATTTTGTCACCTATTTATTGAGTAATCCATTCAGGATTGGGAGGGACAATGACAAATATAAGATATGATGATTTTGATATCTTATGCTAATATAAAATGCAGTTCCAGAATAATTTTGCACAATTCCCCATAGTTTAACTCTTTCTTTGATTAGTCTGTGCTCTCTGACACTGAGGACAAGGTTTCAACAGCTCATCATTAACCAATCATTCCAAATTCCAGAAACACCACAGGAGAAACTAAATAGCACTTATTTTGTAATTGTATGTATTTGCCTGAGATTTATTTCACCTGTGATGGCATTTTGAGAGAGAGAGTGGTTCATTTTGATTCCCATGAGTAATCAGTGTGCTTTGTGACAATTCCAATTTGATACACAATGAAAGGTAGAAAAAAGTGAAAGAAAAAGAGGAAGAAAAGGAACACTGAAAAGATTAGATCTGCTATTTTCCTATAGCAGAAAATAAAACTGTAAGATATTAAGAGAGTCAGAACTTGAAAGAAGATTCCTAGGGGGGCAGGGGAAGCTGAAAGGATAATCTATAAAGGAATAGTTTAAAAAACAGATCTTTAAAAAAGAAAAATTGAAAGTTATACATAAATCCTAGAGAAGCCAAGGACAGAAAGAAAAAGTATAGTGAAAGCACCACTGCAGAAAGTCACAGTCTGAGTAGCACTCTAGACTCAGCAGATAGTTTACAGCAGCAGGAATGTCTAACAATTTTCTGACCTGTAAATATTAAATCTTCCCTTTAGTGCCTTTTGTTTTGGTTTTTTTTGGGTTTTTTTTTGGGTTTTTTTTTTGTTTGTTTGGTTGGTTTTTTTGTGTTTTTTTTGTTTGTTTGTTTGTTTGTTTGTTTTTACATTCACTTCATTCTCAGATTGCACCTTTCTATCCAACAATCTGAAGCAGGAGGAGAGCTTGGAAAAGCACAGGTGTTCTAGGTTTTTTAACTACTCCAAATGACTTTGAAATTACAGAGCCACAGCTGTGCTGAAGGCAGAGAGATGAAGCTTTCTTTGCTTATGCAAAGCCATCTGCCATACCCTGGTCTGGGGAACCATTCCAGGTGGTGCACAACCTGGTTAATCCAGCCTCCATCCAGCTGGATACACAAATGAGATGTTTATGCTAGGAGGGATTTTCAAGATTCTTTACAGACAGCAATTCAGATGGCATGTTCTGCCTCACTGCTGTTGGAGCAGAGACTGAGGCCACCATAGCACAGCCTCTGTCCTCCTAGCCAGTGCCACTCAGTTGTGTTCATTGGTGCTTTAACATGGATTCAGCTATGGTCTGCAAGATGAACCTACATTTTATAACTAAGAAGTATTGAAAGTACTGCTCTTATCTTCACCCAAGAGTTAGAAAAGCTGTAGCAAGACTGTATGACTGGTTTGAAAGTATCTCAAGTTCTCAACAGTCAAATAAAAAAAGTCCCCAAGAAAATCTGTGATGGACATTCAAACAATCAGATTGCTGATTGAATCATCAATGTGGGACAGAAGGAGCAGAAACAGAACTCTTCCATGAAGCTGTAGCTGAAACATGGCATGTGACTTTTCATCTTAGAACTGAGCTTCTGTGATCAATATTGTTTTCAGTGAAAAATGTAGCCTGCTAATATGGTGTGATCTGGAGTAGCTCTATAACAGAGTATTCTATACCAGGCAGTCTAATACTGTTATCATAAAGCAAGAATAAATTATGGAGTGTTCTGAATTTTTCTTACTTTATTATAGTGGCACAAAAATTGAGCTATTCCTAGATTAATAAGTGCAGAATGCTAAGCAACATGTAAAATTAACAAAATACATTAAAAACAAGAAAGTTAATCAAAAGAAAAGCCAAAAAATTCAAAGGCAGAGGAGGACAAAGAAATTTTATTATTCTCCAAGCAATTATTGTCAGCTTTGATGTTGCTGAGTAATTTAGATCAGTATTTTTTCTATTATTGTATACCATGACAATGCATGAAAGAACAATAATTTTGAGGTTTGGTATGTAGAAACACAGGACAAGAGAGAATAAAAAGGATTTGTATAACAGTAGGGCCTTAAAAATGACTATGTCAATGACGATAAAAATTCATTAACAAATGAATTGTTCTGAAAAAGGTCACCAAAATGTTTTAAGACTTCTGGATTTAAGTCTTTGTAAGTTTTAGACTAATTTTGACTGGCAGAACTATTTATGCCTTGTGTCAACTTATTTTTGAGAAATAAGCAGCTGGGTTGGGACCCGACTCTATATCCTTTGCCCCCTCTAAAACAACATAAGCTTCCAGGAGGCTTGAAACTACTGGCTTACATCTTAGATCATGGACTACTGAAAATATCTTTATGCATGTATGGAACCAAGCTGGGTTTGATTTCAGATTTCCAAAGTTTGCTGCCAAGTTAATAGATTGAGTATAAAATTCACAACTTTGATGTTCTCTTTCAAGTGATTTATAAGACGACTAGCAACAGAATCTGGTGCCAGTGTCAGATTAATCTCCTTTCTGATATCTGTAGGTAATATTGATTGGTAAGACTAACTGTAAATCTACCCAAATAAAATCTTCAGGATACATATCACATACAAGAAATTTTAAGACCTTTCAAGGCCACATCTTCAGATGAAAGTTTGCTCACAAGGGCACAAGATTTTACTGTCACTTTTTATTCCAACTGTATTAAGTATTTCAAATTCCTTCCCACCACCCTTCTTTTTTTGTGACTTTAAACATAAAACCTCCAAAGATACCTATTAGCATGCAGCAGGTAATAGCAACTGCAAACAACCACTATCTTTTTTTTTTTTTTTAATGTGATTGTTAACTTCTAAACACAAACTTCCAAATAAATAATGGCAAACAATATGAAACTGATTCCCTTTATGGACGCAAAACACATTCTTGAGCAAACTGTGTTATTTCTAGCATTATTTCAGCATTGCTAAATGCCAAAAAAGTCTAAAGAATTAGGCAAGAAAAGCTGAAAAGCTATAGATGAATAATTCTTTCAGTCAGACACTGGACTTAAGTTTTTATAGTTAATTTCTGAATTTTTTTTTTTTTACTAAAGTAGTGCCACTCTGAATTGAATCACAACATAAATGATGCTTTTTTGCGAACTCTAGAACATGGTGGACATAACTCTCAAGCACTGCCAGCTGTCCCAAACAGACTGCAATTTAACACGCTTAGATAGGCAGAAATTAAGTATCTAAATTAACCAGTACCAGTACAGATTTTTTCAATTGGATAGACTAAAAATAACAAAATTGATTGTTTTATATTGTAGCAAATTCCCATATAGATACACAATTCCTGTATAATACACAAATAAGAGCAAAGACATTATCAAACAACTAATAAAAATCTGAGTAGAAATACTTTTTAAAAAAATACCTCAAAGAGATGGGCAAAACTGCCACAATTTTGCCATTAAATAAAATAACTTTTCAGACATCTGCTTATTTTTGTATTCTTTCCTGCCTTTTTGGTTTGTTTGTTTGTTTGTTTTTTGTTCTCTTTCTTTATATGCACATGCTAACATTTGTGTCCAGGCAATACATAATATTTTCCCCATATCCTGAAAAATTTTAAAGTAATCATTGTAATCAACATAGTAGGATACTAGCTGTAGTTTTCAGAATCTGAAGTCACAAAGTGAAACCTCTACATATTCATGGGAAGGATCTGCTAAGGCAATAACATTTCAAGAAGGCATTTATTAGTTTTCTTAATGGTATTTTTCACCAACTATTTTTTTTGTTTTTGTTTTTCCTTCTTGAATTGCTGCTGCCATCTTTTCCATATTACACACCTATTTACATACGCAGACACTGATTTCTTCTTTTATTATTCTGCCACTTTAGACTATTCTATAATCTTGTGTTACAGGGCCAGAGATCTCATGGGCATGGCAGAGACATGCTGGAACAACTCAGCACCACAGAGTGCTGCCACAGGCAGAGCACCAGGGATAGAGAGAGGTGATCCTTCCCCACTGCTCAGCCCTGGTGAGATGAATTAGCCATTTTATGTCCAGTTCTGTACTCCCCAGGGCAACAAAGACATACTAGAAGAGGAAGAAGTTGATAAATGTTGAGGAGTGGTGAGGGAGAAAGATTCTTCTCGGGGACTCCTAGACACAGGACAAAAGGCAATGGGCAAAACCAGGAATTCCAGAAACTCTGTTTAAGCATTTGAAGAAAACCCCAAACTTAAGTGAGGGTGGGTGATAAAACACTGGCACTGGTTGCCCATGGACATTGTACAGACCCCCTCTTTGGAGATATTCAAAAGCCATTCTTTTAGCAGAACCTAAACCAATTGCTCTCCATGCCCTTGCTTTGGGCATGGACATTGGATGAGTTTCCAGTTTCTTACCTCAACTGTTTTGACATTCTATGGTATTTATTTCAGACAGATAACCACAGAACAAATTTTGAATACTATTATGGTAAACAGTTTGACACCTTGGCAAGTCTCAGGTTCATCTATTTCCATGTTGGACTGCATCATCTGGACTCAATTTGAATGGGTGTTAAACAGGAAGATATGTGAGTGCTCTTTAGACAATGTATGCAAGCAGCCCATTCCCAAGCACTATTCAATAACTTGTTATAGAATTAAAGAATATGCAGTTACTGTGCTTTTTAACACAGAATGACTATTGCTCAGGAAAAGGCATGGTATATAAATGGCAGCTGCCTCCTTCTTAGTCAGCTTTCATGAAAAGTTGTTTCTAATCCACTATTCAGTAAATAGGCTTTTAAATTTAGATTGAGATGCTTTTAAGGGCAACAGTTTCTGACTGTTTTATGCTTGCTCCAGGCTATTAAGTGAATGAAGCTCTTATATTTACAAACAAAACCAAAATAGCTTTAGGACTCTTTAGATTCAGGGCAGAAGAGTCTTTATATTCAGGTGCAACTGTGTCTTCATATTAGCAAACATATTCAAAGTACTGTTCTGCATCTTCTGATATTTCCCTCCTCTTTCCTGCTGCATTTTCCTTTCTTCTAGACTCAGACAGCATTTATTTTTAATAACATCTTACTATAGGCCTCAACACAATAACTATACTCTGCTAACTAATTTTATGTGTGATAGAGATAAATCATGGAATAATTTAGTTTGGGAAACACCTTTAAGATCATCAAGTTAAACTGTAAAGCTACCACTGCCAAACCCACCACTAAACCATGTCCCTAAGTGCCTCATTAGAAACATCTTTACAATATCTCCAGGAATGTTTTTTTGATGTGTTTCAATTACTTTTCAGAGAAATAAAAAAATAAGTTTTAAAATTTATCTTGGCAAGCTAAATAAATAAGAAAAAATTGTCTAAATATTTGTCAACCATACAGAGGCATATTCATTTATTCAGCCTTTGTGCAGCTGGAACAGTTAAATAGATTACATATATCACTATGACAAAGATCAGATATAGTAACCTGAAAAATAGGATCAGCTTGCATTAATCAATCCGAAGAGGGATGTTCCCACATGTTTTTAAGCTCTTTTGAAAAATTCAGTTCATAGAACTTTGGTTCTGAGTTAAATTTTCAATAACATATGGAAACAAAACAAATGAAAGCCCCAATCACCCACAAACAAAACAAGAAAACTCATCCATGAAGATTTCAAATGTCTTGGTAATCAATATATATAAAAAAAAAGGGCACTGCATAATACCAAGGTGTATGCACTTGCATTTTTTTGTGAATATTTTCAATAAACAAAGCAGGCATCTACTTTTGAACTTCTTGCAGAAAGTAAAATGCTTTTTCTCAAATAGGTAAACATTTTTTCTGAAATCTATTCAGTGAAATATAATATTTCTAGACTATGTCAACATTGAAACAAGAGGTTCTAGTATGATTTATTACTAAACTGTTGTGTAAAAACAAGAGTTTTAATTTTAATTATTTCTTTGTCATGGCATAGCAGATTGATGTTTGTTCTACAAGCTGTTAGATTTTGTGGACAGAATTGCAACTCATGATAAACAAATTATACTGCCTAGAGAACATAGAAAGCTGCATTTATTTTACTAGAATAAAACAGTATTTGAAGGATCTTCTATGACAAGTAAGGGAATTTTTGAAGTAAGACTATATAACAGTACACTTTCTCATGCATAATCTTAACAATTAACAAAAAATATTGTCAGGTTCAGAAGCTTAACCTTGTCCACTAAAACTTTTCCCACATTTTCTTTTGTATACCTTAATCTTAGAACCAAGCCAGCCTAAGGACCCATTCTGGAATGCTGTAAGAAGCTGATATTCAATTTCAAGTAGGCTGCCAGCAATTAGTTGACAAAGTCTAAGCCTTGACAGCTAAACATAGAAAAGTAATGCTTTTAATATTTAAGGTCATCACACAATTGCAAGACTATACTGTCACATCTCCAAAGCATAAAACATTCAGACTGAAAAATAGCATTGCTACCTTCAATTCTAATCTTATTGTTCTGGGGCCAAACACATTTTTCTTATTTCTTCAATGTGTGAAATCAGTCATCCATCTTTGCCAGCTCCTACAGCTAGCAATGTTTGGCCTAATTCAGCACATATAAGAGCCTGCTAGGAAACAGGAGGGAAATATCACTTTATCACCCTATCCATCCCCTCACCAACTCCTTTGCATCCTCTACTCAGCACTAGCACATCACAATGCAAGTCCCCCAAGCACTCTTTTCTTCAATCGGTGGTAAAAGATCCACTGTTTTTTTGTTGTTTTTTTTTGGTGTTTTTTTTTTTTTTTTTTTTTTTTTTTTTTTTTTTTTTTTTTTTTTGCAGCTGCATATCCAGCCTCATCCCACAGGCCCAGGATATTTTTTCCAAAGTTTATGACCAGCCTTGCAGGCACTTGGAGCCCACCAACCTGCTCCAACCCTGTGAGTCATTGCTCTGGGACTTGCTGCTGGTTGTTAACACAGAGATTGCTGTCCATCAGGAGAACATGGGTGTTCCTGCCAGGGCACTCACTGGAACACCCTGCCACACAGGAGAACAGAGTAGTTTCATGTGCCCATCTGTCCCATGCTGTGCAAAACCGCAGGAATATTGGCAGAGGAATTTCATGATATACATCATTCAAAAACACTGCTGAAGAGTTTGAATATCATTAGCAGTTTCAAGAAAAGTAATCAGTGACTTGAAGAGAAGTAAACATATTTAATGGCCCTATGCTGTTTCCCACTGCAATCAATGTCAATGCTTCCAGAACAGAGGTCTATTAAAAACATTGAAAACATTAAAAACATTGAAAAATGTTCTGTCTGAGACAACCCTGCTTTTCTTTGGGAACAGCTGGGTTTTGGGGGGCTTTTGTGTTTTTTTCTGACTTTGTTTATTTTTTTCTTTTTCATTAAAGATATTTCTTTGAAGAAATAAGAAAGGGAAACTGTTTTAAAAATAATTATATTTTAAAAAATCTTACACCAAAAGAATAATGAAAATAATTATGTAAGTCTTGTAAGATTTTAATATTGTGCATAATAGAAAATAAACAGTCTTGTGCACACAAGGTGTCACACTAACAGTTTCTATCATTACATTGTCTTCTTCTCCTGGCCCATCCTTTTCTTTATCATGACATTATGACTCTTCAGACACTGTGAACCTGTTTTGCTCCTTTGAAAAAAGAAGACCAAAACCAAAAGCAAGACAAAATAAAACCACACAAAACCCCCCACAAACCACCTCACCCTCAATCCCAAAAAAAATGGAGACAAAAACACTGCCATAAATTAGACTTGAAGTCCAGTTAGCTCAGGATTTTGCCTCTGCCTCCAAAAAGTGGATGCCTAGGATGAAGAATGGGATAATGCTTTGAGTGCTCTCTCATCCTTCATCTATTTCTAAACTCAGCTTGATTTGTCTCTGTCTAGCATGCTTAGGGAGCACATTCTCCAGCCATTACCCAGTCTCCTCTTGAAGTTAATGCAAAGCTCCCATCCACAGCAAACTGACAAGGAATTTCATAACTGAGACCTGTTGCAGGAGAAATGGCTGCATTACTTCTTTAGAACATGCCTCCTCTTAGCTTAACTTGATTTCTCAACATCTTTTCTGCACAGAAGAGAATATTAGTTTTTCCCTAACTTTCCTCTCTAGTCCACTCTTGTGTTCCTTTTCACTTTTAGTTTATTTTCCATTCAGCTATTTCTGAAAGTTGATCTGTGCACAAATGTTGTTCCGAGGTCTTTTTTCATCCTTCTCTGAACTGCTGTCCATTCCACCACTTCCATTTTGAGATAAGGGGTGGAAACTATAGAACTGACTTCATTCTTCTCTTCCTTTTTTTTTTCTCCTAAAACCAATTGCTTTTTATTTTGTTCCCCATAACTACTGAGTTTATGTTTGTTTGTAAATGAAATTATATCAGCATCCAGAGAGATTTAGCTTAAGTGGTAATGGTCTGCTATGAACACATGGACAGACAAGTTTCCTAATATTTTTTGTTTGGTTTTAAATCAGTGCTGCTTAAATACACAGCCCCTGCATTTCCTAAACTTTTTCATCTCTCCCTGTTCTCCTCTCAGCTTTACTGCTTATGTATTTCCTTGCCTTTTCTTAGACTGAGCTGAAAGTACATCAGCCAAGTACCATCTGGCAACAAAATGAACACAATTAAACTATTTACTCTGTTCTTACCACAGTACTACAGAGATACAAATTCAAGTTTTTACCTTTTATAATCCTGCATAAGATAGGTATCTACTGATTTGCAATTCAGCTGGCAAAAGTACTAAAGGCATTTTGAATGAACTGGCCAGGGTTTTTGTAAGTGGCATAGCAAGAAACTGAATATACATCACCCACTTGTAAAAGAAGGCTAAGAGCTCATGATGGCAGCCAGAAGCGAGAATAAAAGCATGAAATCTGGCTAAGGAGAGCTATTTCTATTTTGATGCATAAGAAGATGTTATTCATTTGACAATTTTGTATGCTCCCATGGGCTGTAAAATCCTGCAAGTGCCTCCATGACTCTGGGAGAGATGTGAATGCACATCAGCAGACATGCCAAACAAGGAATAGTTTTCAAGTGAGACTATACACCATTCAATGTGCTGAAGAGAGCTTCATATGTGAGCAAATGTGAATGAGTGGCCAAAAACCCCAGCCCCTCAACAGAACTGAGCCAAGAAGTTCAGTAGAGTAATTCAAATTCTGTTTCTTAGACATCTTGTTGCAAAGAGATTTCTATCTTTGGATGATGTTTTTGTACATTTTATGCAAAACACATCCCAGTTCTGTCAGTGATAAGCCAGCTTCTAGATGACCCCAAGCCCTCCAAACTTCTGGCATAAATACATGTTTTCATGCAAATACAGGCTATAACTGTCAGGATTACGCAGTCATGTAAGAAAAAGAAAAGCAAAAGTGTTTAGGACTGGTTTCTATTCCTGCCTAGGAGTCAAGAAAATGAGAAACTGTGGCTAAAACCACTAAAGTGTCAAAAAGTACATGAAAACCATGGCACTCAACTTGTGGAAAAAATCCTGAAAAGTAATTGGAGGTGTTTACTGGTTTCATCTGGAAAAGTAATTATTTTCATTGAACTTTGTATGGTGCTATGCTTTTTTAGTTTTGACCAAACCAGTGTTGATAACACAGGGGTGCTTCAGAAAAGGTTCCATTTAGGACAACATTTATTATAAAAAACAAGCCAAGTGGTACTGATTTTATCCATGTCACTTTTATGTGAACAGCTGTACTAATTTTGGCAGTTATAAACTTAGTTTTCACCAAAGTAACTATGCTTTGGATTTGTGACCAAAATAGAGTTGATATTTCAAGGATATTTCAGCTGTCACTGAGCAGGGCTGAAAGAGACTTGAGGAATTTTCTGCTTCTTCTGCCACTCTGCTGGGGAGGGGGCTGGGTGTGCACAAGAAATTGGGAGGGGATGTGGCCAGAACAGTTGACCCTGACTGATCACAGGGATATCCCACACCATATAACATTTTTGTTCAGCAATAAAATCTGGGAGAAGGAGGAAGAAGGATGTTCAGGCTAAGGTGTATGTATTCTCAATCAACAATTACATTTAATGGAGCCTGGCTTTTCTGGGCTGTTCATGGCTGAACACCTGCATGTTCCTGGGAAGTAGTTAATTTATCGGATGTGCAGCTTTGCTTTCCATATTGGACTGTCTTTACCTCTACCCATAAGTTTTCTGGCTTTTACTCTTCTGATTCTCTTCCCTATCACAATGCTGGGGAGTGATCAGGAAGCTGTGTGGGGCATAGGTGTCTGCTGAGGTTAAACCATGACAGAAGTCTCATAATCTTTTATTGACTTATATTATCTCATATTTTAAAGTCATAAAAATATATAAATTAGCTAAAGTACTTTATTTTTAAGAATCCATGTAAAATTATGAATATTTCATAATATGCATAGTGAAATAGGTAATTAAACAAATTTAAATTAATAAATGTTGAAAGTATAGAAGCTCAAATCAAAATCAAATCAAAAGACTGCTTTCAAGTCCATTTTCAGGAGGATAGAAAACTTTCCAAAATACTTGGATCTTTTAATTTAATGATATTTCATCAAAATTTCCAGATTCCTATAACTTTCTTTTGGTTAAAAAACAGTAATAAAATACCCACTCCAAGTGTTTTTAGAGTAATGTAAGCTATCATACTCATCATACTAAGGATTTCAGGGAAAGCATTCAAGTCCCTCTACACACTAGATCCACTCAAGAACTCACAAACTCAACATGTATAGAGGCAGCATTTTGATCAGCAAGATAATCTTCAAGATAATCTTCAATACCCCCTGAGCTATGCTGGCCCTGTTTTCTAAAACTATTCTTGCCCAGGCAAACTCTATTATAAAACAAATAATTTAGTGGAAATAGATCAGGACAAACTCACTGTCAGCGATCCTTCTGAGCTTAAACTTTTTTTCCAGAAAGAGAGAGAGCACTATTTCAAACTTTTATTTATTTATATATATATATATATAACATTTTTATAACACTAAAGGACTATGTTCTGAATAAGATTTCAAATGAAAACAGTAGATTATTTTTCTATTTTTTTCCAGAATAGTTTACAAATGTGCATTTTATTGCCATATTAAAGCTTCACTGTATTAAATGTGACAAGTCATTACAAATACTAAAGACAATTTCAAAGTTCCCTTTGTGACTCAAAGATTTCTGCATTTTTATGAATCATTATGCTGTAGAAAGGAAGCATCAACCCTCCAAAGTGTTAGATCTGACCAAGGCTCCAGATCTACTGGAGTAGATCTGTACTGTGCAGTGATGGTACACACCAGCAGTACAAATTAGGGCTGACATCATTTTTTAGCTTAGGAAAGTACAGCTACCTCCAGCTTCCATCATGCTTTTCCTCTAACAATTCTTGCTGGAAAGATATTCAGGGCAAGAATGAGAGGGGAAAAGTGACAGTGATGTACTGACCAGGACTAAATTTAGGTTCCCATGTCTCAGTTAATGCCTCTTGTTTTTTAATCATCTCTTCTGCCTTGAGAAAAGCAGATACTGTCCTTTTCCACTGAGGTCAATAGTAGTTTTACACATATAGCACTTGGCCCCAGAGATCATTACTAAATTAAGGTACCAAATAGAAGTGCTGTGATAGTGTTCATTAATCCAAGGAATGCGAGTAGGTCAGTGTTTAAACTAACACAGAGATAACAATGGGTTTTGTAGTCATGTCAGTGCAGCATATTTAAACCTCAGGGAAGGACTGTCATGGTCTACTTGTCCAACCATGAGTGCTGGCCTCCTCCAGCTATGTTTTGAATAACTGTCACAGGAGAGCAAAAGCTTCTCCTTCAGAGCCTCAGGCTCACAGACTGTTTAGTCTATCATGATGGTAAAAACTCTGAGGAGGTATTTTTTTAATGTGAAACACATTTTTAAAGTTATGCCTACATATTTTTTGCATAAATATAGCTCAATTTTTATCTTTGTGTCAGCAAAATACATTGCTGAATCACATATTTCAAACAAAACTTCAAGTATCTGAAGAGAAAACAAAAATCACAAAAATATGACCTACATAAATGTAATTGTGTTTCATGTTTAACATTAAAAAAACGGATGCTTCATGCCTGGAAATGTACAAGGACAGGTTGGATGCAACTTTGAGCAGCCTGGTCTAGTGCAAGATGTCCCTGGCCATGGCAGGTAGATTAGAACTACATGGTTTTTAAAGTCTCTTTCAACCCAAACTGTTCAATGAATAATATAAATATAAATCCTATAAATATATATTAGTGATATATATAATTTAAGTTGCTAAATATAAATTATTCTTAATATGATTTATCAATTTTCAAATAGTCTTTTTATATCAAGCCATCTCTAAAGTATTTACCTTCAGTAATAGAAAAAAAATGTTGAAAATATTCCACTACGTAGTAAAATTTGTGTTGAGTACTCAATTCAAAGCCAGCATTTTGGTCTATAGGATAAATTAAAATACACATGTGTTTCATTATAAAATTATTTCATTAATCTGTACACAAAGGCCTGAGATTGGACTCTTTCTAGAAATGCATTAAGACTTTAGACAGTGAAACCCAGAAGCAAGACCCGAACCTGTTGATTTGCCTCATAGTGTTTTGGTTTGCAACCAGGAACTGCCTTTTAATGCATGGTGCCAGAGGCTCGTCCCTCTGGCTTTCCCATGTTCCTGTTCTTTAGACAACAACTGGACAGAGATAGAATGACAACAGAAAATGTTCAGCTTAAACAATCAGCATTCATTCCAGGGCAGAACACAAATTTGGTGTCATTTGAAAACAGAAAATTGAAATAAACAAGTGACAAGTATTTAAATCAAAGCATATTACTTTAGAGCAAACCAATCCTTTTCTACTTCTCAGAAAGCATTTGCATCCCTTTCCTCTTAATAATTGTTACGATACCTTTTGGTGAAAGCAATGGTATTTTGAGCAAAATATTCAACATTTAAATAAATAAATAAAATTACCAAGTGTTAAATCTTCAGTGTTCTGGCTTCTCTGGACAGCCACTGAGATCTTTTTATCAACATACTCTTTGACCAAGGCATGAAACATAGCTGTTCAAATGTTACTGGAAATGGCCAAGGCAAGTTAGGAAGCGCTGTTCCAGCCCAAGCAGTTGCAACCTGACAATACGTAGGACTTTGCCACATAACCAGGTAAAGCATGAAAGTATACCAGATGTAAGTCACGTGGGTCAGAAAGCAGCATAAACACATGAACAAGAAATGTAACTAAAAAGTAAACAAGCTCTAGGTAAAAAAAAAAAATCATGAAGTAATGAGGTACCAAACAAAACAAAAACTGTCAAAGAGTAGTGCACCACACAAAATAATTTGCTTTTTGTAAATCTGAATTGATTCTGTTCTTAATCAGTAAATCACTGAGCTAGAGGGATGTTTAGAAAAATCAAACTGGCAAATTCTGGGGCAGAAAATAGCTTAATGACTAAAAATATCAGAAATGAGACATAAAAAGAGTTGAGCCAGAAAAAGCAGCAAACTCTATGTACTCTTTAATATCTACAGATCTTTTACTGTCGAAAGAGATTTTGAACTTACTGCTTACGTCTGAACTGTAGCAAAAGACAGAAAAGTCAGTGCATTTTTAAACTCCATACATACACATGATTCAGATAATTAATGTAATAGAAATAAAATAAACTGGAGTTTTAGAGTAAGACATGAAGATTTTGTTAGTTTAAACACAGACCCTGTAGGCTATTTAACTCTTAGGTGAGTAGTTCTTTCACAGAATGATCTGTGAAGAGTACAAAATATTAAAAGATTGAATGTAAAATGGGCAGCTTTTTCAGAGCACTTCCAGATCATTCAGGAAACAAACTGAAACACTTGTTGATGCTATGAAACTGATACACCTGAAGGCTGTGCTGCCATTCAGTGGGACCTTGACAGGCTGGAGAGCTGGGCATTTGCTGCATTGGCATGGTAGTAAGGTACAGTTTCCCTTCCTGATGGGCAGAATACATCATTGTATTTAATGCTTCACTGTTGCCATTATACAGCTTCAAACTGGCTTATATGTAACTGGCTTAGAAGATCTACAAAACACATTAAATCTTATTGTTCCATCTGCAGAATAATGCATTTTTCCAACTGTTTGCACTTGCACAAACCCCTCAGAGTTCTATGAGTCAGATTTTCATCAAGAGTAAAATTTACTTTCCTCCACTTTTAGTGCAGACTCACAGTGGTAGATCTAGTTGTTAAGATTGGCACTGTGAGCACAAGATCATGATTGGCATCCCAATGGTAATTTCAAAATCAAGAACTCCCATGCCCTGCTTCCTTTTTTCCCTGATCTCCCCAAAAATTATCCTTATTTGGAAAGAACTCTCTCCCCCACTACCATCACTATTTTCTATGTCAACATCTATCAATACCTATAATTATATCTTTCCTAGACTGATAGCATTAAAAACATATACTTTAGTATATTCCTGATTCACTGGTTGTTTAGTCTTAGAAACTAATCATAAAATTTGGTTTATTATTTGAAAGTAGAATGAATTTAAGAGATATAAATGGTCTGTTTTGCTCAAGAGAATAGTATTTTTTTTTGTAATAAAAAAGAAACATGTGGTCCAGAGACACCTAATATCCACTTATAGGAGTTAGACACCATTAAAAACAATTCCATCCTTTTTTACAGATTTCCACCTACTAAAATGCATTCTTTCATTATGAAGTCTGGAACTATAAATAAAGGCAGAAGTGAAAACACTTTAGCAACTGATAAAATAAAGTCAGCTTGTTGACAAAAGGAGAGGAGTGGGATTACATGAAATTTAGCTAGCTTTAATAGACTTCTTAATAGGTTTCACAAGGCTGCAATATTCACTGAAACTCAAGAAAAATGAATTAAATTATTCTATATAGATAAAATAAATATCAATCTGTAGGAAGATATAGAAGAGTCAAGAAAACCTATTAGGAATCCATTTTTACCAACATTCACTATGAGAAAATACACAAAGAAAAATCAATACAAAAGAACGTGACAAAAAATATAATCACATCTTGTGGAACTCTTTAAGATTATGTAAAGCCATTATTTCAGACAGCTAAGCCTACAAAACAGAAAAAATCTTCACCAGACCCCAATACAAATCCAACAGATAAAATCCATTGCTCTACAAACATCTTGTCTGGAAAATGATTTAAAAAAGAAAGTTCAACTGCTAAAGCTTGAAAATATAGATGAATCAAATGCATCACTTCAGACAAGGTCAGGAAATCCTAAAGCATTTTTTTTTTCCCTACCATTCGTAATTTTACTCTCACAGCAGTGACTCAGCATCTTATCTAACCAACTTTTAAGCATCTAAGAAAAAAAGTCAAATAAACAAACTAACTGCCCCCCCCAAAAAACCACTCCAACAGACTCCAGAAAGTAGATAATTCGTATCACATTTCTTAGAATTTTGTGCTAAGATTGATTGATTCTGTTAGCAGAATCAATCAATCAAACAAATAAACAAATCTATAACTGGTGAATAGAAGTTGTTTTTCTCTGGAATCAGTAATATTAAGACCATTCAAATTCAATTTAACCATACTCTTCAAGGTTTTTTGCAGTGTTTATTACAGTATTGAAATAGTGTCATATATGTACTACCCACATGCATAGCTGTTCTTTAGACTGCATAGCATATTTAAACAAAGTATATACTTAAACAGAGAAAACATTTCTGAATTAGTAGATAGGCTGAGAAATTAATTAGGAGAATGGCCATGATGAGTGTGACTTTTTACAGAACTCTATTCTAGAACTGCCTTCAGTGGACCAAAAAGTGTCTCATTTAT
Source organism: Vidua macroura (assembly GCF_024509145.1). Classification (NCBI taxonomy): domain Eukaryota; kingdom Metazoa; phylum Chordata; class Aves; order Passeriformes; family Viduidae; genus Vidua; species Vidua macroura. The sequence goes on along the minus strand of NC_071574.1, from coordinate 38,222,542 downwards.
TTCATCATATTGAGGACACAGTGGAAAGAAACAAAATTAATAAGCTCAGCAATCTCATTTATTTTAGGAAACTTTTAGTTTTACTTGTTTTGCATAAAAATAATGCAGCAATAATTGTTTTATTACTCAAGTGATAGGATATTAATTACCTGAGATTCAGTCTCTAATAAGACATTCATGCTGTTTTGCATGGGTAGCAAAATATGTACAATGGGCACAGCAAAATGTCTATGAACATTATTGGAAATTAGCTTAGTGCAGAAGTGTTCTGCAAAAACATCATTGGTCCTGAAAATTAGTGATCAGTGGAGGATGCAAAATATTAACAAAATTAAACTTTCCAGCTTTCTTTCCTATAATGTTGAAGAAATGGATATATCTCGAATATATGTATACACAAATTCTCTAAAGACAGAAATGTGGATCATTTGCAGCTGAGTTCAACAGGAATTATTTGAATTTGCATAATGTCAATGAATGTTGCTTTTATAATTGAATTACTAAGTCAATATAACTTATGTTTCATTTCAGTCTAATTATGTGAACAATTTAAGACCTAGAAGGACATTGCAGATTGCAAAAAATGTGAGGGCATCTCTCTGGTGTAAACTTATTCCAATAATAATTCTCTGTGACATTGAGCATTAGAAGATCAAGTTGTGGTCTCAATTTCGCATATTTTCACAAGGTTGAAGATGTAGACATATTTTATTTTAGTCACTACTTCAAAAGTCTTCTAGCAAGGACAGAAGACAAAAACAACATGTCTCCATCTACAATAAATTTTGGAAGTACAAAGCATTAATCAAAGCGTGGAAAAGAAGACAGAGCAGCAATGATGTTGGAGTGAGATTTAAGCAGTTGGCTGGTACTGGTCTGGGTTATACCCCAAAAAAGACTCAAGGTGGGTCTTGTCCTCACATGTGTAGGCCTGGGAACTTAGATGTCCTGTTGTGTCTCCTAATTTAGAAAGTTCATGTTAGTTATGTTTCAGGTGGTACCACCTGAACTGAATAGCCATGCTTTTTACTACAGTGAATGGTACAGAGGCCATATGGTCCCTTTGGATATATTTGCAGCCAAAAACAGGTTGGTACTCAAAAAGAAAAAACTAACATGAAAGGTCATATTGAATAAAAACACATTTGTGTCATAGAGTGTCAAAATCATAGCCCAGACTCAGAAAATGTCAAGTCAAATCAAGTCATAATGTACTCTCTGATTGTACTTCATAGGGGACATTTCAAAAGCTTTTCAAGTAGATATGTTTAAAGACTTGATTAATACACACTCTACAAGACACACACAACTATCTTGTCACCCCCACCTGCTTTTTATGTCCTGAACTCAATATCAGCCTTCTAATCTTACGGTAAAATCAACAGCTAATAATTGTAAAACAAAGTTTTTATATTGTGACCAGGAACCTCTGTAAGTCTTTCCCTACTCATGAACTGCTTTCAACTATGCTCTTCTGTGCTGGAAGACACCTGTTTCATTTGAATCCCCTTAAATGAGCAGAAAATCCTGTTAAGTGTCTGCTGTAACTGAACTTTTTGCACAGCATCCATCTCATGCAAATTTAATTATTTATAAATGGAGTGCCTACTGTAAGTTAGGCAAATAGTGGAAAAATACTGAAATTCCTCAGTTCAATTTTTCACAGCCTAATGCTCCTTATGGGAAGTTAGCTTTATGAAGGTGCTTGTCCTTTCCACAATTATTGTCTAAAACACAAGCTTTGATAAAATGTGTAACGTTTTTTGATGGTTAATGTTAGTGAAAATTAATTATTATGCCCACTACTTATAGCAACTCTTCACATCTCTATTTTTTCAGGGCGAAGAAGGGAAATTTTCAAGATCACACACACATTTGGAGCAACAACAGACATGTGGAAGGAATTCTAAGAAAACAAGTGTAATTAAGTATAGCAATTCAATTTTCCTAGCCAATCCCCCAAAATAAGGATTTTTGTTCAGCAGAAATAAACCTGCTAAGTAAGCAGGTTTGCTATGAAAAAATCTCTTAAATTAATAAATTTACCTCCTTAGGCTTGGTGTTTGTCACTAGAACACAATGGCTTATTAAGAATTTTAATTTTTTACTGAACTTATTTCTGGTGTGAAATACTGGGCACAAACAATTTACAGTAGAGTTTTTTTAAAAGGTGGTTATAGGAAGCTGGCCCTGAGACAGGCACTGATGGACAGTCTATGCTCCTTGTCAAGGTCACACTGAACTCACTGCCTCAGAGCAGTATATTTCCCCATAGTTTTGAGAAGAGTTACCAACATGTTACCACACAAGTAACAGCATAAAACTGTAGAACTGCAGTGGTGACTACAGTTCAGATGACAATACCTACTCATTTCAGGGATACCTCTTTATTTCTCTTCTAACACTGATTTGTCCATTCCACTTATACCTGTTTCTTAGACTGGAACTGAAGAGACATTTCGAAATAAGTAATGGCTGTTGTATGAAATTGTAAATTTCTGCCATGGCACACAAAAAATAGTTGGAAAAGTGGAGACAATCGGAGCAACATATTTAAAGTTTACAGTGCAGGTTGTCTTAATGTACTTTTTCCCTTTAAAAGATGTAGCCTGCCTTTGTACAGGATATATATAAGGCTTTGTCACTAATGCTGGGCTCATCAGTCCAATGCTAAGAAGAGACAGAATATTTCAGAGAAACTGTTGGGTGAACAGACCTAAATCATGCTCATCACTGCTAATAAGACTGTTGAATGAGGTCATGGTCTCAGCATATCTGATGTGACATGAAAACATTTTGTTCCCTGGTGCAATCAGCAGACACAGCATCCATTCTCATGCTGCAATAACCTAGCAACAGCAGGATGTGCCTGCATGACCAAAACCTGAAATTAACTCCCACTTGACAAGGTTTACAGCTCAAAAGCTCCACTACCTGTGGCTTGTTTCAAATATCACAACATGTTTTCCAAGTAATTGGAGCAACTGATTTGCTATGCAGACCCACACACTTTTTTTTAAATTTTCCTTTTAATATAAAGCATTACAATAAGATTAATCAGCTCTCACTGTATGAGTAGCTACCATAAATAAATTAGAACTTTTTAAAATGAATAGGCTGAGTAATTTTTTATTTTTGTTAAGAGTCGTTATTATCTCAGGTCATTAGATCTTTTTAGGTCCTACTCAAAGTGCAGAATCATACCTATACTCAAAGGTAAAATTGCTGGCTATTCTCTACTCTTTGCAAGTTGGTGCATTTTTCATGACATGACAGGGAAAAGGCCAAATCAACCACTGAGGGGCAAAATTTGAACTGGCCAAATTTATCTCACAGAATGTGTAAAAATAGTGTTTTTTATATCATGAGCCATCCACATCTCCCCATAGGATGCTCCCCCTATTCTACCTGCCAAATGTAGTCCCGCATGTCCCTGAAGCAAGCCGGTCTTTGTGTCCACCATCCTGTGCTATTCCTGGCCAGATTACTCATGTGCCCTTACAGGGCAAAGACAACTGTTGAATTCCTCGTGACTCATACCAGACCAGAAAGGACTTTTAGCTTGATATATTATATATTTCTCAGTTTTCAGCCCAAGGGGAAAGCTGAAAATTCAGGATAGGTTAAATGCTGATTTTTGAGGAGGGGAGGAAGGCTAACAAACCTACTGAGAACAACCAACAACAAAGACAAAAATAAAAAACATTAAGCCTTTACTTATTCTAATGCAACAAGATAAATAGGTAAACATTTTTCTGTACCCAAGATGATAATTACATTTTCCAACAGAGTTTTTGAAACAATAGCATTTTTGTGCATGGTAAAGAAACACAATTGTGAAAAATTAATCATAAGCAAGAGTGAGATAAATTTATTTGCATTCAATTTAGTATTTATAAATAGCAAATCATTTTAACTGCCAAAGCATATTACAGATGGATGATAAACAAGTTATTCCCATAGCAGATGAAGTGAAAACCTTTTGTCCTATGTGTCTGGAGCCCAAAAGAAATATACAGTAAAGATACCTCCAGCAGGGGGAGATTGCTAGCACCAGCTCACAGCCCACCAACCCAATAAATCCACTGACTCAAAGAGAAGGACAGAGCATGCAGACTAAATAGTACTAGAAAACTGTGCAGCAGATGAACATAAATTCCTATGTTTGCTGAAATGTAGAAATAATGAAAAGTTTTGAACAACATCACGCTCTCCAGTACTGAGAAGCCCAGGGTGAAGAAGGACCAAAGGGATGCTACTGGATCTATGGATGTTAACCATCTTGTACTTGATTTCTCTCTCTCTTTTCTATTTCTTTCTATCGCTCTACTTCAAATTAATTGTTTAATAAAATCCTTATTATTGAATTTGGCATGCAGTCTTGCTTGCACTTTAATTCAGATAAAAACATCTCTCATTTATCAATCTTAACATGGGTTCATAGTCACCTGATGCTGTTAATATTTGGCTGACTTCTTTTTCTCAAATAAAATAAATTCAAATAGCAGATTTTCTTAAAATATATTGAAATTATTGCTCCTAAATCAAATCTAAGAGTTTCAAGAGGTTTTTTCAGAGTCTTTGGAATAAGGGGTCTTTTTCAAGAGCCAAACCCCCCCCCCAAAAAAGAGGAAAAAAAAAGTCACCTAGCATCATTATTTTTTTTTTTTTTTTTAGCAACACTATATGATCCTCACATTGAAAATGCCACTGAACTGGTGGCTATAGTACTAGCCTGGCACAAGGAGACTGGTTTTAGGGTTCTGGCTTGGCATAAGCAGGGTGGAACTTCTATGAACACTGTCACATCTCTCAAAAGTGCTCTGGTTTTCAGGCTACTGTCTGCTATTGGTATGGTTATCTAGTTAATTTTTATAAATTAACCTCTCATCTGTTTTTTAGGAGATGGCTTCAGGCATACCTTGATCAGTGATATTCACATTTACATTCTTTGCCAGATGAAAATAGTTTTAGAGTATTAAAAAAACTTTTGTAGAAAAAAAATATTTCAACTATAAAATAAATTATTGCCCTAACTTTATGAAAATTAAATTATATTCTAATTATGGTCATTTCAGATCCATAACATTACAAGCAATTACTTGGTGTTGGCATTGCCCAACCACCATGGCCAGGCTTCAAAACTAGTGAACGAAAGTCTTATCTCAGCAGTGTTTAACCACTCTGTTGTATTTTTCTTCAAATGTATCTCCTTTTAGTCTCAAGGGAGCATAAGTGCTATTTTTTCCTTTGGTCATTCTCAGTTTTCTCTCTTCACATGCATTGCACCATTATTTTTTTCCTCTCTGTAAGAAATTTTGATCAAAAAAACACCAAATGTACACCAAATGAGAGCCTAATCAAGTGGCCTGTTTATAGGCCAGAGATTAAGAAGAAGAGAAATAGTACAATCAAATCATATTACATTGAAAGACAGAAGGATCACTTACACCCACAATGAAGAAATGTAAGGTTACAGGCAATAAATAAATTTGCTCTCCTGATTCAAAAATCTGTGTTTCTGAAAGAAACAAAAGGCAGCTAGTTATCTTAAGATGTTTTAAGTTTCTCCTCCCCTCATTTTTTTTTCATCTCTCTTTAGAGCTAAAGGAAATTTAAATCTTGCAATTTAAACATACAGCACTCCTCTTTGGTTTTCCTCATCTAAATCGAAAAGTATAAATATGAAAGAAAATAGCAATTTAGCATTACAGCATGGTTTTTTGACCCTATTTTGGCTACTAATTATTTAATAAAATGTTAATTTGAAGAGCAAAATGGTTTAGATCATACTGTTCATTTTCAACTTGACACACTTTTGAACTTATGAAATTCTGTGTAGTGTCAACTTACTATTTTTTATTTTTACACATCAACAAAGTCTCTTTTAGAGTTTGGCAACTGCTATGGTTTTAGCATTGAGCAAATCTGATAAACATATTCAGTGATATTTATGTAATTACTAGCTCCAGTAACTGCAGAGGAGCACTTTTAGGTATTTATACTCAACCCAATCTGAATCAAGTTACTCACATTGGACAGTAACATTAGTACAAGATTTATGCTTCTTCAAGATTATAGTCCATATATCTAAACATGAGGGATACAGAAATTTTGCAATTTATGTGTAACATCATAGAAATTTAATACTTGCCTAAAGCAGTTTTTACATTTCTACTTGACTGAAGATTCCCTATTCAAGTCCCAGTTGCAAAATTCTAAATAGAAAAATAAGTGTTCTCTTTTAGCTATTTAAACAATTCCATTTTTGAAATAGAATATTTATTTTATTGAATTAGCTCATTTAAGACAAATATCTGGGGAAAGAAGACTTGAATGTTTTATCTACTACCTGAATTTCTGTGAAACTCTAAGCTATAAAACACAAGTTGTCATTGCTGTCCTGGGGCTGGCCAGCAAAGGCAAAGCAGCTGTTCCACTGCCACAGAGTGACCCTGCACATATAGCACTTATTTTTTTAACATATTAATTTAAAGAAATAGAAAATGCATCTTTACATTAGGAAGGCTTTTTCACCCAAGGGGTAAGAAATGAAAATAAATGCTAATAGATTTTTGTTTATATTGCTACCTTGAATCCACTTGTGACCTTCAGTACATTTTCTTCCTGAAAATCAATTTCTTCATGTCAAAAAACAAACCAGCAGCAGTAATTTTACTTTATACATTTCCTGATATCCACTGAAATCACCTGAAATGAACTAAAGCTCTCAGAAATAATAATGACCATTATGTTCACTTGTTAGCTTCAGAGAAAGCAGTAGTTGAAAGCAGCACATGTTCAGTTTCTTATTTACTATCAGTTAATTATAAATCTCTCCTATAAATATCTTCTTCCCTAAGAAAGACTCATTAAGCCCTCCATATCATCTCAACTGCTTACAGTCTATTAGCATGTAAAAAATAAATTGGGAAAGATAAAAGCTGCCAAATAAACGATAGATTTTTTTTTAAGCCTGAGAACTCATAGGGAAAATGAGTTACTAGAAAGGAAATTATTTTTTCCTATAAAAAGTTATTCTGATTACAGAATTGTGTTATCTCAGATGATGAAGGAAAAATCTAAAACAAGAAGAGCAGTGTCTCTGATACTACAAGAAATTATTCTTATTATATTTCATGTAGTCTGTTCTTCATTGTACTATTTATATTCTGGACACTGGTTTTGTGTTAATTTAGAGAACGCTGGGGGTTGGGATTTTTTCCTTTGGCCTTTCTTATGATTCTCATGGTCTTTTAGCTAGTCTAATACTCTTTTTTTTTTTTTTTATGGTCATACCTAAGAATGAACAAGTATGAAGACAGCTTAATAATACAGTAATTTTTGCAAAGAATGTCATAGAAACAGAGAATCACAGAATTAACTAGATTGGAAAAGACCTTTGAGATCACCAAGTCCAAACTATGACCTAACACCACCTTATCAACTAAAGCATGGCACTGAGTGCCACATCCAGTCTTTTTTAAGTACCTCCAGGGTCACTGAATCCACCTCTTCCCTGGGCAGCACATTCCAATGCCCAATCACTCTTTCTGTGAATATTTTTTTTTTTCTAATGTCCAGCCTGAAGCTCCCCTGGCTCAGCTCAAGAATGTGTCCTCTTTTCCTGTCACCAGTTGCCTGGGAGAAGAGACACTGACCCCCACCTGACAACAACCTCCTTTCAGGAGGACCTTGACCCTTCTTAAGATTGTTTTAAAGTATCTTTCATTTCTTACCATTGCTATTAGAAAAATATGAGTTCTGTCTTTACATAAGAAGCCTAAAATCAACAGAATATATTTTTGTTAAAGTTTATAGGAAGCAGCTAACCTAGAATGATAGAGAGTATTAATAACTTATATTTGATATCTTACATAATTAAAAAAAAATTATCAACTCTCATCTAATTAATACAGTTCTTTTCACTTGAGAATTTGAAATGTTGTTTCCTAACTCTCAAATGGAGTTGGATTTTTTACAGCAATACTTAAAATTCTATTAACATATTTCTTTAGAAGGTCTTGACATCTCAGTTACAGAACAAAAGCAACACAATTTAACCAAAAAACATTATTCCTCTAACAAGTATTCTCCCAATCTAGTGGAAAATTCAAGTTATAGAAACACAGTGTGAATAAATATTTGTATATCTCCCCAAAAAGAACTTCACAAAAATAATAAGAATCTTATACATCACTTTTACTTTTTAATATAAAAAATATCTTCCAATTTTATAACAAATATTTTTAAGTAATAGAATATAAGTACTTGTTTTTCTAAAACCTGATAATTTATTTTGAAAATTCCATTTTTCTACTTAAACATAATTCAAAATGTTTTGTTACCTTTATGAAATAATATATAGAGCAGATGGCACAAATTAACTTTCATTTTCCAAGCAAGGGGAAGAAATATAGATGATTTATTTTGGAACCTGGATCTATAAAAATAATTTCCTTTAAGAGACAGCCTACATATAGTGTGTGGCAAATGCAGTGAAGAACTGACTTCTTTCTAGGATGTTCCTTTGCATACACAACATTTGCAGTTCCTCAATTGCAGCTCTTCTGTGATACCAGAGGGGCAAAGTCAAATTCTAGAAAGTCCCCCAAGTCATTTTATCTACAGCTGAACTATAGGGTATTTAACCAAATAGGTTCAGTTGCATTGTTGACTTGACTTGTCAAATAGAGGAGGACTTATTTGGTGAAGTAATCTGACTTTGCCAAAAGCAAGATCAGAGACTGGAGGGGTTCTTTTTTTCTTTTTAAATAGCATTGATGCTTATAAAAATAGATTCTAAATGCCATTGCTATATTTTATAAACTGTTTAATCAAAAGCAAAATATTATCTTATCTTCTGATAGAATGTGGTCCAAATCACAGAATGGATAGCATTGGAAGGGACTACAGTGGGTCATCTGATCCTACTTCCCTGCTCAAAAGCAGGGTTATTCTAGAGCACACGGCACAGGATTGCATCCAGATGTTCTTGAACATCTCCACTGGGGGAGACTCCACAATCTCTCTGGACATTTTTTTCACATGCACTTGATCATCTGCACAGTAAAAACCTTCTTCCTCATGCTCAATTGGAACTTCCTGTGCATCAGTTTCTGCCCATTGCCTCTTGTCCTATTGCTTGGCATCACTGAGCAGAGCCTGACTCCAACCTCTTGGCACCCTCCCTTCAGATACTGACAGACATTGATGAGGTCCCCTCAGTTGTCCCTTCTCAAGGCTGAACAGGCCCAGCTCCCTCAGCCTTTCCTCATGAGATAGATGCATCTTCTGACAGATGCTTCCTTAATCATCTTTGTTGATCTCCACTGGACCCTCTCCAGGTTCTCCATGTCTCTCCTGCACTGAGCAGCCCAGAGTAGGACACAGCACTCTGGATATGTCCTCATCAGAGCTGAGAGGAGGGGCAGGATCCCCTCCCTTGCCCTGCTGGAATGCTCTCCCTAATCCAACCCCAGGATTGGCCTTCTTGGCCATAAGGGTACTGCTGGCTCATGGACAGCTTGGTGTCCACCAGGATCCTCAGATCCTTCTCCACTGAGCTGCTTTCCAGCAGATCAGCCCCAGCCTGAGGGGGAACATGGGATTACTACTCTCCAGGTACAGGACCCTGCATTTGACTTTTTTGAGCTTGTGTTATTGATTTATTTGAAGAAGCCCTTTTTCTTGTCTTGGCCAGTTTTATTTCTGGATGGGCCTTGGCTTTCCTGTCTCATTTCTGCTTACTCAGACAACCTCCCTATATTTATTCCAGCTGGCCTGAGTCTGCTTCCATCTCCTGTGTATTTCCTGTTTACATGTATATTACTTGTATTTCCCATTTACATGTATATTACCAGCGCTTCCAAATAGAGATTAAGCAAAAAAAAAAAAAAAAAAAAAAAAAAAAAAAAAAAAAAAAAAGTTTTGGGTTCCTATCAGTTTTTTTTTTTTTTTTATTTATTTACATAGTAGACAAAGGAAGAAGGTGGATTAGAAATCACAAAATACATAATATGTATTAGTAGTACTCAACAAAGTAATTTCAACCATATTAAGCTCCAATCATATCTTCTATTCTAACCCTTTGAAACTTGAAGAAAATGATGGAAACAAGGTTTTGCAAATTTAGAGGATACTGCAGCACAGAGCAATATAAATTTTAAATATTTTTTAAAAGGTATTACAATTATGTGAGTTTTTTTTCTACAAGGACAACATACAGAAGTTATTCTACAGAATAGCAGATAGGAATTGTTTTCATATTTCTTGCAAATGATGACAATTTAAAATTATAAAATAATTATAAAGTAATTAGTTTATTATAATGATAATAAATTGTTACAGGATTTGAATTCACCAATTTACTATTTTTTCCCTTTTATTGGGAAGTAGTATAACTGAAGATAAAAATTATTCTACTTGAAATAGCATGTCAAGAATCTGAAACTGGTTTTACTTTTCTATAAAGACTATTTTGTTAGTACAGGTGCTGAGGAGCTTTAAGAAGACGAGGACAGAGGACTCACACTATTGCAAAGGACTACTCTTTTAAACAGAACACTAATTGATTTGTTTCTGTCCAAATTTCATTCTCTTTCATTCTTTGTTATGAATCTTAGCACTGTATGTTTGCTTATTATCTCCAGCTAAGAAAGAAATGAAAAGACAACAACTCCATGCCATTCAGAATTTTTCTGAACAGTGGGCAAGATATTTGACCTTGCTTCCAATGTCTTTGATACTCAGACATACAGTAAATTAGTATTTTTACAGAAAAGTAATGAAGAAAGGAACCCACTTGTAAAAAAAATGCTAATAGGCACACTTTAAATTCTGGAACCAGAAATTTGAACTTTCCCCCCAAAAATATTACAGTTTGCTTTCTGAGAAATCTATTTAAAAAAAGAGAAGTAAAATTTTAAATTTAGATCTATACAGCCATACCCCCTCCACATTGCTTTGTTAAAACATTTGCTTTGAGAAACAAAATGACTTTTTTCTTCAAATGACACCTCCAGGGACATTTTATGAGACTCACATTTGTCATGATAGTCAGACTTTCAAACATTAGATGGTGAAGTTGACACTTTAAAGCCTGGAACAAAAAGTCCCAGTGATGCCCTGAGAGGCTACCCAGAACAGAGGCTAAACAGTGTTAAATAACAAAGGTATGTATTAAAAAGGCCTTCAAAAGGTACACCTTGGGCAGTACAAGGGCCCAACTGTGGTTCTACCCAAGATGGACTCCAAGTTACAGGTTTTCACACTTTTCTAAGTTTTGGTCCATTTACATATAGTGGTTAATTGTCTAATTACACCTTCAGGTTACAAAGTCCCATCCTCACAGATTGCTCTCCTCAATTCACTGTTGTTATACCTTTTGGGCCTGAAGCTGCAATGGTGTCCTTGGTTCTTGGACTAGAAAAGGATTGTTTTGTCTAAATAAACTGTGAAGAGAACTTGCTAACACTTCATATGAAGTGCAGTTTACTATTTATAATGATGTCATATACTAATGCAGTACAGAATCTGGATAATATGAAAGCTAAAACTTAAGGGACCACTAGAGCCTCATTTATTGTTGTTGTAGTCACAAGGTCTAGAAGGAACTATCAGGTTGTTTCCCAGACTTTGTTTTAGAGACTTCAGCACTAGGAGTGATGACAGAGGACAAGAGTGAACTAACTGAAATGAACAAAAGAGAGAGTGCTTGTGAATTGGGAGAAACATTTGTTAAATTAAAAATTGGTTTGAAGGGTCATTGATGTCTAAAATTTCACAATGAAACTTTTGAGAAAATGAAAACTGCTAGGCTAAAGGCATTTTAATGCTGCAATGAAAATTTGACTTTATGTTTGTGATGTGCTACCAGGTTTATATTAATGCTCTTTAACTATTTAACTAATAAACTTCAGGTTTATTCTTGCAATCAACAAAAGAAAGTCCCACAGATTAAAATACTTTTAAATTATTTAGTACAGTAAAATCAAGGTCTTTGAGAGTAAGTAGTGAGATATTTTCTTCTGATAGGCATTAAATTAAATTGTCCTTCTATGCATACTGTTAACCTGTAGAGCTAAGTATTATTTTGAATATTGTTAACTCGTAGATCTATATTTTCATCCCTTTAACCCATTTTATCTCTTGGGGACCATATAATTTGAAGCTACAATCTACATAATTGGATGCTACAAACATCTTCACAGATGGAATAACCTGTTTTCTGTCCTTTAAGCAGTACACAATCTAACAGAATTTGTTGCAGCTGGAAAAGAGATGCCAGATGTGTTCAATCAGTCCTATAAATATCAATGGGTTTGCTTTCACTGATTACATTGACCTCATTGGTCTCAGGTAAAGGACATATATTTTACAAATGAAATATTGTTTCATCAACCTCCTCTAAAGGAGGACACATAAAAGATTCTGCATGCCTCCACTGAAGCCATTAAGCTCACAGAAAACTTCCATGGTTCAACTTCCTCAGCAGGAGTTGCTGCAGGAATACAGCCTGATTTCAAAATCTACTTGTTCAATGATGGGTTGAAAAGCATCTTCCATATTTGAAGTAACTTTTTTGATTCATCCATAAAACATGAAAAAGCCACTTAAGCTACATTGACATGTATGATTCCTATTTTATATGGATTTTGAAACATCAACGGACTGACAAGGTATTTTACCACAGACTGTATGTTTTTGACTCTTCAAACTTGTTTTTTACAAAATGTTTCCACTAGCACTACACATTGGGCAGAATGTCCACATTGTACATACCTCCTGCTGAGGCCAGAAATATTCTGTGTTGTGCTTAAAAGACAGGGAGCTGCCAACAGGCTTTGTTGAATCAAGGCAGTAAATGGAGGCTCAAGAGAGCAGCAACAACCTGTTGTTAACTAAAAACTACAACAATATTTTTAAACTGAACATCTCTGTTTAGATAAATGGAAATACGGAAAGAATTTTTGATGTCCTAGTTCCAGGAAGAAGTTATTTCAATCAGGGACTAAATGTAGATATTTTATAAAAGGAAAATTGCTTTCACTGTCTCCTTAGTAACATTAAAAATACTTTAACTCAAAGTTTTATGTTACCTTTCTGACTGAGCAAAAAGTTTTACTGCTTTATTAATTATAAGGAAAAAAAATCATAGAGAATTAGGTGAAGTAATTTTTGCATGGAAAAACCCAACAAAACCTCCCCCAAAAAATCAATATTTGGCCACAGCTGTAGCTCAGTCAACCAGTGTATGTTTTGAAATAATCACTGGACTGTGAAATTAACAATTGAAGCAATAAATTGAACTTCTTATCTTCTTAGCCTCAAGATTTTTTTAAATAAAGCTTTATCAGTAGGACAATAAAAGGTAGCTAAATGTGAAAGGAAACCAAAGTTCCTGTGACAACATTCAAAAGCAATGCTTACCAAGGAAAATAAATTATGTTAGATTTCATTTAATCTAGCAGCAAGTGGATTCTGTAGAATTGCTGAGCACTTTTTTTTTGTAAAAAAAGCCATTCTAACGATACTCTTCTGCTAATAACCCTTTAAAAATAAATACTGTGAATTTATGGGCTACATAAAGGAGAGATACAACAGTGAAAACACCAATCATTAACAGCATTCTTTTGCAGGTTTTTAAGAAAGGGTAAATTGATTAGTGCTAGGTACACTACACACCTATTTTGATTAGGGGATCAATTTTTATTATGATGGTAAGCATGTTTACAGATGGTAAAATTTCATTAAAAAAAACAAAACAAAACACAACTTCCTTCCCACCAAACTGAATGCCACAGCTCTTATCTGTCAAAGCTATTCTCCTCCCCTAGTGACAAATTACAAACATTTTAACATTTTACCACAAACCTCTTCAACTGTAGACACCAATGTAACTAAAGCTATGATTTTAATTTTTGTCCAAATATAGAGACTGCTTTTGTACCTGATTAGAAAAAAAAAAAAAAAAGTCAAAATCTAATCTACCCAGATAACAGGTGGCACTCTCTGAAAATTGACCAGCAAGGCATGAGCATCACCAGATAAAAGTCTCAGTTTCTTTGTAAACTCAGCCTTACCAATTTTGCACCATACAAAAACCCACTGCATAACCCCATTCCCACCTGAGTCACATACCTTTCTGGGAATGGGGCCCTATGCACCAGGAATTGCTGGGGGAAAAAAGGGATTCTCTCCTTCAAACACTGTAATATTTATTGGACCCTTGTCCCTTTAAGTTGTCTTTCATCCATACACTAAGAATTGCAAACACATTATTCAAAACACACCAGAGCTTGCCTTGAATATTTGTTAGACTGTGATTGTTCTCTTTGTATATACAGTCCATTGTTAGCTTTTTAATTTAACCCCTTGCTAGTGGTCCTAACCATGATGCAAAAAGCCCTTCTTTTGAATTTCATTTCCAGATTATTAAAACAGAAACCAAATTGAATTCCTTCTGACTGATACTGTAATAGAGTTCCCTTTGTTAACAATTAAAATCTTAAACTTTTCATTGTAATTGGCAGTAAAAATGAACAGTTCTTACTTTGTAAAGGGCAACCTAGATGAGATAGAGTTTTTAATCTGGCCTCTTCTGAATATAAGTGAGGGATCTCATTATCAGATATCAAATTAGGACTATTAATGTCACGGTCATGTCACCTTGACCAAAGTCTTTGTGGGATTGTTGGTGCTTGGCTGGCCTATTTCATCAAAAGGTTCAGTGGCATGTGTGTTAGGTAACAGTATGTTCTTTTAATAGCTGCTGTCATATGATAGTAAATGCTCTTTTTATCCCATCCACCTATTTTAAGGCATTATTTCCACTTGAAATGCTGTTGGGAAAGACTATACTAGCCTAAGGTGATACAAATGTATTTTCTCCCAGTAAAAGGAAGATAAATGTATGACACTTCAGAGCAATACATCTTTGCAACCAGATCATATGAACAAGAGCTGTGAGCTAATTTCTTTCAAAAGCCCAAGAGCTGCTGCAGTCTAGGAGAAATAGTGTGTGGAAAATCCCAGTAAAGGGCTAAAAATATTGGTTTTGAGGTAGAAGGAGACAGGAAGGCAGAGGGAAGAAAGATGTACAAATAATAAGTTCTTTAGAGAAGGTAAAGCTTAGTAAATCCTGAGCAAAAACAAAAGTATTCATGAATTAAAACTTTATAGAAAATCTGTTGTGTAAGACTGCTACCAAATGGAAGAGCATATGCAGAGATTATTTCTCCCAGCTATCAAAATATAGAGAACCCTCTAAATTTCTCACAGGAGCGTTGACTTTAGGAAGACACAGTTATATGCATTGGAAAAACAAAAGTAATATTTTGTAATCATCCCTGAATGCAAAAAACACTGGAGGAATGAAAACGTGGCCTGTGTATGCAGCACAATATCACTGATAGTGAATTACTTGAGTTCTGAAAAAGCCTAGAGAGCCCGGACTCCTCTCTCAAACCTTTGCAATGTTCATGACTTTCCTGGTCAGGAGATCAGGAGTTCTTTCACTGCTCCACTGAGGTTCTGAGTGCTCATGCAAATCCTAGAGGTCTTTGTCTTTTTGCCAGGTCATGTTACCCCCCCAACTTGTCAGGATCACACTGCTCTCATTTGCTCCAGTTCTGACAAGATGCAGACCTAAATAATTCTCTCACAAATGTCCTTCTTAAACTTCCCTCACATTCTGAAGCTCCCAATAGCATTCAAGCTAGCAATATTTTCCTTCTTTTTATCCTGTATGAAAGCAACTAATTTCTTTCTCAGAGATTTCTGTGATTGTAAGGGATAAAATATCAATTTGTCTCATCCTTGATAGCAAAAAACCCATTTGTTCTGGATCATGGATGAAAGAACTCTTCTCTACACTTACAACACAGCTGGAAAAATATTTTATTTAAATGTTCTTTAGTTTTCTTTAAAGAGAACACAATTATAAATTTATTTTTCCTTTCTTGAACAATATAAGAGGGGAAGACTGTCTTCTGAGCTACTGAACAAGGGGTAGATGTCACCATTCGAAAATGGAAAGGTCCAGAGTCTAAGGGTACTCTTTCCCACAAGTGACTCAAAATGTCACAGCATAGAACTTCATTCCAAATTTAAAGAATTTAAAGAAAGGCTAGAATGTACTGAAAGCTATAGCAGAATCCCAGACAAATCAAACAAACAAACAAACAAGATTGGAAGAGATGATTCTTGGAAGGCCTGACAGCCTGATGATTATGACAATTACTTATAAAACTGGACCAAGTTGATTTATTCAATACAAAGATTTGAAATTGCAAGCCATTTCAATTTACACCCAAGAGTCAAGTGTTTGAACACATCCTGAAAACATAACAGCTGCAACTTAGTTTAACAAAAAAACCTGGTCATCATTTAAGTCTCTTATTTTTGATCTTCATATGATACAGTTCTGGGGGAAAGAAAGAATTGTTTCACTTCCTAAAAAATTCTGGTACCAAATTGTTATTTGGTTTAGATTCAACATCTAATTATAGATTCATATAATGATTTTTCTTGGGAAGGACCTTAAAGATTATCTAGTTCCAACACTTCTGCCAGGGACAGAAACATCTCCCAGGCTCAAAGTCCCATCCAAACTGGCCTTCAATGGTTCCAGAGATGGGGCACAGTCTTTTTGTCTAAGTTTCCTGACTGTGATTTTAGATAAAAGGGATATGTCATTTATATCATGTCATGGAAAAGGACTATCCAATCTAGAACTCTTACTGCTTTCCAAGATTTAAAACATTCAGTGAAAGATGCTGAAACACAGGCACTTATCTTAAAAAAAAAAAAAAAAAATCAAGACATAGAAAACAGAAGAATATTTGTATCAATGTCTCACTTACCTGCCATCCCCTAAGAAATACATAATCAGTGAAAATAATGAAAGTAATCATCTTGACTCTAACATGTACTTGAGTAATTTTGAACTGCTGTAAGAGATCCTCCATTCTAGACTTTTTAACCTATGTACAGCTCTGAAATGTGACTTTCAACATACATTAAATAAATTAAAATTCCTCAGAAAATATGGAATTATATAATTCCCAATAGAAATATCATCAATTTTCACTCCAAGCCAACAATGCTAGTAATACGATCAAACCATTGACAGACGTAGAGAATTTCTTTTTTTTTAAGATTATCCATACATTTTTCTACTTTTAATTTAGTTTGCAACTTAGATCAATGTCTAGAACTCCTGTTCTGCCGGAGATCTAATTTCAGTTGTGTGTGTTTGGGTTCAGTCTCTTAATTTGTGACTACAATCAAATAATCTTTTATAAATCATACATCTTTAATATAATAAATAAAACTTATATTGTATCTGGTAGCATTTTGTCTTGTTATTTATATTTCAGCTTACTGAAATAAAAAAATTTGATTTTAACAAACTTTTGATTAAATGGACAGGTTTCCATTATAAGCAGCCTAATGGTTTCCGGTCCAAGAACCCAGGAAAGCACCAGAAAATCAAAGCAACAGAAGTTTTCCACTGCCCACTGGTGGAAAGAAGGAATCTCTTCCAGCTCATGTACTTAAAATAAGCAAGTAATAGAGATGAGGACATGCAAGCATAGGACTTCCACAGAGAATATATGATATTACTTGCAGAAACCTTCAATTATTCAAAGCAGAACAAAATAATTCACTACACTCTTTACACCTAAAATTCAAATATGCTAATTTAGCACTTCAAATGGTCACCTCACCTCTGTTGGAAGGAAGGCAACTCTTTTTTGGCCAAAAATATCAAGACATTGGACATGGAGGCTGGGGTAACAGCTATCATCCTGTTCAAGTTATCTTTATTTGCATATATTTACCTAGCAATATAAAATTCATTTCTAAAGTACTTATAAAGATAAAAAATAAAAAACAATTTGAAGTGCATTAAAGCAGCTGTTCCAACTTGAACACGAATTTATTTTAAAAAGTAGGAATACCACCAATAAAGTCACTTTTTTTTTTTCCATTAGGAAGTGTTCCAGAATTAGAGATAACTGATTTACACTGAATTAAGACAATATTTTGATTTCTGAAATATGTTCATCACTCCTTCATTTTTTGTTCAAAAATATTTAAAAATTAAAAAATCAAGTCACAGCTATTCAGGTTTGCATTTTCAGATCTAGATGACTGTGGCTAAACAACCTGGGATGTAAATTAGTTCTCTTTCCCTTGAGAATATAATTTTTTAACACTAATGGCTAAGGCAGAAATGTGAACTAGCAATGAAGTGTGGCACTTCTACTGAAGTAATGTGCAAAAAGAGGACAAAAACAGTCTCATATTTCACTATCATAATATTTGCACTATAACAATATTTGCCTCCAATTTGGTGGCATGAAAATTCATGTCTGAATACCCCAGGAATTAAAAAGAATTGCACATTTACTTTGCATAATGTAAGATTACACTACATAATAAAGTTTTTGAAGTATTTATCCTTTTACTGACGATGAAAAAGAAACACCTTAGGCAAATTCTCATTTTATGCAAGTGTGGTATCAATAGGAATTTTTATATTCAAATATTCTCTTCCAGATTTTTTTTTAACTAAAACACTGACACTGAAAAAAATAGCTAAGAAATAAAGACAAACTAAAATAATTTAGGAGAAAAGGAGGAAGAGATCTGTTTGCATGTGTCTTGGATGTTGCAACTAAATGAAGACAGCATTTACCTTTGACAAATCTGCATATTTTAGTGAGCTTGGATTGAAACTCATCTTTAAGAGTACAAGAGCCAGTGGTTTGGCTTTATGAGATAGATGGATGTTTAATGGGGTATACTCCCTTATATATTCAGTAATTCTGATCACAATTTACATTTATGTTGGTATATCAGTGCCTTATTATCAAAGTGTTGCAGAAAACAAAAAGCCATTGTTTAATTTCACATCTTTGTAAACAGTTATACCAGCATGGGTTTTTTTTTCCTGTTAGAAAATAAAGTGATAGAATTATTGTCTATTTTCTAGAATATATATTTTACGTTCAAAATGTCTGAAAGTATATTGAAGAAAATCTCTTTACAAATGCATAATAGGATTTAAGGACCTGTTACAAAAACAATGTAGTATAATAGTATCTGTCAATAATATCTGAGTCAACAAAATTCATCTGAATTTATGTTCTCAAATATTTCAGAGAGACAAGGAAAAAAAGACTTTGCTTTTAGCTTTGAACTGCAGGACCCAGTCTCACAGCCAGACTGGCTAACAGCAAGGTAAGGAATGCTGGGCCATCTTTGCTCTAGGCATGTTCCAGATAGGGCAAGGCAGTGTTACTTGCACAAAATCTACGGCTCCTTTGCCTTCAAAACCATAAAAATAAATTAGACTAGGAAGAGAGCATCATTTACCCTTAAATGATTTGTTAATTTTCATTTAGGATTTGCGTAGACAGGATTTATGAAACAAAAGGTTTGTTTAGAAGTAAAACATCCAAAAGTCAAAGTGTATGATCATATATTTTTTAATATAGACCATGGATTTTCATTGTATCACATGTATAACTGAAGTCTTTAGAACTTTTACTTTGCTTTTACTTCAGACTATTTTGTCTTATGTTTTACTGAGACAGACTATGCCAACTGAAGCTTCAAACTACTGGGAAGAAAAAACAAAGAACAAGTGTGATCATCCAGAGAATACCATACCTGAAGTGAGCCAACTGAAGGCCCAGAGTGAGCAAGATAAAAGCCAAAGATGGGGAAGGAAGCAAACTCTTCTTGAACAGCCAAACATACATATATAGTTGCAAAGCTCCTAATGTCTTGCTGAGGTATATGCAGTTATTTCTTCAGTTCAGCTATCACGTTCAGCACAGGCATGTAAAGTTAAAGATGGAGGGCTAAAAAAATATATATTTAAGGCTTTCTTCTATTTACAAACATGTAGACCTGAAGATCACTGTCCAAGAAGGTCTGGAGAAAAAAAAAAATCTTCACAGAAATAGGAGAGTGGAAACATTAATCTTCAGAGTTCAGATCATTCAAAGCCTTCTAGAAGAATCTTAGCTAGTGCACACTGACACTAACCTTGTGATCTCACCCTCAGTTCAAAAGATTCTGAGCTCAAGAAACTGGAAATCAGATCAAGTTTCCAAGTACACACATAGAGGTATTTGAAAATAACAACAGCAACAACAAAAATCCAGGGAATTCAGTTAAGCTAGAGACAAATTTTGGGATTTAGTATTACCTGTGAGCAAAGGTACAAAGCTCTAACTCTGTACCACTGCTTGCAAGCATTGGAGCACCCAGCCCTTAATATTACATCAGCCTTCAGAAGCTGCCAGGACGCAGAACTTCTCATAAGTGTTATTTCAGGTTCCTCATATAGCTGTCACATGTAGTCATTTCATCCCAAAATAATCCCTCTCAGAGCATATCAACACAAAAGGGTACACTCCATAGCAGAAAAGGTGGATTGAGAAAAGACATGGTAAAAAGAAACACCACAAACCTATATCTGAGACAATGCACATGACCCTGCTGTGCAAGTCTCAAACTGTTAGTAAGAAATTTCAGAAAAGCTTACAAGGAATTCCTGCCAGGTAACAGGATTGGCAAGACCAAAAATACACCTCCTCTTTACCCATCTAGATTCCTTTCCCTTTCCTGTTTCACATATATATTGATTTTTAGATATGATACACACATGCATACTTTTCACCAGATATTAAATTCACATTTGTTCTGCATGGTAAGATTTTTCTTGGAAATATCTTTTTTATTAATTTTATGCTAGGAAATTAGGAGCCAATTTCTTTCAAACACCACTCCCAAGAACAAGATTAAAAAGAAGTCATTTTGAAATCTCAAAGTGTTCATGCTGAAACCAACTCTACAAGTCAAAACAGAAACAATATATTTTATTTTTGTTGCAGTGTAGTTTTCATTAACTAAGAACCAAATTCCATTGAGTTATCTACTTGTAGGTGTCTTGAAAAAAAAGGAATAAATATCAGAGCAGACTTGGTAACATGAAAAAGATGTATTAATCCTTCACACAAATTTTAAGCCCTTTAGTTACTATATTAGACTACACATTTTCCAAATAATTACATTTGCAGTATAAAAAACTAACATAAAGTCAATCAAAATTTTATCTGCTTCTCTTTCCCCTTATTAACGACTAAAATAACAGCATGAAACTCAAGCAGTATATATAAGCTTTATATTTCCTTCTGGTTTCACCATTTAAACTCTATGACTCAGGATATGTATAATTAGTTACAATTAACAGAAAACACACCAGTTTTGAATTCTTTTTTTTGACACACGATGTCAAACTGCTGCATTATTCCATAACAAATAACACATTAAATTGTTAAAATTCAGTTTTGCCTTGAAAGACTCTTACACTAACACAATCACTCATAATGCAAATCTCAACCAGATGCAAACGCTTTAAGTAAACTGATGCTAGAAATATAAAGTTTACTTAATATTTATATCCTTACTTTTGAAAAATATACTTTTAGAAGACTGTGTTGGTAGCTTTGTATTCTAAAATATTTTTCTGTCCTGAGAAGTAACACAGATTTTTTAAAAAGCCCTAGAAGCACATCAATATGTATCACATACGAATTCTTGTATTCTGGTGTTTTTTGTTTTCTTTTGCCAATGCAAGCTCATCAAAAATTTCCTTTTGTATTCTCCTTTCATCACCCAACATCCAAAACATCTATAATTTTCAGATAAGTAAGTCAGGAGGTTGAGTGAGAGAGAAGCCTCAGAGGATTCCACCACATCCAACAGTAGTAATATTTCAGTTTCCAGCTGTCACCCGTGTCTGCAACCAGAGTGTCAATAGACAGAAATTATTAAGAAATCCTGGCTTCCTCATGTGCACCTGAAAACCTAATCTTTCCCTTACTGCTGTCATACTTGCTTCCACTTGTCTCATTCAAAATTAAGTGACTGATATCAAATAAATATTGACACAAATAAATAGAACAAGACAAAATTAAAGCAAATTTCCTACATCTCAAGTGGTGTTTGTAATTACTGGACAAAGACTTAGGTGGAGGAAACTCCTATCTCTAAAAACCAAAGAAACCTCAAATAAACAGAAATTTCAAAAAGCTGCTTATCTCAGCAGAGATTAAGTATTTCTGGGTATTTTTAGAAAACCATAGGATAATTTTATTGATAGATTCCAACATCACCAGGTGAATTTTCAAGTCAAAACCTGACCTGAAGAAGAACTTCAGACCCTAAATCCTCTCTGGATCTCATCTTTTATACTCCCAACATACTGAAAGTAAACATCCTCCCACAACCCCAACAAAGTATTGGAGTGTTTAATATTAAACTCTTTAATTAAGCTTATTGTGTTTGGTGAAAAACAGCAAAAGGCTTATAAGGAGTTTCAACATTGTCATTTAGAAACACAGTGATGGATTCACAAACAATACAGAGTATCATATTAATTTCAATTACTTCTAATGGCATTCAGGAGAACAGTGAATAAACCTGAATCATTCTGAATTATTGTAACACAAGTAGCAACGAAATATGACAAATTCTGCAACTGCATTGTAAAAGTCTATTATATTTTATGTAATACTGCAGGTCAAAGCTCTGAAGTGATTGCATTAAAATCTTTCAAGCACAGATAAATTCAAGATTTTTATATCTCAGTAGAAACTATACACAGTTTGCATATATCTGTAAGTGTAAATTTCAGTTTGTAAATTCTAGTAAACAAAAAAGAGTGGCTAATGATTTATCAGTGTTTACAATGCTAGGTGAGATTAATCGGAAAACAGTGAAAGATTTTATTATCACTCAGAACAAAGGCAGAGTATAATGAATTAATGAAACTCTATACATCTGAACCTATGAATTTTTATAAAAGGTTACCTGGATACTGAAAATAATCTGGAAAAATATTTCCAGAAATGCTGTGTTCTCCCTTTCTCATCAGTTCCTTAAGGTCCAGGGTCAGAATCTTGCAATGGGAAGAAAGGTCTCACTTAAGGAAGGAGAGAGAGAACATTTGTGAACCAGGTAAGTAAGTCAAAGAATGTGATTGATTGCTCTCATATACATTCCAGTCTTCAACACCAAAGAAAGCCCAATATTCATCTATCCATATTATCACAAATTCTTACCATTGTACCCAGCATTAAGTAACAATGTAAGTAATTTTTCTTTGACTACTTGGGGAAAAGGAGGTTTTTCTTGTTTGTTTCAAGGCTTAATTTGAGCCATTTTTAATGAGCCATAATTGCTATATAATAACATTGGTAGAAGTATTAGCCTGGAGACTGTTTTCTCCCTGTTCATGAAGTCTATTCACAGAAATTGTTTGTCCTGTCTATTATTAAGCCTCTCATGAATCATCTGCCTTAAAAGTCTCACACTTCCAACTGATAGCTTTTCAAATGCTTCACCAGTCACTGAACATTGAAAAGACTGAGCAAGGATTGATGGTGCAAGCATAAAAGTGCATTAAAATCTCATTTTACTATAGAATTTTTATTATTTTTCATAATGAAGTTTTGAAATTTGAGAGCACTGTCAACAAATTTAACGTCAGCCATTAAGATGTGCATAAACCATGACTGCTTATAAAAATAAATGTGTCTGACCCATGCATATATTTACTGCTGAGTCTAGCTTTTAGACTAGTGGACTCTCCTGAAAGCAGAAAACTGAAAAGCAGTAATTTTCAGCATCTTGTATACTTCTGCACTGCAACATCCAGGACACAGGAAAAAAATTGGCTAAATAAAAATTCACCTAATCCAGCATTTATTCCAAAATGTATTAGATGATACATGAAATTCAATAAAAGCAAATATAAGCCAAACTAATGGCCAGAATGTTTAATTCTTTCTTGCATACAAAACACTTCAAAATTCTGCACAAAAATGCCTTTTGGAAACAGAAGTTTAAAATCTTAATTACTTGCAGGACACTGCTGCTCAGCATAGAGACTGACCATGCCGTAGAATTGCCTACATAATGTTAATATTCAGGCCTCGAACCCAGAAATACCTTGGTGTTGTATCTGTCTTAAAATGTAATCATACTAAAACTTTGTCAGGAACAAGATCAAGCTTGAGAACTCCTCTTGAAGAAGTGTAGTTTAGAGGCCACATGTAATTTCCTGAAGTATAACAGAGTACGAAAAAGAATAATCTGGGGGTTTTTTTGTGGAAAACATGAATGATTTAGTAGAAGTTTATCTCTTTGTAAGAGATTTGGCCTAGCCTTGTAACAGATCAAGTCACAGACAACTCATAACATGACAATGTCAGAGTGGCACACAATATTCCATACCACAGAAGTTCATTGGGCTGCTGTTAGCCACTTTAGGTTATTTTGACAAATATGGACAAAAATAAATACAAATAAAGTCATAGTTTTTCCCTTTACTGTAAGGCATAACTTTCTCATTTTATGAATAATTTTAGGGCCAGAAATTGGCAATGGGTGATGAAGTTTCTAGGCAGAAACTTGTTCCCACAAGGAGTTGTTACCCTGAAACCATGTAACAGTGTGGAAAAAAAATCTTCCAGATGTTTTTATAGCATTTACAGTTCTAAAATAGTACACCCGAAGGTTCTGTACTTATTAATAAGTACTTTGAATGCTCTATTAATATATAATAGGAGAAAATATGTGATTAATTGCATTTCTGTATTTTACTTTTCTGAAGCAGCTCAAGACCTATCATTGCATTGCAATAAATACCATTTACTTGGGAGAAGAAACCCAAGGAAAACACCCAGGACTAACAAACAAAACCAAAAAGTGTTCATCAAAAGGTCAGATTGCAGCTGGAAAGATGAAGCTCTCTCAACCTTACTAACATTGGATACACTGGATATGGTAGCCAGAAGAGTTAGTCTTGCATGATCACTGCTGCAGGCAATGACAGCCTGAAGAGTTTCAGCATGAATAAAGTTGCCTATACATGTCCACTGGCAGAGCAAACTTTGGTTTCAGGAATAAATATCCCTTAACTTCCTTATTAATTTGTTTAGAAATATATTCTGTTTAATTCAAAGTAATAGATCTTATATCCAGGTTACAAAATATATATTATTCTCTTTTCAGCTCTTTTTAGTTCCATTCATAATGTTAAAACACCACGTTATAAACTTTTCTATCTGCAGGCTCATTTTATGATTCACTTCTTGACTGTGTCCACAATATCTTATGCTCTGGCTTGTCGCCATTGAGGCAGGACGGGAATAGTGAAGACTCCAAGTCACAAGGCGAGAAGAGAACTGATTTATTTCAAATACACCGCTCTTTTTATAGAGAATATCGTGCAGACCAATTTCATTGGTCTTAAAATAAAAACATCTCACACCATTGGTGCGCTGTGAATGACGCACAGTGGCAGAACATATCTATAAACAATGTGAACAACAAGAGAGATAATGAATTATTTACATTCCTTTCCAACTCTTTCCCAGGCTCAGCCTGGTAGAAGTCTCTCCTTTTCTCTCTGACTGAACTGAGAATATCCACATTGGCTCTCTTTGGGACATCTCATTGACTCAGCTGTAATGTTGTAATGTCTAGATCTTGATCCCATGGAGAGAGCACACATTATCACTTCACAAACCCAAGAAATCACAAGTAAAATCTCTATTTAAATTTAACACGATTCAAAAAAGCAAGAACTGTTTAAATTACTTTTTTTTTTAATTAAAGGCATTTTATTCTAAGTGGAAGTTGATTTCTGGTGTCTTGGCAGCAAGCATTTCATTGTACAGCTGACAGAATTCTCCATCGAGTTAGCAGTATAAACAAACATCTCATTTACACTAAGGTATTGATTTCATATATTCAGTTGTTGTGGAGGTTTTCTGTCTAAAAAAAAGCATGTGATTACATATACCCAGGCACGCTTCTTTCTGCATAAGCACCAATCCCACCAGCTTCCAAATTACTTGGCCACAATAACCCATCCTCCTTTGATTGACAAGAAATTCACTGTTTCCCAAAGCGTGTATTTAAATAACACTGAAAGTGGAAATATTTCTATTGCATCCAGCAATACTGATACATTTATTTAGTAATGTCTGGATTCACTTTTGGAAATTTGTCTTGGCAAATCACAATCTGGCAGAACTACATTTAACCAGGATTATCTTGGGAAAATAAGATAACAGAGAAGTACTCAGTATACTAACTTCACATTTATTCAAAAACACAAATAAAATAGAATCTATGTGGAAGGCTGCCAGTAGGAGCAGTTTAAGGAAATCAGTACGTGCAGCTTTCTCCTATTTCAAAGATTCCTCTAAAGAAAATTTGTATATTTTAGCAAGACAACTCAAGGCCATAAAAAGACAGTGAAAATGAAGTTGCCTTTCCTCTAGCAACATAAAAGGGGGAGAAGAAATGAAATATTTTATCCTTGTCATTGTACTACTTCCAGTTATTTCTAGCACTTTTGTTTGAGACATGAATTGTCATCAATATAGGAACAAAATGAAATATATTCACTATGATGCAACCACTTACCTCTTCACAAATCCAGACACTTGTATCATTTATAACAGCCTGGATATTTATTTGTAGAAACAAGTTTGAAAGATTCTAAAAAGCAGCGTTTCAAATAAAGTCCAAGAATATTCACTGTTGTGTCCCTTGTAGGTCCACTCAGCTCTAACCCTGTTGGATACCAACCTAACCTATAAATATCCCAAAGCAGTAATAGGCTTGTAGAATCATCTAAATCTTTTCTCTGTCTAGACCTGTTACCAAAGTATATAAACTGGATTTTGATTCAGAAATTAACACTGCCTACTTTTTTGTGTAGCAGAGTTAGATATTAAAATCCTTAGTTGGAATTTTTTTTTCTTTATCCAATTGTTGATTTTGTAACCTTTCTTACCAAAACCAAATGTTCATACCTACCACCAGTAGAAATACCCAAAAACCTTGACAAATAAAGCTATCAAAGACCACATATATGTGTGCAAATTGATATGTAAATTAAAAATTAGTCCAATATAAAACACTCAGAGTAAGGTGAATATTTGCTGAGAAATATTAACTAAGTACCAAATTCAATATAAAAGGATTTTCCAGAGACCCCTCTACAGAGTAATAAAAACATAATTCAAACAAACGGCGGCATAAAAACTTAACAACTCAGTTACTTCTTAACATACTTGAATTCGTAAGTTATTTGTCACTGTGCACTTAACAATTCTTAAGATCTTGGAAAAGACTAACAGTAGAAATACAAACTATTTCAGCTACCTATAAATAAGTGTTGCAAAGCAAAACCACTAATGACATGAAATATTTCACTCCTGCCACCACAGAAGGGGTTCAGTTTTCAAACAAGGAGCAGAACTTGCATTATATTTAAGCTCCACCAGACAGAACACAGATTGTATTGAACTCATGGATTTCTGAAAATTCTGGATTATCTGGAATCACATTACTTTTACAAGTATATTTTTCATCACTCTGAATTTTTCTTAAAGCTCATTCCTAGCTCTCTTACCTCCCCTCCTCCCCAGTCATTCCTTATAGTAAGGGGACTTGAACCATAATAGCTGGTACTGGGATTCACTCACAAATATACTACATCAGAGCTTTATGCCTGAATCAAACCCGGAAAATATTAATAGTCCTGACAAAGTGAGTTTATTGGACCATTTCCTCCAGCTAAACTAACACAAATTCCACTGCCACTGGAAACCTGGAATGTTAGTTCACTTAATATCAGCCTCTTATGTTTAACGTGTCTACAAGAAAAAAGTGGGTTTTGCATATTTCACTTCATATGCACAGATAACCATAGTCACAATAACAGTAGTTTTTGACAAATTACTAAATTCAGGTGCCCAAAAGAACAGAGGGGAGAATCACCTTCACTGAACATGACTCTTTGTTGTGACATCCAGGATATGGTTGGCCTTCTGGGCTGCGAGTGCACATTGTCTAGTAATATTGAATTTTTCATTAAAATAACACCCCCCAAGCCTTTCTTCCCAGGGCTAGTCTTGATCCGTTCTCTGCCCAGCCTGTACTTTTGCTTGGGATTGCCCTGGCACTTGGCCTTGTTGAACTTCATGAGGTCCACACAGCCCCACCTCTCAAGCCTATTTAGGTCCTTCTGGGTGCCGTCCCTTTTCTCCAACAGGTCACTTTTTTCAAGTGACCTTGCAGCTGGGAATGTTGAGGTCTGGAGAATAAGAGTGTGGGAAACCTCATTAACAAACAATATATTATGCCTTCTGCTTATTATGCTCTGTGTGTTTTGAGAAGTAGAATCTCTGTCTAGAGATAACATAGGTGCTTGCAGAGACTTGGAGGCACTCTCACAGACAGGCTTGAGCTCCCTGTCTTGGGAGAGAGGCCAAAGCTCAGAGCTCATAAAAAGCACAGGGAGATCACAGCATGGTGATAAACCCCGTGTGTGCGGACCCTCAATAAATGGGTCAGACAGCAGCCCCGCCGTGGGCTGGGATGGACTGAGCCTGACAGGGCCTCTGCTCCTGCTTGTGTGACTCTGCCTGGTGCTGCTCCAGGATCCTCTGGGTAGTGAAGTAATGAAATAAATTTACTCCTGGCATTTTGGCTGTGGGGTTTGGGGTTATTCTGGCTGCCTGCCTGTGCTGACTCACACAGTATCTCTGAGGAATGCCACTTGTCGCTGCTTTTCATTTGGACATTGAGCTGTTGACCACAAGTCTGAGTGGTCTGTCCATCAAATCCATGTCTCCCCAGTTTAGAGACAATGTCAAATGCTTTGCACAAGTCCAGATAGACGGCATCTGTTGCCCTTCCCTTACCCACCAGTGCTATAATTCCATGATAGAAAGCCACCAAATTTGTCAGGTGTGATTAGCCCTTAGAGAAGCCATGTTGGCTCTCACCAATCACTCTTTATTTCTGAAATGCCCTAGCATACTTTCTAGGAGGATCTACCTCATGATCTTGCCAGACACTGAGGTGAGACCTGTATTTTCCTGGGTCTTCCCTATTTCTCTTTCTGAAAATGAGATTTATGTTTTCTCTTTTCCACTCAGTGAAAACTTTACCAGACTGCCATGACTTCTCAAATATGATGGATAATGGTTAAACTACTTTCACTGCCAGTACTCCCAGGACCTATGGATGTACTCCATCTGGTTCCATGGACATGTGTACGTTCAGGTTCCTTAGATGGTCTCAAACTATGTCTTCTACAGTGAGCAGTGCTTCATTCTCCCAATCCCTGCTTTCACCTTCTGTAGCTTGGGTGTTGTGGCTTGAACACTTGCTAGTGGAGATCAAGATAGAAAAATTAATTCACTACCTCAGCCTCCTCCATGTCCTGGTGACCAGGACTTCTGTGTTCTTCTGAGAGAACTTTTATTTTCCTTAATATTTCTTTTATTGTTGGTGTACCTAAAGGAGCATTTTTTTTTTTTTTTGTACCTTGGATGTCCTGGGCCAGATTTACTTCTGTCAGTACTTTAGCTTTGCTAACAAGATCCCTGGCTGTTTGGACAATTTCTCTGTATTCCTCCCAGGCTACCTTCCACTGGTTCCACACTCTAAACTACCTGTTTGTGTTTAAATTTGTTCAGGATCTCCTTGTTCATCCATGCAGGCCTCCTGGTGTTCTTCATTGATTTACAGATTGCATTTTTCTTGAGCCTGGAGGATACAATCCTGGAGTATCATCCAGATCTCTTGGGCCTGCTTCTGCCTGTGCTTCCTAAAGATCCTGCATCCTTTCATTTCAGCGCTCCAGTCTTAGGAGCCATTCCACAGTGCTTCAATTATGCCAATAAGGTTTCAGCCTTGCAGGCATGGGCACATCTCATTTGTCCTCTTTATTCCCCATGCTGCATGTGATAGCATAGAGGCATTTAAGCTGGGACACCAGTGAAGCTGGTTTTCTGACAGAAGTGACCAGAATTCCTTTGTGCAGTCCTAATGACCTGTGTAGCCTCAACAAGCTCTGGGCATCTCTTGCTGGCTCTGTCTTCTAAAACATGAAATTAATTGTTTTCAATTGTATGCCCTACTACTTGATTACTCTTATCTGAAGTACATGGTCCCTGTATACATATAATCCTCAATATTAGTGTTCAAATTACATCCCTTATCTTGCTGCAGGAAAAGTGTATTACCGTTGCTCCACTCTGATGTATTTTAGTATTTACCTCCTTGATACATTATCAAAAGAGATAAAAGGAGGCCATGAGGTGAGACAGCTCATCTAGCTCTATGGGTTGCTGTTATCCTTTTTTCTGAGATTTGTTGATGGTTTGGGATTTTTTTATTTTTATGTTTAAATAGTTAGGCCAGTATTCAAGACAAAATAAAGAAGAGTCATAAAGAAGAGTAAGTCTTCATAAGAAGAGTAAGTCTTCATAAAGAAGAGTAAATCTTCCCAAAGTTTGATCTAATGCAGATAGTGTAGGTACTAGTGGCTCCCTGCTCCCCTTTCCAGACCAAAGGGACACATCACCACCACTTAGCCTTAGAGCAGGCTATGCTGAGAAGGACATCTCATGTTCCTCTTCCAATACTGCTGCTACAACAGAGAAAAGCATTGCTAAGATTATGACAGCATATCAAAGATAATTCCCCTACATGGCAAAGAGGCACAGGAAGCAACACTATTGCACTGACTCCCATAGGGAAAAAAGATCCATCCTATAGTTAAAACTTGCATATATTTAGATTATTTTCCTTAATACAGATCAGACCATCCTGAGGCATATTTTCCACAATCCTGATCCACTTCTCCTATATCACCTATTTCTCAGCCTTTTTGAAAATGTAGTTTCAGCTCCTTAGTTCTCTGCCTTTTTTTCACAAGTTCAAAGAGCAGGAAAAAGTGAGAAAAGAAGTCTGACACAAGACAGAATTCAGTTCAGTAGGTTTGCTGTTATAAACCTCTCCATTTACATGGTTTGTAAAACAGAGCAACTTAAACACCTCACAACATCCTTCTGAGAAATTACTATTAATGCATGTTTCTCATAAATATTTACAAAGGCAAAATGCCATAGTTCTGATCCAGTACCATTTAAAATATTCACAGGTTAAGCAAGTGTGTGAGAGGGAGAAAAAAATTAGTATTGACATCTGTTCAAATAAAGACTAAAAATCTCTTTTTGATTGTGCTGTTCAAATAATTTTGTGTGTGACCAAGAGGAAGTGCTGGTCATTACAGTTCATGTCTAAAACCAGTGATAGATAGGCAGTATCATCTATGAACCTGTCTGTGGCTGAGTTACCTCTCTTCAGTAATAGGCAACCTCAGTTTAAGGTCACCTGCAAAGCTTGGCAGAGAGCTTTGTACACAAAGACTGTCTGTTGCTTAAAACCCCAAACAAGCAAATCGCTAAACCATACATAGTATCGTAAGTTCTACATAGCAGATGTACTAAAAATAAGTGATTTCCCTTTATCAATCCCCACAGGCCTTGTTTTGAGTTAGAACTGGTTGCATTTATTACTCCAAAAATGCCATCAGTTGCAAGGTAGTGCATATTAGGCAGAACAGGTAGCAGGTTTTGTTGTCAAAGCAAATGGGAAAGAAAAAACCCAACACCAACCCCCTCTTCCACACACACTTCTTTCCTTGTTTACTATGGACTCAAACTCCATCTTTTTTCTTCTGAGCCTACTCCTTGTTAAATATCTGTGATTGTTAACCAACCTTAACATGACTCAAATGTGTGCGGGAGTTTGTCTTTTTTAATTAAATAAGCCTTGCAGTTGCCAAGCAGCAAAGCAAACTTCTACAGAAAAAGAAGAGAATGTTGCAGCAAAACCTTTTTCAGTCCAACTATCAAAAAGATCAAAAGAATTAAAAAAAATTCCATGCATCTTTCTTTAGTAATGGCTCTTCCATTAATCTCATTACTATCCCTGCAAGTAAAACACTCTGCTTATTTGTTAGACTAGCATCTCTCAGGGAAAAAAATGGTTTAAAGCATGAAAACAAAAGGAAAACAAAAACATAGTCACAAGATGCATTTTCACTGGCTGTGAAAGACACTCCAAAATTATCTGTCTGGTCACAGAATGAAATTTCCTCTTTGAAATTCATTAAGTCAGACACTATCAGCCCAATGCTGCAATTCTGATTCAGGCAAAACTGTCATTGACATCAGTGAAAGCTTTGCCTTTATGAAAAAGCAAGAACGGATTTCAGGACTGGAACCTAGTTGTGTTTCATTTCATTACCATCTTATTTCACAAACAAAAAGTCCATTAAGATCAGAATGATATTCTAATTTAAAGGAAAAACTGCATATCCACAGAACACAAACCAAGCACAGTATGAATTGCGGTGGAATTTTATTGTGGCCTTTATTTTAACTTTCCGTTAGATGTCAGGACTGTGCAAAAATCAACATATATTTTCTTTATGAGTGTTGGCTTCTCTCAAAGTGATTTATGAAAACAGATCTGCTGCTAGAAGTGCTGTAGGGTAAACAGAAGGTTGTAGGGAAAATGCCAGCACACACTAAAGAAACTAAAGAAAAATAGGTAAGAAAAAAGCACAAAATAAAGCAGTATAGGAATATTCAAGTATTTAATATTTTCTTAAGATCTCACAAACACTAAAGAAGCTATACCATTTATGGTAAAATAAAAATAAAATTAAAAAAACAAACAGTTATTGCATCAGAGGGACTTTCTTTCAAAACTCTGCTAAATTTGGGAATATTGACCTTCATTTTTCTCTTGCTTTTCATACAAGACTAGAATTATAAATTATAAATCCAAATTTGAGACTTCATTGACTGATCAGAAGTTACAACTTCTGTTCATAAATTTATAGAATATCTCGAGTTGGGAGGAACCCATCAGCATCACCAAGTCCAACTCCCTCCTCCTCACATTTGGTGCTATTTAGGTAGTAATATAAAAAATTATGGTCCAAAACCTAAAGAAAAAGTGGCATAATTGACACTAATTTAAGGATTCACTACTCCTGCAACTAAATTGATCAAGCACAGTTATATTTCCTACAACTCCATGCTTATATTAACCCTAAGAAAGCAATCTACCTCTGAGTGGAATACATGGGCACACACAAGGGGGCTGACAGCTCCTAAAGTGCATATTCCATGTTGTACTCACAAAGTCAGCTGGACCCATAGAGTGAATTATACCCCAAACCTGCAGAGCCTGGCAGGCATCACTTTATTGCCACACAGAGAACTTGACTGTTTACTGAAAAAGTAGTCAAATCATTCTTCTTCCTCAAATGTTTCTCAGACAGAAGCTTTCACAGATATTTTGCTATGCTGCTTTTTAGTATTTGTTTTACTATTAACAGAATATAAGCAATCATTTGAAGACAGAAAATTCACATTCAGTTTTCCTAACTGAATTGTTTCCAGATCAGTATAAAGTGCAATACTTGAGATACTTCATAACACTTACAGAGTAAACTCAAAAATGGTTGTGGTTGTATTTCAGACCTCCCGTGTCTGAAAGTAATCACTATATTTCCCTCATTTTTTTTTGTTTAAACTTTGCCTCCAACAGTATTCTCCTAGCCATGAAGCTACAAATGTCCACAAAGCCATCTGTACCTCAAATTGACTTCAACCAGAATGGGGAGCCATAAGAAAATTCTACAAATATATCTGTCCCAGCAACTTTACCAAATAGAATCTTAGAATTTTTTAGATTAGAAAATATCTCTAAGGTCATCAAGCTAATCATAGCAGTCAACAGTCTATCCACTTCCACAGGATTTCAAGTATTCACAGCTGAAGTTTTTATACCCCAGAATCACACATTTTTCTAATGCATAGGTATGGCCATCATCTCAATAATTTTTCTTTAAAATTAAAGGTTGTATGCTTAGGTCTGTAAGATCTGGTCAAGCATTGGGGAAACTATATAGGCATTGGAATGACACCTGGAAAACCCATGTATTGTTCACCCTATTAAAACACAAGGCAACACAAGAAGACAGAGAATGTTGCTTGCAACTACAAGAGTCATTAGAGCTTATTATTACAGAATATCTGAGTATCACACATTTAAGATTCATGTCACTTTACTGAGTGTGTAAGACAGTTTAAAATATAAATATAACAAAATATGCAGGGCATGTTAAAAATATAAATCTAAAGAAAATATCTCCATGTGCATCTTAGTTCTTCTATATACAAAACCACTTTTTCAGGGGGATTCTTTAAAAGAAAAAAATAAAGTTAAAACAAAAAAACATCTGAGGAGATAGAATAAAGTTTAAAGGTTAGTAAACAACTTTTTGTTAAATATGTGTGTTTGGAAATCTGCTCATTACAACAGAAAACTTCATGAATTTAAAGAAAGCATTCTCTTGGTAATTTCAGGAAAAGGAATATATTTGAATTATCTCTTGGATACAGTTCTCCTCTTTGGACAGTCTTCTAAGTAAACATTTCAGTCCTTAATATTGTTTGATATTAATTTTTTTATTATTTTTCGATATATCTGTTTTCACCGTGTATTTTTATTTGCTTTAGGAGGGGGCAGAAATCGGGCTTAAAAGAAGTCTGACATTTTCAGCAGTCATCTCATCATGTATAAGTGGATTACATTAAGATTCAGTACATGGAAACACCAGATAATGATTTTTCAAAATTTAAAAATAATATATTGCACATCAATTTTTTTAAATTGAAATGTAAATTGAGGCAGTTTACATTTTGGGGACACAGCTTTGCCTCTTTTGTTTTATTGCTCAGATATGCTAAAAAGACAATTCTTCTAAAATACACTGTAAAGCAGATCCACTTCAAGGAAATAGCATTGAAGAAACAAGAAATCCTGACTTATCTCAGTTCTAATCAAAGTTGTAACTGGGCAAGTAGAACCTTCAATAAAATATTTTTCTATGCAACCCACAGAAGTCATCTCTACGTGGAGCTGTGTGCCTTTCAGCACCTGTTTTGCCAAGGAGTACCTAAAGGGCATTTGTAGAAGTGCTCCTGCCTATAGGTAAGTCAGTTGGACCTAGATGATATTTAGGGTCCTTTTAAACCCAAACCACTCTGTGACTCTCCGAACTGTGTGACCAACATGATGGTATTAATTCTTGACGTAGTGGTCATCCAGTTTCTATCTGGCCTGTTCAGCCAAATTAAAACTCACCTTTGTGTATTATACTAAAAACTGAAATTTCTTCTTATGAGAAGCATAAACACAGGAAACCAAAGGACACTCCTACAAATCAGCCCAATATTTCACTGTGCAGTTTACTGTTACAACTAAATCAAATAATGCTGAATCCCACTAACTTATTTTCAATAAGCTTCACAGCCCTGGGAATTAGTTGTTCTTTGCTAAGGCTGCAGAGCAGTGCTCCTATTCTGGAAGCAGGAAGGCAGACATTTCAGCCACCCAGATGAGATTTTGCTTTGTGACTGTTACAGTCTCAGGACTGGGAATTGCAGAACCACCTGCAGCAGGTGAAGATCTGCTGCTCTTGGTCATTTCTTAAGTCTGACACCATTTGTCTGTCAGTGATAAGCTATGATTTCATCCAGATGTTAATGCCACAAAGCTTCTGTTTCTACTCAGACAGCTTAGATGCTGCTCCACTAACACCCTTGACCAGGCATCCTGCTAAACACATGGCGAAGTCACTTAACACCCTATCTTTTTAAAAGGATTTTACAAATTCATAGCACATTAACAGCTTTCCCCGTTACATACTACTTGGAAATCAGCAGTTAGGCAACAGTGTCAGTAATCTCAAGTGCAACACCATATGTCAGATCTGTTAGAATTAGCAATAACAACAGATAAACACTTAGAATCTCCAACATGCACATGCTCCTGAGCACACAAGGAGTCAGTACACATGAATTTTTACAGGCTGTGAAGAAGACTCTACAAGGCCTTGGTGAAATAATGCATTAAGACTCACTTATAGCATCCATGAAAAAAAAAAAAAAGTGAGGGCATTCAGTGTTGCTTGCATTTCCATCCCTCAATTCCTTCACTGAAAACCCAATGTAACTGGGAATTCTCTT
Organism: Vidua macroura; assembly: GCF_024509145.1. Taxonomy (NCBI): domain Eukaryota; kingdom Metazoa; phylum Chordata; class Aves; order Passeriformes; family Viduidae; genus Vidua; species Vidua macroura. The sequence continues at coordinate 38,186,531 of NC_071574.1, read as the reverse complement.
CATAAGATCTTATAAGCCATGAAAAATTGCAGCATTGTTTCCTCTTCAGGTAAGAACATTGTGTGAATCTGGTAGATTTTTGATTATGTTGACAAATTTCAGTAGAGAGACAGTATCAACAAAGAAAAGAACTTAGTCTGTTAAAAAGCAGTTTTCCCAGATTAAATACAGCACATTCAGCAGCTTTCAGTTGCTCTTCAGCTTTTCCATTAGACCTTTCCTGTTGTTTAACTGGATGCTAAGTTTAGAAGGGACCTGACCTACATTTATATAAAGCCCAGACATATCTCTTCTTTCAGAACATTTAATTAGAAACATTTACAAATAGTTATGTTTCTTCAACAGCCTAGGTGGTACTATCTTCATGTTTAACAGAAATACATATACATATATATATAGATATATATATATACACCCACCCCTTAAAGCATCATCTTAGAGGAGGAAAAACAACAGAAAAGGCAAGATATTTTCCTGGTCAGTTCACATTGGCAAATGCAGTGACAATTGCTATGTGTCTATTTAGTGTCCTTCAGAGTTTGGTGAAAGATATTTGGAAAAATATCCGGAAAAAAAAAATCTGGTACTGAAGGCTAAATTGAGTCCATGCTTAAGTGTTTTCTTAATTTCACAGGCTGTTTTTGTATGCCACTTTCAGGCTTTATCTGTAGACATTTCAAATCAAGAAAAGTTTTTAAAATCTCAGTTATTTTTATGACCTGGCAAGGTCTAGACAACATTATCTTGACAGAATGTCCCTGTCTTCCAGCTAATCAGTTAAGGGTAATAGTACAAACTTTTCCATAAACAAATAGATCCAACTCACAATGGGTAGTTTGTTGTTTGTTTCACTATCTGGAAAGCAAATGATCTCAGATAAGGCATATCAATCACTACTGGTCATAAATGACTGTCGACTTTGACAAGCTGTCAGTGAAAAAAGAAAAAGTCATATTTCAAAATTGTTATCTTAAGACAAAGAAAAATTCCTTCCCCCCAGCAGTAAACACAAACCCTTCAGAAGTCTCAGACAAGCATCTACACATGAAAATGGTCAGCATGAGATCCATTCCAACACAAATCTTGTAAAAGCAATCTATTCCATAGGAATAAGAACAGCCCAGGTTGGAAGGGACCTTGATAGATCATCTGGTCCAGCCTTGCATGGGAAAGGAAGCCTAGATGAGATTATTTAGCAATGTTCAATTACATCCTGAAAATCTTCAGTTATGAGGAAAGATTATGATCACACCCCTGAGGAGGCTGCCCCCAGTACCCTAGCATTTTATGAGACATTTATAGCATTCTGAAACTCCTCTCATTTGCCTTCATTCAATAAAAAATTGATTAAAAAAAAAAAAACACAGTTTGTAACTGTAAATAGTTGTGCCTTAAAAACTTTTCTGAATGCTGTGCTGAAAGGGGAAAACTGGGGTACACTAAGCCATCTTTCTTACTACTTTCTAATGTCTATTGAGATAAGCTCCTTGCACGTATCTCATTTTTGGAGAAAATGTTTCAAAGAACTGAATTTTACTTTTCTTGTAGCTGGAAAGAAATTCTGGTTCCAAATGTTCCAAAGACATGCCAGGCTCCAAATGTCTCATGGTTACTCAGCTGTTTCCTGCCCACTGGCTTTGCAAGATGCCTGCACTGTATTTACTGTATTTAACTTCAGAAATTCATTTATATGTGCAACCTTATGATAAAGAATATTATGTCTTACTACTGCCAATATGCATGAAATAGCTTTGGCATTAGCTCTGGCAACTCAACAATTTTTCCATTTTACATTTGTTTCACCTAATGGCCTTCACTTATTCAAAGTGATTCCCACAGGTATCCATAATAACGAAAAAACATTTTTCTGAAGTAATAGTCCATAATATACTACCTTTAAGAAAGAGCACTGTGAGCGAAGGGTCATGCTGGTTACATTGAAGTTTTTTTTCAAAGCATACTCCTTAATCTCAGTTTTAAATACAATCATTTAAATGAAACATAACCATAAAACATAACTGCCAAGATAAGTCTAAATACATTTCTAAACCCTTCCTCCTCATGCTGCATGGACTACATCATTATAATAAAAATAGTCTGTCTCATTTTAATATTGAAAGGAAAATAAACACCATAGGTGACAACTGGACTCGATAAACATCATTCAGATATTTAAAACACAATGTTCTATCTTATTTTTCACTGACATCAGGGTTCACTCCATTCACTGCTAATCTTTTTGAGATACAGAAATAGACTGTGAAACAAGTAAACTATTACTATTGCTTGAGCAAATAAAGAATTGAGATGCTTTCAAGAATCAATATGAATTGGCTTGGATTAACTTTATACAGATTTTGTATTGCCACTTTTTCATGAATGCAGGACATAGCTTGTTTTTTTAGTGCAAACAGAGCTTCTGAACTATGTTAAAATTTGTCTGTTACTATTGCTGCTGAATCCCATTCAAACTAAGCAGTCATCTTTTTCCTCAATGTGTTTTGATTTGTGCCTTATCTGCTGACAAGGATGTCATAAAAGCTTCAACCCTTCCACCTTTATTAAAAGCTTTTGATGAATGAGATATTTTTGTGAAGATGTTTTTATACAGCTAAAATATTTTGAACTTTCCTCTGGCAGAACTATCTTGATACTAATGAAAAAAATTAGGAATATTTCCAGCAGATCAGGTCTGCTTGAAAATTCTATATATTAGTAATGTCTCAGAGATGGGATTTCTTCTTTGCCTCCATCATCAGGGTGGTACTCAATGAGCTGGATGGATCTCATATCTACATTCAGCTATGCCAAGAAGCAGATAAGAAAGAATTTTTACTCCCATTTTAGAGTTTGGAAAGAAAATAGAAATAGCAACACTATGGAACAGATTTTGATAATAACTATACACATTCTCAAGGTAAGACAACATTACAATCTCCAAAGCATTTGGAGACCCTTCAGTGTGTCAGAGAATTAAAAACACAGTTCTGTTTTCCTCAAAGAGGCATGAAGCAGTACCACAGAGACAAGGACAGAACTGTTGACATCATCAGTTTCTCTCTGTACTCCTGAAGACTGCATCCTAACCCTACTGAGGCCCAGAAAATGCAGTGCAGCTTAATTTGCTTTTTACCATTACTGCATTCCTGCTCCCTTGGTAATAGGCCTCATATTGTTAGATATCTTAATTGCTGGACTGACACACTACATTTGTAATGCAAGCCTATTTACATTTGTATTGCAGTTTTTCATCCAACTTCCTCTCTTCCAAGGAAGAGGTCACAAAAATCCACTATAGGATTACTCATCAGCCAGAGACTATTTGAGTTCTGCACATTTATGTCTCCAGATTGAAAGTATGAATCACTCTTCTACATCATTTCTGCATATAGACCACAGCTCCCTATGAGGAAATAAGAATGAATTTGAATTTGATCCACCAGGGCCTCAGCTGTTCTAAAATCTCATATTTTTCTTCTGTGTCTCATCTCCTTAGCTGACATACAGGACCATTTCTTTTAAAAAATCAAAAACATAGTTTGATGACAATTCCAGCAAGAAGCACTCTTACTGAGAATTGAGAATGAAAAGTATCATTTATATACAATTGAAACAGTGATGATAATTGACCTTGTTAATTCTTCTAGTATCTCTGGAGTTGTTCAGGGTTCAAACTGAAACTTCAGTATTCAATACATACTAAGAGTACATGCCACTTTTCCCACAGTTTTATGATTTTAGTTGAATCTGAATTTTCCTGTCTACATCTGTGACTGAAATAGACCTGCTTCAAGTTCTGCCTCTCCTCAAGAAAAAACTAAAGTGCAAAAATATACAAGAAACATCATTCAGAATGAAGAAACTTGATACTCCAAGTTTGATTGCAAGTTAACATATAAACAGAACCAAGATACTTTTCAATGAAAGAAGCTTCTTAATTCAGCAAAAACTCTCCTTTATTAATGACTCAAATGAACACTAAGCAAGTTTGCTGATGATAGCAAACTGGGAGAAGTTGTCAACTCCCTTGAAGGAGAGAGGCCCTGCAGAGGGACCTCAACAAATTAGAGGACTGAGCAATCATCAATCATATGTTTAACAAGGGAATGTGCACCTGGGATGGGGCAGCCCTGGATGTACAGACAGACAGGAGAATGAGAGGCTGGAAAGCAGTGCCATGGAAAGGGACATGGGAGTCTTGGTTGACAGAAAGTTAAACCTGAGTCAGCAGTGCTCTGGCAGCCAGGAAGGTGTGACTCTTGAGGTGTCCTTTGCAGGGCCAGGAGTTGGAGTTGATGATCCTGATGGGTCCCTTCCAACACAGAATATTCTACAATTCTCTGGTTGCCAGTCTTCAATTAGGCCAAAGCTATGAAACGCATGGGAACCTGCCATCCTGCCAACAAACACAGAACTCCCCTTCTCTAGTATTGTTTTGTAGATGGAGAAAGGATTTTTCCTAAGAAGGTTTTTTAACTAGGGTTTTTGACAATACAAATATTGCAATGTGAGCATGTAAAGCTACAGATTTCCACTTCCTTTGGTCCCCTTATCTTCATGTCTCAAAGCATCCTCAAGGATATTGTCATTCAGAAATGTACTAAAATTAGAAATTTTTAGAAACTGCTAGCTTTCAATCCATTAGCTAAATCACTAAAACTATAGTGAAATGTAGCCTATGGAGTCCCACTGCTGTAACTGTGCTTTGTAAAAGCATCCTCTGAAATATGACTCAGAAAGAACAAACACCAGTTTGCTTACAGAGCAGGACACATTTTCTTCTCCATGGGGCAGGACTACAGGATCCTTCATGTGCCTGAGCTTTGCAAGCACCCACTTAAGGGCAAAGCAGATAATTTCTGAGTACACAATATACAAATTATCTAAATGAATGGGAGTCTCTGAGTACAGTACATCTTCCATTTCCCAACAGCTTTCCTCTTACATTAAGTCCCCAAAATAGTTTTATCTACTAATTAAAAACCTGTGTGAGGGCAATGTCTTTCTTCACATTAAGAAAACATCTGTTTAAGTAAAACCTTGAAATAAAAATCTCAATTCTGCTGCGATTTTATATTGCTTGATGACTTTACTACAAGTGAGGAAAGAAATGCACTTCTATAAATTTTGCATGTGGTGCTTGCTCTTTTCTGAAATTGTTTATCTTAGTTCCTATGTTTTCTTTATTAATAAATAAAATAAAGCCCTAAGTTCCATATCAACTTCATATCTACACCTGAAGTAAAATTCTTGTTATATTGAACTAAAAATACAGCCAGGGATGTTACATTTAATATGTGAAACATATATATCACTAAAATAGAATGTTTTTATGATTCATTATCACTTTATACTTCTAAAGAGTCTTTCAGTTTCTGGTTATATTACTTTGTAGTTATGTTGTAGTTACGCCAAAGAAGGCACTTAAATATTTTAACATTGTCTCCACTCAATGATAACAGAGAAAATAAAAAATAAATATTTGAAAGGTATAAACATTGCCAATCATTAATTCAAGATTAGGCTTTAATATTTCTTCTGAACCATAGTTAAGACAAAACTTAATGCTGTCATATTTGAGCATATGATGCACTGTATTTATGCATGTGCACACAAGCCACAAATACACATCTGATTCAGGCCATGTAATTGTTAATAAAACAGAAAAGAAACAAAACACTATCTACAGCTAAGTAGTACAGGATGTCTGTCACAACTGTCCTCTACCTACAACTTGACAAAAACCAGAGCAGGATAGTCACTCCAGCTTCCTTTAAGTGTCTCGCCATCACTCTAACATCCCGCTGTAGAAGCATCTAGGAGCGTAGAGCTCAGAATTTCTGTAACTGGAACATCCAGGAACAGAATAATTGCCATGCTGGACCATAAAACTGGCAAAAATAAGCTGAAATAAAAACAAGCTCAGTGTTTCAGATTTTATTATTCACTTAAATAATTTTACAAGTCAGTTCAATGAGATTCAGTTTGTTATAGATGCTTTAAAGGAGAGATGCATCATGTGAATGATCAGCACATTCATGTAGGAAATACTGAGCATTGAACAGAGATTTTAAAACAAAATTTACTAGATATAGATTAACATTTATTTCATAAAAATGAAGAATACACTGGAAACTCGATGAGTTGCTTTGAGGCAAAACCCTTTGATTACAGCACATTTGGAGAGGAAAAAGTTTCTTCTAACACTTTATACTCCAGCATGTACAAGTTACAGAAGCAGCAGTTAACATTTAAATCTGTGATTTTTTGAGACAAATAAAGAGCAAAAAAGTATCTTTAACAGTATTGTTTGTTAACAGCCTGACCTATAACAGCTATAACTCCTACCAGAAAGAATATGTATGAAGTCACATCTTAAGGGATGAAACAACATGTATTTAATAAATGCTACTTTTCAGTCAGTATCTGATAGAGAGCTATTACTGAAATAACTTCTTCACTGTGACACTAACATATTCTGTCTTAAAAAAAAAAAAAATCCACCTTCAGAAACATGCAAGTTGTTCTCTACAAGACTCAACAGTAATGTACTAAATACACTAGTACAATAGTTTTCCTCTGACCCTCGTCTTAAAGGATTACAATGACGCGTATATGTGATGAAACCAAAGATGAGTTATGGGATACAGATACTTGAAGACAGATGGGCACAGATATTGGATTCACAGATCAGGGCAGGACAATCATCTTCACAGCTCTACAAAGACAGCTGTTGACTTTGAATCATCTGTAGCTATAAAGTTTTTGTCAGTGGGTAAGAGGATTTTGAATTCAATAACTACATGTATATGATCACTTGGACACCAAATTTAACTTAAATTCCACATTTTCTATAAGTTATTATAAAATACATGCTCAACCATGTTGAAACTCTAAGTATTTCATAGCATCATTTAGAGCAATAGCATCATCACCCTTAAGAATCTGACCACAAGCCAGTACTGACCACCACTGAACCACACCCCCAATTACACAACTTCACATCTACACAAATTTAAATACCTGCAGGGATGGTGTCTCCACCACTTCCCTGAGCATCCTGTTCCAATGCTTGACAATCCTTTCAGAGATTAATTTTTTCCCAATATCCAAGCTAAAACTCCCTTAACATAATTTGAAGCCTTTTCCTCCTGTCTTATCATTTGTTACTTGGGTGAAGAGACTGACCTCCACCTTGCCACTAGTGGGATAGTTAGAGAGAGAGAGAGAGACGGTTCCCCTGAATCTCCTTTTCCTCAGACTAAATACCCCCATCTCTTTCAGCCAGTCCTCATCAGATATGTGTTCTCAACCTTCACCAGCTTTGCTGCCCTTTTGTGGACAGCATCTCTACATCTTTCTAGTAGCGAGGGGCCCAGAACTGAACACAAGATTCAAGCTGTGGCCTCAGCAGTGCCATGTGCAGAAGGACAGTCAATTCCGTGGACCTGCTGGCCACACTATCTAGTGCAATCTAGTGTATAATATTCTCAAAACCATGTCCTACATGCATGTCTCTTTGAAGCACACCTGCTGAAGAACAGCCCTGCAAGCTGTACATGCCATTCCTAGAGAAGTAAGCCTCAAAAGGTAGACAGACTTGTCCTAAAACTTAAGTTAAACAGGGTACCTTGAAAATTTGATGAATTTTGGTCGTTCCCATTTTCTAAATTGAAGAACTCCCTGGGCACAAAGTGCCTGGCACAGCTTTATCATTACTGAAAGTTTATGCTTTCAAGACTTACATGATATTTTCAAAATATATCCCTTTAAGTTATGAATACATGATCAACTCACCCCTTCCTTGTTTCCAGAAGAATGAGGCTAAGAAAAAACCTCATTAAAAGGATGGCCAAATAGTTGCATGAAGTGAATCAACAAAACAGGAGTAACTGTTTAGAATTACATCTCTCAAAGCTTTCCTAGACCCCTCCCCATATAAGCAATTTGCCACACATGAATAAAAGATGGACAGTGAGTCAAGAGTAGCACACCTTAAAAAAAAAAAAACAGTGGTCAATTATTGAAACCATCTTCTCCCACTGTCAAGCTACTGTTAGGCAAAAAATTAGAGCACATCTCTCCACAGTCTACAGCTTTAATTGAAAAGCTGAATTTCAGAGGACATTATGTATGGGTGCCCATGGAAAAGTTTTTGCACTTGGCTTAGAACTAGAGTTATCAAAATAGTTTTCATTTAGAGTAAAATCAGAAAGAAAGACAATGCCAAACAGCTCCTAGAAATAATTCCAAAATATAGGCATAAACCCAATACCAGCTTAGGAAATGCTACACTGACACCAACTAATAGTCATGTTACAAGCCCTTCTCACATGTGCTTCCTCTCACATCTGTGCTTCCGTGATGAACAGCACTAGCTAGAGATGTATAAGTAGAAAGTGTTAGGTAATAGCAAAACCAAAAACTATCTGTTTGTTTCAGGGGAAAAAAAAATCAAATAATTAAACATGATCCTATTCAAAGCTGTGACAGATATTGTAAACAGGAAATAAGGAACAAGACAGTATAAGCTTATGTTAAGAGGCAGATTGAGAATTAATAGAATTGAAACTAACAGCAAAATAATAGCAACATGGGAAGTTCAATAAACATCTCTGCCTTTTTCCTAATATTAGGCATTATTACACCTCAATGTAAATGATCCACTCATCCAAGCCCTTACAAACAAGTCAAAATATGTCATCAAGCACTCATTCCATATAAAAAGTAATGAATGAAAAAAACAATATAATGGAATTTATTATCACAAAAATAATAAAAAATAATACATTTTACAGTAAATTAATTAGCTGAGATAGGGCAATAGATGTAAAAAAATGTTTAAGAAAAGCTACTGAGGAAAAAGTGGGCAAAAATAATTTGGTTTTCATTCACAACTCTGAGAATCAGTTTTGAGTAACACTGTTTATAAAGAAACAGCCAACTACCAAACTAAGCTTGCCCAGGTCTTACATTTTGAAATCACTTTCCAGATCTCCTGGAAAAAAGGATCTTCTGCAACCTATTTAAGTGATGCAGGACTTCAAAGGGTTATTGAATGTTTATACAGCTCATAATATCCTTACTAGATTTATGTCCTTTCTTTATCCTTATGATGCATATATTGTGTACAATTAGTAGAAAGGAGCTGAGCACAAACCACAGCAAAAGGGAGAGAACAACTTCTGGGAAATTTTCCACTATTTTATGTATTTAGGTATTTACTCTCTCCCTAAATTCATACTTGTGTTTGTTACTCCTAGGACATACTGCAAAATCTGTATACTCTCAAGATGAACAAGGAAAATGCTGTAAAGTATGGCAGGAAAAGGAAATCTGGATGTCCAGCTTTAATTCCTCTCTTTTTACGTATACCTGCTGTCACTATGACTTTGCTGCATCTCTTCATGGCCACTGAGAAATGCTTTTAGAAAGTAGTTTGGTTTGGGGTTTTGGTGGGCTTTTTTTTTTTGTTCTTACATTTTAATCTTAATACTTCAGTAGAAACAAAGGTAGTCCAGTCCCAAGAGATTCCAAAAATATCTATCTAAATCCTTTCTTTAAGCACAAAAAACAACACAGCCTAAAATATAAAGCATTGAGACATCCTCATTATGTCTGCTCACCACAAGACCCACAGATTTTCAACTATATTAAAAATAATCTCAACCTCTACTATGTTTTACACATGCAAGCAATCATATTTCTAGCATCAAAATCCATGGGAGCTAATTTGCACAGGTACAATATGCTTCTCTGTTATTTTTTTTTGCATGCAAAATTATCCCATGGGTGAATTAAAAAAAAACATTCAAGCAAACAGAAAAAACTGAAAGTTTCACACTGGGAAAATGGCAGGCTCTGGATACTTAAGGATTGCTCTGATATGATTACATGGAGTAATTAAATAAAAAAAACAAAAAGGAGCACTCACTAACTAGCAGGAATGGTCTCCCTTGAGGCTTGAGCCAGCAAAACACTCACAGGGCCGCTGACTCCTGCAGAACAGCTCACTTGCTTTGAGCTAAGCAGAGTTAAATGGATTGAACCCTTGATTAATTAATGGAGCTAATAAAAAGTATGAAATTAACTTGGAAATCTTTCTGCTTTTGATTGAACTATGCACACAATGGTTCATAGGCATTTCTACCCTCTTTATAGACTGTTCTGCTAATTTTTCTCTGTAAAACAGAGAGAAAATACTAAGTTCCCATTGATTCTTATTTTTTAACAGAAATTATAAGCACATAAAGAGAAGATCAGATCCTGCTCCAAGGCAGTCAAGACACCGCAGACAACAGATCAGGTACACTTCAGAACTTCTTCAGTGATGACTACTTTTGGCGTACAAACTTATACTGCATTTATATCCTCTCTTTGTTGTCTTCCTATAAAGTGAATACATAGAGACACTTTTTCATAGCTTTTTGTAAATTACTAATCTTTAACAGTAATTTTATATTTTGGTATCAGACAACTTAGTCGTATTTTTACATATATACCTGTTATTTACAGGATGGGGAGGTGATATATTATTACTCTGAAATAAAATTTACATATTACACTGAAATAACTCTTAACATTGACTGGGATCTTACACGAAGAGTAAAATATAGACCATTTATCTGAATTTTAATTTCTGTTACTACTGTAACAGAATCAGATATTGGTGTCTCATATAGACTAGCACACATCTAAAGATCATGATGGATAAAACTGCTGCCACTAGAACTCAGGAACTCCATCTGGCCTATGAGAATTAAGGTTTAAGGTAGAATGTGTTTGAGAAGAAAAAATATATGAAGAAAAATACATGCAATCTGGTGTTTCACAGTTTGTTAAAAGACTGAAAGTTTAATTAACCATGAATTAGAAACAATTTCTTTGTATGCACCCCAAAATTAAATGCAATGGCCAAAAAGCCTATTTATTTTAGTTATCCCAAGTCTTGCTTTCGAGGTAATACCTTTTCAGAATGCTATGTTTCAGCCTTGTGGTGAACACACACACATTTCATTTTTTAGAGAAAACTGTCTGGCAAATGATTTCATACAGACTCCACTTTGGTTTTGGAGACTGAAATGCATTTCTAAGCCTTTCTTGCTTGTTGAGGTATATTGAACTACTGCATTTTTCTTTTTAGTGAAGTTACTCTCATATTTTAAAAATGGCCTTTCTATTTTAGGATTGTGTTTATTGAAAAACATATATTCTATTTGTAGTTTTGTGTTTAGTAATAGGTCAAAGCCTCTGGGGTTTCACACTTGAATGAATTACATCCTGGGGAATCCTGTGTACTGAGAAAGCCAGACTAATTAACATAATCAAACATGTCTCAGTAAAACCAGTATCTAAAACTACAGTGATGCCATATCCCATCACAACACCCTCTTTAAATGCTAGAATGTACAAACTGGCAATGCAAGTGTGGTAAGGACTACATACATGAGGTCTTTATTCCTTACCATTATGATATGTGGGGTTTTCAGCTGTCTGTTTGGAAGCCAATCTTATAAGAAAGTAAATAACTCTAACTCTGTAGCTGAACATATCATTATAAAGTATTTGGGATTTATAGATTCACATGTTTTAACATTGGAGCCATGGCTGCCTTGAACGGAATCTCAAGGGTCATCAGATTTTACCCAGTGGCTTCTGGACCAAACCCAGAACGTGAAACTGACCAAGATCCAAAGACTATAAAGGTGATCAGTTTTGCTCCCTTTTTAGGTATTTCAATAATTTAATTGCTTCAAAGTAAGATTATTCTTCTTCTATTCTGAATTCATCTTTTATCAGGTTCCAATCTTGCCAATTTACTACCTCTAATTATTTCAAACTTTAAAATTTTAACCTTGACTTCACAATTTCTTTTACTTCATGCAGGTGTCTAAAGACCTTTCCGTTTTTTAAAAGATGAAGTTTAATCTTATATTAAAAAAAATATTCCAAGCTGTAGCATTCTTGTAGCTGTTTTCAGAAACCTTTGAAATTTGTCAGCTGCCTTTTTATAAGGTCATTAAACATACCGAACCATGTGTTTATGATTGGGCATATTAAAATGATAAAAATAACTTCTTATGACTACAACTATGATTAGTTTGTCTTAATATTCCAGAATAATGCTATCACACCAAAAAGCACATTAATTAATCCCTCTACACATATATGCACTTCGGTTCCTCTGTGTGAATAACTTTGAGTAGCTACATTATCTTGCATTCAGCTGTATAAATTGTGTGTTAATAAACTGAGGCAGTCTATAATATTGGCCTATTCTATTACTGGCTGTTCTAATATACAAAGCTTTTCAAGTATCCCCATTTTTGCAACAACAACAACAACAAAAAAAATAATATACTATTATGATTCTCATTAGGAGCATCTTCTTCCAGTAGCCTTAAACCATTTTTGCCTCACAGGCTACTCCTGGTGAACACTTCTCAAGCTCATAAATACAAGTGATTTACTTTCATATATACCTAAATCATGGCTGAATCAGAGATATAGTAGCTATCCAGACTTCTGGTTATAAGGAGAATTAGAGATTGACTTCAGAATATTTTGGTGAAAAATTTTTTTCAACATACTGATGTTTTCCATTTATAAAGAGTGTACTTCAATTAACCTCTAATACTACTGAAAATAAATGATGCAGCTCAGTTTTGTATGCATGTGGCACACACCAGCTATCATGTTTTGAATTAAGAGCAATATTATTTGATTTTTTATCCAGGTATGTGAGGCATATGTATATAAACAACATTAATATTTGAGACAGAAGCTCTGTGGATTCTGGTTTTAAAATAGATGTTCAAACAAATCTCATCTTTCAATCTATTGTAACTGGCAGAAGTATCAAAAGATAGGACATAGCTATTAGTTTAGCTTTATATAATAAGCAGGTAAGTCTACCAGTAATGATATAGAAAGACTAAAAAGATGGTAATTAAAACACTATAGTGAATTAAAACAATTAGGCAATATGTTATCAAAGTTGGAAGTCAACAGTAGTGTTTTGTAGATTTGGAACCTTTTATATATAAAGGTTATTTTAATTCACTCAGAAGAAAATACTTTAATATTCAACAGCAGAAAATTTTCAAAAGTTTGAAAATAGTCTCATTTAGCAGAATAAAATAATGCACTGGTGAACTGGCTACCTAAAGCACAAGTAAGCATATATATTTCCCACAAGGATTTTGAGAAGCTTGAACTCTGCATATCTAAAGTATAGCCTGCATTTATAATTAATAGAATTGTTCCTATTGGAGACATGGAGAGTTCGTGATGGTAGTTTCAACTAATAGCACCATAAAAAAATGCATTTGTCTCAGTGCAAATAGATTAAATTAGACCAATTCACTGTTGAAGTACTGTTGAATTACATAATGCACAAAGATAAATAGCTCCTGGAGAAGCAGCCTCACTGCATACTCATTTTAAGAGAAAAGAGAGGAATCAACTCTTCTAAATACAGAAAGAAATTATTCTGTAGAGCACCTGCATTGACAGACTGTCTCTGAGCAAATAGAGGGATTCGTTAGTTTGTTTGCTATTGTGTTTTCAGTTGAAGGTTTAAACAAGTTTCTTTCATGATCATTGTTGACATTTAGGGCTGCAGAGAGAAAAAAACCAAAAGGATCAACTTTTTGCAAAGTAGACCTAGAAACTTAGGAGCATCCCTTCGTTTATGTAACCACCACTAATTTAAAAAGTTCAGGGAACAGAGAAAAATTTGTTAGCGATGTTCTAGTGCATTCTTTGCCATACACTTGATAGGTATCAACAAAGAAATCCCAACTGGCTCTAAAATGTGTGGTAGGCATTAATATTTAGTGATATCTGCTTGGAACAACCTTGAAGAAGAGCTAGAAAAAAGAATAGTGATATTGTGAAAATGGACAATGTAAATTAAGAACTGTGGTGAAAGTCATATGTGGGGTATTTTTTTGAAATTAGAAAAAGAAAAGACAATAAACCTGCAGGTGGAACATGTGATTACTTTCAAGGTTTTTAATTAAATACCTTATTTCTAACTCACACCTATCTTTGGATATAAGAAATGTATAAAATCTCTGTTTCTTATTTCTTTCCTCCATCTCCTCTACTTGATGACCTTTTAATTGGATTTTTTTTTCTGTGTTAAAAGTTTTTCTGTATTTCACACTCTCTCTTTCCATCTTCCTTTTTTCTGTAATGAGTTTATTATGCTACCCTCAAAATTCAGTTTCTTTTTCTTTGCTTCATGTGCCTTATCTTGCTGAACCTTTGCTTTTTTCCACATCTGCTTCTCTTGGCACTCAAGTTTTCTATGGCTTTTTAATAGCTTTAATAAAAGTCTGACATGAGATAATCCTGTGGGCTGTGCAGCTGTTGGAGCTGCACAAGTATTGGGCCTGCCATCTAACTGTTAGTGTTCCCTGTTTAGTGGCTACAGGAAAAAAAAAAAAAAAAAAAAAAAAAAAAGCAGGCAGATCATACTGAGGAAGTCAAGGAGAGGGAGAAAGCGCCAGTCAGATGCTGTTCACAAATGCAGAGCTCTGTCCTGAATTGGTCCTCCCAGATTTCTCTTTCCACTGGCTCTCCCTGGCATGATATGGCTGTTCAAAGGCCACTGTCTTTTAGGTTCACTAAGCAACCCTACTTTCCAATCTCATACATATTTTCCCCTTCTGCCCTTCTCCAGGTGTAGTCCTTCATGACAAATCCTTCATTTTACTTTGTTCACAAACCATATATATTCCCACAAGAATTTCTCAAATAACATTTCTCAATATCAACTCATAAAGCCTTACCCTTGCTAAGGAAAGCAGCATCTGGTTTGCCTGAAATGTTTGGTTTCTCTGACAATAAATGTAATCATGTCACTTTCCTTCTACCACCGTTACTCGTAACATTATTCTCTGTTCCCCGCCCCGTTCTCATGAATAACTTTCCGGTTTCCCTCTTAAGATGTTCTTTTCCTTGTTCCTTCCCATAATCCCTTCCACTCTCCTTCCCAGTTAAACTTTCAGACTCTTTGGGTTTCCCTGTTTGCCCACCCTATTACTCTAGATCATCTTCCTTTACTGAAAAAGTCAAATAGAACAGAATAGAATACTTTTTCTGTTAATCAGCACTGTATTTTAAAAGAAGAGGCTGAAATACAGAGGTAGGTTTCTCAACCCCCTCACTCATTTCCTCAGAAAAAGCCTACCACCAGACCTACAGGCAAAGCTGAAGCGCCCCTCTTTGCCCAGTCTTTTCCGAGAGCCGAGGCTCGGTGCGTTCACTCGACCTCTCTGACGGTCGCTACTCCGTGTAAGCATCGACTCCGCCGCCCCGTCCCCGCGGCAGGGAAGGCGCTCGGGCAGGGGCCGTTCTGAGCACAGCCTTCACCCGCCAGCCCCAGCGGAGATTCCCCCGCGCCCGGGGCAGCCCCGGCAGGGCGCCCCCTCACCGCCGCCTCCGCCGCGCCCGGTCCCGCCCCGCGCCCTGCGCGGCGGCCGCGCTCTCCGGGGGGCGGCCGCAGCCGGCCCCCGCCCAGCCTCCCGCCCGCCCCGCCGCCGGCCGCGGCGCGCCCCGTGCCCGGGATGCGTCCGGCGGCGGAGTGTCGGCTGCTGCCAGGAGCCGGGGGCAGCCGGGCGGGCAGAGGGGCTCCCGCCGCCGCCGCGGCTCGGCGCCGCCGCCGCGGCTGGGATTAGGCTCCCGCTCGGCTGCGATGCGGAGCGGCGGGGCGGGCGCGGCGGGGCCCAGCGGGAGGGCGCGGGGGGCCGCCAGGCGCTGAGGCGGGCGGCGGGCGAGAGCCGCCGGAGCTCTCCAGGGTGCTGGGGTGCTGCCCGCCCGCTCGCCCGAGCCCGCCGAGCCGCGCCGCGGAGCCCCTCCGATGCCTCCGACGCCGCCGCTCCCGGGCTCCGCCGCGTCTCCGAGCAGCATGGCACGGATTAGGTACCTCCGCGCGGCTGTCTCGGGGTTTTATCTGTGGGAAGCTGCAGTACTGCTCAGGTGAGTTGCTTTCTTTGGGGAACTAGCGGTGTCCCCGTTCCCGGGTATGGGGCAGCTGAAATGCCTGGGACGGGTGCGGAGAGCCGCCGCGGTCACCGCCTTTCCTCGCCACGAACGCCTGGCTACCTTCGGCAGCCGGGCTGTGGGCACAGAAACTAAATGCGTGAGCTCCACGCTTCCTGAACGGCTTCATAACATTGCCCTGTCCCGAATCTCATTTTGCATTTTACAAGCAGGACGTTATGTACTTCCTTCACTTGCTCGCAGATAGTTTCCCTGTAAAATCTATGAATTTCATCTCTGTTTTTAGCAGGAATTATAACATCAATGATATTGAAAATTCTTAAGGTGCAAAGTGTCTATATGTAAAAGTTACAGAAGATTATCTGAGTTGGGAATATATAGACTTCTGTATTACTGTCAGTTCTTTTCAGCAAAAGGAAAACCACAGATTGCGCTAGGTCAGAAGTCTTGTGCAGAAGCACAGAAACATTAGCTGAGTGTTTCTGAGAGGATATGGTCTACAGAAGTTCCCTTAAGAGGGAAAGCATTTGCTGTACTACTGACAGTCTAGGATTTGTATTATGAAAGATGGCAACATTCCATAAATTATGACCTGAGTAGAAGGCAGAGGTTCATATGCCTTTCTCAGCCCAGCACACTCTTTCTAGGTAAAGTGATGTTAGTATATCAATGTAAGCATTCTTTTAACACATAGCTCTGGAAGTGTGGTGATACCAGGCTAAAACAAACTTGAGTCCTCCATGAGGGAAAACTTTAAAAGAAAAATCACACATTTAAAGAAAGAGACTTCAGGGTCATCGTATATTCACTGCTAATGCAATTAGCCATGCTTGTTATCAACAAACATTCTAGCTCTGAATCACAATAAACAAACTATGGCATATAACATGACAGTGCCAGAATATTTTAAGAATCACACTGTAATTTAATAAAGACAAAAAACGAAACTTACATTTGAAAAGAGAGTTTGGGGATGCTACATGTAAGGGATTTATAACCGTGAAGTTAAGTCAGAAGCATGTAATGCCACACGATGATGGCACACTTCACAAGTGCTCAAAGGTTTATAGCAAATCTTTGAAGTTAATTTAAGGACATGTTTTGTATCAACATATGTAACATAAACATTTTATAATGTGATTTTATTGTAATTGTGCCAAAAGAAAGAGATTTTAAGAAACTTGGTCACATGGTATGAGATTGACACTGCAAGGAAAGAGCCAATGCATGTATATTACACATTACATTTTGCAGTGAGTATTTAAAGTTGAGGGTAGGTGACCAAACACTTGTGTAGTGTAGGCAATACAAACAGTACTATACTATTATTATTCTATTTCAATGTGCTTATGGTACTTATTTTTCCTCTGCATGTTATTCCATGCAGATGCCATCCTACTGTTGAATTGTTCATCTTTTAATTTAATGATGTAAAAGCATTTATTCTAAGGGGGGGAAAAGCTATAAAGTCAGTTATGACATTCATACAGGTATTTTGCATCATATAAATCTGTACTAATACTGAATTGTTTCCAAACATATACAGGTATCTCATGTAGCATGAATTCAAACCATTCTCTTCAACATCCAGATAACTGTGGTGTTGTAATAACCTTTTGCTCATAAATAGTCACTTTATGATAATGAGCATGGTTATTGTGGACATGGATTATATGGTTGGAGAAAGAATTCAGAAAGCTGCTCAGAATCCATGTTTATCTTCCATATCAATCTCAGGACTGCTGATGACTTTAGGTCTAGAAATAATACATGAGAAACCTGAGCCAGTTCAAAACACATAGGAGTCTTTTCCATGCTTTAAAAATGGAAAAAAAAAATTAAAATATGAAAACTTGTAAAATTTCCAGGAGCCATTAATTCTATTTATTTTCTAACTTAAGCCTTGTGAAATTATTTCCATTGGAGCAAAGGGAACAGGGAATAGTAGAATGCTGCTTCCACTCTCTGTTAGACACAGACTCCAGCCTTAGCACCTGTATAACACTTCATGAGAAGATGGATGTGCTATTGATTTCTAGGAGCAGTCAAACCTTAAGTGGATGATTTGCTCACACATTTTGGAAGAAATTATGTTATCTTCTCTTACATCATGCAACTTTGAAACTTTTCTGCTCTTCATTAAGAAACTGAAGGCTGTGTGAGAAAACTGAATGAAACTAACAAGAAAAGCCTTCATTACTTGTCCAACAGCCCTGAGGCTATTTAAAATTAATGTTTAAATTATATGCCTGTGAAGATAGGGAAAAAAGGATGGTTTTCAGTGTAAATTTAGACTTGCTACTTTAATGAGCAAAGTCTTGAGATGCATGCTTCACAAGAAGAAACTTCACCTGCTCTATTTTTTTAAATAACTCATTTTTCATTCCACTTCAAAAGATCCTTCAAATTGTAATGATTGAAACAAGATATGTATTGGTCATTATAGGATCTAATTATTAATTTGGTCTCTGAAAGATGCAGAAAAAAAATTAGAAGATCAATGAAGCTGGGAAAGGGTCTAGAGAGCAAGTCTTGTGAGAAGCAGCTGAGGGAGCTGGGGTTGTTTAATCTGGAGAAAGGAGGCTTGGAGCGGGACCTTATTGCTCTCCACAACTCCCTGAAAGGAGAGTGTAGCCAGGTGGGGATCAGCCTGTTCTCTCAGGCAACAAGTGACAGGACAAGGGGAAATGGCCCCAAGCTGTATCAGGGATGATTCACATTGGATATCAGGAGAACTTCTTCATGGAAAAGATGGTCAAGCACTGGAATGGGCTGCCCAGGGGAGTGGTGGAGTCACCATCCCTGTAGGTGTTCAAGAAATGACTGACATGGCACTTAGGGCTGTGGTCAAATTGAGAAGGTGGTGTTCAGTCAAAGTCTTTACTTCATGATCTTGAGGTCTTTTCCAGCCTTAATGATTCTGTGATTATCCGTAGTCTTTCATAAGATTGTGCATGTTTGTACTGATATGTCATAGATTAACACACATATTGATAATGTATTAATGATTTTAAACATGTGAAACAATGGTTAAAGCACATAACACTCTGGTTTATGCAATGTATTTGAGGAGAGAGAGAAAATCTATTATCAGACCCAAAAAAAAACCATATTACATATTAATATTACTGCCAGTCCAAGCCTGAGTGTGATACTAAGAGAGTCCAGGGGCAAAAAAGAGGCAAAATCTAGGAAAAATAATGTAATGTAGCCTTAAAATAAATGTAATTTACTACCAAATAAATAAAAAAAATCTGAGATATAGTTTGAAGTTATAATAATGTCTGAGTATTCTCCAGAGTTTTCAATAAAGTAATAGTGTTAACAAAAAATCCTCTGGATTTGCCTGAATTCCAAAAGGTCATGATGAAAGCAAGATCATATTTGTAGAGCAAACGCGAAGAACAGATTTGTGAGTCAAAAACAATTTCATAACAGCTCAGGAACTTTCACAGACACTGATCTATGAGAATTGCACTGTCAGGGACTTGACAGGTATTTACTTTTTCTTGGAGGGTGTAGTGTATCTATTCTATATGTAGACCTGTGTATGGGGAAAGAACAGGATGAAAAGGTAGGTTGCACTGGGGAAATGCAAAATAGATTCTCCCTATGTGGTATTTCTTTATTTATCCATATTAACATAGAGAATCATGCTACAATTATATTATTGCCTCTTTCCTTGTACTTTACACTACTCCATTGGACTTACATTGCAGAAAACAGTATCATAGCCACAGATAATTGCTCTTAAAAACAGATTTTTGTGGGAAAAACCTTCATGCAACCTAACTTGGGGGCATATCTGAGTTTAAGGTTAACTGATTTTGAAATTGTTCCTGCATTTCATTGCAAATTGATTTCAGGTGAATAGCTATAAGAAGCAGAAGTCATTATCCTTTAAGCCAGTATTAGTTCCTTCAAATAATGACAGAGAAAAAATACAACAGCTAATAAGTATTAAATTTGACATAGCATCATATTAGCATGTTATCTTTGAAAATAAAAATTTTCAGGTGTTGTAATGAAGCTTCAGTAGCTTATTAATATGTTACTAATTAGACCTACAATGTTACTCAAGAAATAAAAGTGTCTGTTCAAATCAAGATGTCAATAAAAGTGTGTAAAAGAAAATCTACTAAAACAAGATGACAGCACTGAGGCACAAGACCTTTCCTCAGCAGCCCAGACTTAATTTGAAAGATAGTTTCTGTGGAATAAATTAGTTGGCAGACTCCTGGTCCCATGAAAAGCACTTAGCACATCTCAGAGAGTAGCAAAGAAAGGGTAGGCAAGCTGGGAGCTCAGACTTACAGCAAGGCAGGAAGGAACAGGATTCTGCCATAAAAGTTTGCAGTCCTACAGCACTTGTGCAGGACAAGTACAGTTCAAAAGTTCAAATTGATGGGCAAAGGTGATAATGAAGAGGTATATCCAAGGTCAAAACCAAAGGGTCAGGTCAGCAGGTTAAGCTCACAATTAAAATGATGAAGGTACAAGACTGGGTGAAAGTATGCTTGCACGCTAGCTCATGCAGAAACCACGAGAATCTCCCCAGCACTCCTGAGGGTGAAAAAAAAGGAAGAACAAACACGGTTAACAGAAACAAAAACAAGTCCTCAGAGAAGAGAGGTGAACCCCTGCTGAGTGTTCTACAAAACAAACAGCTGTGTTTCAAAGCTGAGTTACCAGAGCTCACATTGAGCCTAGTTAGTCAAACTCCTGTGATGAAGGGTCCTTCTAAAAGTCTAGGAGGAGAACATCAGTACCTTTAAAGAAGCATGGTATTTTCCAAAACTCAGACAAAAGTGACTAAAGGGGGTTTTGTGACCCCTTATTTGAATATATAATTCAAATTCTCTTGCATTTCAGCTCTACCAATTTCTCTTGTACTTCAACTATATCACTGAAGACACTGAAATCCTTTTGCACCAAATAGGAGTTTCTTCATGAGTAAAAATCTGATTAGTGCTTTAGCTATCCATTCTTTATTTCTATAAAAACTTGGTGATTTTTCTAAGTGATTATCATCTTTATAATTTCAGGAAAAGATTATATATTTATATATTATGGATATATTTTTGTGTTTATTGTACTATAACCTTTAAGAAAATTAAATAACACCAAAATTTCAATTAAAACCATGAATCTTTCAACTCTTACAGTGCTAGTGACATTTTCTTACTTTTCAACTTCTTTTAATTTATTCCTAGCCAATTGATGGTAACAACTGAAAGCAAGTAATATTGTGAGATAAGTGCTGTGCTTCTGTATGATGATAAATTTAATTGCTCCTCTATAATATTAGTTTTGTCCAGGCATCCTAGGAATCATGACAATCAGAGAAAATGAAAATTTTTACAAGATTAAAGCTTCTTATTTTAACAGATGCAGAATACAGGCTTCAAATGACCTTACTGAGTATTATGTAATAACACCTATAGGGAATTATTCCTGCAAATCAGCTTTTCTCAAGTAATGAATGATGAAGAGCCCTTTTGTGTGGTGTTGCTTCTTGTCCTCTTTACTGCTTTTCCTACTAAACTTCATGATGTTTAGTGAAAGAATCGGTGAAGGGAGATAGGAGATAGAAGATATCACTTTCACTGATATATAGGCATCATGAATAGGTCAAGTAAAAGGCACCTTTTTGAGGATATCAACTACCAGCAAAAAGGGAATATCTCAGAGAGCAAGAAAATACACAGTAAAAACCTATGTTTAACAAGAATGCAGGACCAAAACAGAACAAGAAGAGCATCAGAAAGTAGAATAGTTTGCACTGTAAAGTCAAGAAAAAAGGGTGAGAATCTTAAAAACTATACTTTTTTTCTAGTATAATCTATTATTTTTTATGGCTTCTGAGGGAATATTATCCTTTCTGGCTGATGCCTTTAGATGGTGTGGCATTGGAAGTGTAAGTAGTGAGAATAAAAAAAGAAAGAATGAGAAAAAAAATAGATGGTACATATTTATACAAGTATAAAATACTGCATTTCATTATTGCATTTCCAGTCAGTTGTCTAATGAATTGCTCCAATACACATTATTGAATACAACAGCAAACAGGGTAATTACACCCAATCTACACTTAACTGGACTTTCCACATAATGAACAGAATCACAGAATCACAGAATTAGGCTGGAAAAGACCTCTGAGATTATCAAGTCCTTTGAATCAACATCCTCATGGCAACTAGACTGTGGCACTAAGTTTCACATCCAGTCTTTTATTAAACATCTGCAGGGACAGTGACTCCACACTCTAAATTTTTTATACAATTTTTCCATACCACATACCACCCTATTACTTCTCTGGGCTTACCACTGATGTACAAAATTAGTGGGGACAGCAAGGAGAGTCAGGGCTACTTCGAGGTAGGAACTTCCCTGAGGAACATCAGTCCTCTTTGATATTGTTATTACTGAAGTTTCTTTCTGGTGACATAAAACATTAGCAAAATGCACTTTCCAAGGGAAACAGTTTGAGACCACAGAAAAGGTAGAAAATTTCAAGAACAGTCTGGTCTGACATGATCATGGTCAATGATGGGGCTGTTGAAATAGTAGAGCTGCACAAGTAGTGAGGCTACTTACTAATACAAATCAATGGTTAGAGGAAAAAGCAAGGCAGCAGATTATCCCAAGGCTCTTTTAGTGAAACAATACAGTAGAACACAGGAGTACTAAATTTTCTCAAACAGTTCCTTAGGTTAATTGCTATTAACCTGTATAGGATTCTTACAGTTAAAACTAATGTAGGAAAAGTATCATAAGCAAAATCAAAACAGTTATGAAATTTAAAAAACAAACTTATTTTTTTCTTCTAATAAAATTCAATCTGTAGTTATAACTACATCACCTACTCTCTTAATATTTTGCTCCTTTTTGCATTCCGTCTTTGATATAAGATAGATATATAAACACATTTAATCTAAAAAAAGTATTGGCTTATGCTACCCATCACACCATTGCTAAAGGCTTCATATAATATGTACAGTTTACATTAATACTCCTCTATGTCTAGAGTTTATTTCCAGTTCTATATAAAAAACATTCCAAATATGTTCTCCCTTTCTGAATTTTGAAAGATAAAATATGAACCTAATGTAATCCTAGCATCTCTGAGGATCCACAAGTACCAGAATATGCAATTTCACAGATGACTTTCTACACAATTGGCTGTTAATTATTTTGTATGATTTTTACCAACACTTTAATTAATTTTAATTTCACAAGTAACCACTCAGCAGAAATACCTAGCTAATACAGTTATACCAGCATGGTTCTCAAGGGTTTCTTTTCTTTTTTTCTTTTAAAACTATTATGACTTTACACTAGTGGGGGACTGCGGAGCTTAGGGACTATTTTGTGAAAAGTTGGTTTATACTGTTCTGGCATAGAGTAGCACACAATTTCTAAAAGGATCTTGAGTTTTTGTCTTGCTAAGTCTTGTAGTTTCATAAAGGGTTCAAAACTGCACTCTCTGGGCTATGTAGGCTGAGACATCTTCAGGGAACAACTGAACTTCCAGGTTTGTGAGCAATGTATGTGCTGACTAAGAGTGCCCTACTAGAGAAAATAAATGTCACAAAATGGTAAATTACTGGCAAAAATAAAATAAACACCTTGAAATCAATCTGACTTCACACAGCGAAGTTGTGCCTAACTCCTGTGTTCTAGTGTAAATGTCCATTCTGTGCCTAAGCACACATATAGAACTTCTGTGAAGGGATGTGCATCTGTGGGATGTTTTACCTGATGCTGTTGGGTCAGATCTATTACCTCTGACTCAGCAGTTTTAGAACTAAATTCAAAGTGGGCAGATTTCAGCATCATATCTGGAATACATCCCAGAAAATACTTTTTTAAAAATCCATAGTGGGTTTTTTCATTGCCTTATTCTACTAGAAAGATTTTTTTCTGGATAGTTTCTTTTCTTTTCTTTTTTTTTTTTTTTTTAAGGAGCAGATTTGTCAGAGTTTGCTTAAACTCTTAATTTGCAAGAATTAAAGTAGAATAAAATGTCTTGTCGTTTCCTTCAGTTCTTGTGCACTTAAAATTGACAGTCAATTGTTTTGAACATAATATTGCAAGTTTTTATCACATAAAATGAATATGAAATGTCCCCACTTGAGACAGTAATCTATGATTACAAAAAGTACAATACAGTGGGGAACTGGAATCAAAAATGCTATTTGGAAGTTTCTCCATATATGTGTTAAAATTTTGCCTTTTATCTTCAAAATTTATCCCCAAATTCTAACATTCTGCAATGAGCTCTCAGAATATCCCTCTCTCTTTACCTATTTCTGTTGTTTCTCTACACATATCTTTGGATCCAAGAGTGCTCAAATTTTCATCTGTAATCAAAATGTAAGCACAAAGGCACTTCTTCAGATTCCCTAAATAATGGTTAACAGAATGCTTTTTTCCTCCTTTTCAACAGGGATGACTCCTTCAGGAGAAAATGGGTCTTGCACATAATAAAGCCTTTAACACTGTTTGGGAAGGGGGCAGTGTCCTCGATGCTTTCATGATGAGCCAGAGCAGGGGAGAGTGTGCACTACCTGGACTCCTCACTCATCTGGTGGAGGACTTGTGAGGGGGATCAGCTCAGGTCATGACCCTTCCTTCACTCAGCTTATTTGGAGTTCTTTACACAAGGCTCATAATACTGCAATGATAATTTAAGGGGATGCTGCCATAATGAAGACTAGAAAAGCAGAGACTAAATATGTATCCGAGGGGAAGTTTAAACACCACTTTCTGTGTGTGAAAGAGAATGTGTGTAGTGGACCAGGATAATTTTGGAGGGAGCACGAAAGGCTAGAAGCACTTTTTTTGTAACCTTCACATTATTTTCTCTGACTTATTCCGTAAGGAATATGCTTCAGTGCATGCATTAGGAATACTGGGTTCTGTCATTATGTGGCAAGAATTCTGTCACTCTCATCATCACCCTGAAGCTCAACTCTGTTCTTGTTAAAGAAAGTTTTATACTGATTTATTACAGTGTTGATCCTGGACAGAATTAATAGAAAGGGAAAAATTACTTAATCCACATATCTTGTGTAAATTAACACGGTTGGTTAAACATCACCATTCCTGTCTCACAAAAAATTCCAAAGCTCTGAAAAGATTTTCTCACTTTTCAATGCATTAAAAGAAGTTTAAGTTGAAGAAAGCAGGAATAATCTCCTAATTCTGTTGGGAAAATGTTCAGAGTCTTTGAAAATTAAAACCTGAGACTCCAACTTCGGTTTCCATTGACATTGGAAAACTGATTGTTATCAACAAAATAGAAAGAACATTGAACAATATTCCACCCAAGCCTGCCAGCATTTCATAAAGCTATATTGAAACATATATATTTCCTTAAAACTCCATTTCATGAAAACAGTATTTTTTCAACTAGAAATATTCTGTCTTATTTGAAAACTCTAAATTATTAGTACGAACACAGATCTATACTATAATTAGCTGGCTAGTCAGAATAAACAATTTCATGAGAAGCATTTTGGGAAAAAAATACTTTATATAGCGACTTTTCTGTCTATATTCAGCTCTTCTTTAAGAGAACTTTTATCAAACTTATTTTAGAGAAAAAGTCAAATCTTCTAAACAGCCATCTCACATGCTCACTCAAGATACAGGACTGATAAAAGCAGAGCTTCCCTAAGGCAAAAATAGTGTTTGAATAGTTTGAATAGAATAGTGTTTCATTGAATTGTGGTTCAGTCTTCACAAATCTGGAGTTTTAATTCAAAATCAATTTTTATCTAGTTTTTATAAACCTCAATTGTTTTATTCTAATGTAAGATTTTCTGAAAAAAAATTTAAGCATAGTAAAAATTAAGAAGAAGCACAGCAAAGAACCCATTTTTAGTTTTGTTTAGGGTTTACAACTCATAAAGGTGGATTTTTAAAACAAAATAAGATAAAAAAGGAACAGATTACATATGGCATTCTAATTGGCCATTAATTATGATTACAAGAAAGACGTCTCTTCTACAGATGTACACTTCAGTGAACACTGTTGTGTTTATACCATTGAGAGTACAGCATCCTAATAAATGCAAAACTGATGGGGCAATCCCATGATAGTAAAAAATCCATTAGAACTAAGAAATTCAGTGATAAGCACCTCTAAAATTTAAAGGACATTTTGAAATGTATTCTAAATACAGAATCAACAAAGCAGCTACACTCTGTAGAATTTTGTTTGAAGAATTCACAGGTTCTTCCTAGATCTAGGAAGAATTGCCTTGCGAAACAGCAATTTACAGTCAAAAGTCTCTTTTGCATTAATTTGCCTTTCAGTCTTGTGTTGCCTCATTGTCATCAGCTGCATTACCATCCATTACAGTGGTGAAAGACACCAGTCAGTTCCTGTGCAAGGTCTGTTGGTTAGGGGAATCATGCATTAACCATGACAATAAATGTAATTATTCAACCCTGACAACTTTTATAGAAGAATATCTGGAGTAATAACAGAATATTCAAGAAATTATTTTACTTGGTCATTTTGCAATCTATCCATTACGCCAATAACTTTTCTGCATTATTTAGTGAATACACAAATTACTCTTTAAAGTGAGAAAGTAATGCAAGTTCAGACTATTATAAAAAGTGGTTTGCAGATTCTGTGATATTTTTAAAAATATTCCATTCCTTTTACCCAAGTACAATCTATCAAAAAACCCAAACCAAAACAAAGTTAATTGAATTTGAAGAAGATCCAATTATTTTTAATTAAAAATTAAAGTTGTCAAACCCTAAACCCATTCATTACGTCCTTGGAAGAGTAAGAAGTTTGTCAGAATTTGAATATTTGAAATATTCTCTGCTCCTCTTTGAGTTAGCTTTTTCCTCCCCCAAAAGTAGGCTGCATAAATTAAAATATGGCAAGAAACTAAGACCTGAGTTTGGATCATTTATAAAAATAGTCTATACAACAGGCTAAAAGAATATTAAAAAGGTGCTTCTGGGAAAACAATGAAAAAATTCAGAACAGAGTCCTAATTTATAAAATACATTAATTCACGTTTTGCATGGCTGAAACTGGCAACAATAAACTTGTCTTATACAACAAAGCAAAATTACAGAGACAACCTGTAGTATGTTTAATCCATATTTTAATGAATATAAAAAGCCTTGCTCATAGGATTATGAAGAATGCTGACAAATTAGTTTTCTTCTTTTACCCTAAGAGATTTTTTCCCTGGAAAGGAAGGTGTAAAGCATTGTGCTTATATATATATGTACCAAGTCACAAACAAAAAAAAAAATTATATAAATTTAACATTATCTAGGCTATAATATACTAGAATGATAATCATGACAGAGTGACTTAATCAGAAGACTTCAAGTCACATTTTTCTGTTTTTTCCTCTCTGTTAAGAAGAGCTGAAACATTCCACATCAATACAAAGTTTTTTGAAACTATAGTTCATAATTTGTACTTTACGTTATGTTATGTTATGTTATGTACTTTACGTTAACATGTGTTAAATATGTGTTTACTTTCACAAGCTATTTTACTTCCATAACAAACATGACTAGAGGAAGACTGTAGAACTGGAAGAATCCTCAACTGTATTAATACATGCAAAAAACAAATGGCACCATAAAGGTATCAGGAACGTTAAAAAATGCATGTAACCATTGCCTAAGCTACAGGAGCACTAATATTTAATGTTAATTCTGTAGCTGAAACAGAAAAATTATTCAAATCTGAAAGAAAATATTTTTCTAATAGTTGCATTGAAATGCAACTATATATTTAATGTCCCCTATATATCACAGAATCACAGAATCACAAGATTGGAAGAGACCTTCAAGATCATCGAGTCCAACCTGTTCCCTGACACCTCAGCTAAACCATGGCACCAAGTGCCACAACCAGTCTTTTTTTAAACATAACCAGGGAGGGTGACACCACCACCTCCCTGGGCAGACCATTCCAGTACTTTATCACCCTTTGTGTGAAAAACTTTTTCCTACTATCTAACCTATATTTTCCTTGACGTAGCTTGAGACTGTGATCTCTCGTTCTGTCAGTTGCTGCGTGGTGAAAGAGACCAATCCCCACCTGACTACAACCTCCCTTCAGGAAGCTGTACAGAGTGATAAGGTCGCCTCTGAGTCTCCTTTTCTCCAGGCTAAAAAACCCCAGCTCCCTCAGCCGTTCCTCACAGGGCTTGTGTTCCAAGCCCCTCACCAGCCTTGTTGCCCTCCTCTGGATGCACTCAAGTGTCTCAACATCCTTCTTAAACTGAGGGTCCAGAACTGGACACAGCACTCAAGGTGTGGCCTCACCAGTGCCGAGTTCAGAAGAATGACCTCCCTGCTCCTGCTGGCCACACTATTCCTGATACAGGCCAGGATGCCATTGGCCTTCTTGGCCACCAGGGCACACTGCTGGCTCATGTTCAGTCAGCTGTCAACCAGTACCCCCGGGTCCCTTTCTGCCTGGGCACTGCCCAGCCCCACCATCCCCAGCCTGTAGCACTGCAGGGGGTTATTGTGGCCAAAATGCAGGCCTCAGCACTTGGACTTATTAAACTTCATCTTGTTAGACTCTGCCCATCTATCCAACAGTTCCAGGTCTCTCTGCAGAGCCATCCTACCTTCCAACAGATTGACACAGGCTCCCAGCTTAGTGTCGTCTGCAAATTTACTAATTAAGGACTCGATGGCCTCATCTGTGTCATCAATAAAAATATTGAACAGAACTGACCCCAGCACAGACCCCTGAGGGACACCACTGGTGACTGGCCCCAGCTGGATGCAGCACTGTTCACCACCACCCTCTGGGCCCAGCCATCCAGCCAGTTCCTAACCCAGCAAAGAGTGCTCCTGTCCAAGCTGTGGGCTGCCAGCTTCTCCAGGAGTGTGCTGTGGGAGACAGTGTCAAAGACCTCATTGAAGTCTAAACAGACAACATCCACAGCCTTTCCTGCATCCACCAGGTGGGTCACCTGGTTATAAGGGGAGAACAGGTTGGTCAAACATGACCTACCCCTCCTAAACCCATGCTGGCTGGGTCTGATACCCTGGCCATCCTGTAGATGCTGCATGATGACACTCAGTATAAATTGCTCCATTATCTTGCCAGGTACTGAGGTCAGGATGACTGGTCTATAATTACTAAATCCTCCTTCCCACCCTTTTTGTGAATGGGTGTCACATTGGCCAGCTTCCAGTCATCTGGAACCTCGCCAGTGAGCTAAGAAATATTTAATGTAGCTTTCATTTATAGCCACTAAAATAATAAAGAATAAATAGTTAGTGAACTTAGAATAGAAAGGGGTTTTTTTGTTGCACATAAGTATTGTTACTTTGGCTGAAAATATGTCCTGATGCAACTCTACTTATCTCTGCAGCATTATACTGAAAAAAATTGCACTTAGTAGAAATAAGAGGATAGGAGGGCAAGTAGAAAAATCTAAAACTGTGAAAAATCAGTAGAAAATCTAAATTTCACACAGAATATTTCAAATTTTCTTGAGGGTTTTTCTTATAAAATACCTTTTTAAAGTATTGGTGATACAATGTTGCTGTTCCTCTTAGTTGATATGACACTCTGGCAAACATGAGTTAAGAATTCTGTTATTATCTATAATTATTATTATCTTAAACATTGCAGGATATGAAAATCTGCATTTTCTTTGCGCTAGGAACTGTCAATTTTATAACCTACAACACGTAAAAGAGATTGCATCTTTAATTAGCAAGAAACACATTATTGTCAGTTTTAGCAGAAATACAATGAAATGCACTTGCAATCTCAGTCTTTGTTAACACATTGCCAACTTAATTCTTTCTCTGTCATTTACTGTCTTTGGCTTTCTTATATGCCACCCCCTTCCACTATTCTTTCACCATTGGAAACATTTTTTTGTCCCTCAGAATGAAATTAATTTATTCACCAATAAATCATTATTCAAATAGAGTTATTTTCATAATGGAATACAAAAGAGTTGGAAGAAAATTATCTCCTTGTATTAACCTTGAATGGTAGAAGATAACATTGTCTAATTCAGGCATCTAAACTAGGAGTCCAGTTATCCTGAGTTCACAATACAGATAATGTAAAGAGCTTGTCTTCCAATGATAATTCAGAGAAGGAAATGAATTCTGTGTTTTGTTTTGATTCTCAGAAGAAAGTATCTCAGTGTGAGCTAGAACGGAACAGCAGTGACAGATGATTTCATATCTCACTTTCCGTACTGGATCCATGCAGCTGTGACCCCTGACATAGCTCCTGGCTTTCCAGAATGGCCCTGGATTTTCATAAATAAATATTGCTGATGAATGGCCTCCAATCAGAAAAGTCTGTTTGTCTTTTATTTTTTATGAAGCATTTTAATTTTCAGTAAACAAACTGGTTTTAAATTTTATTGAAATTTAAAAAATAATTGCTTAGAAAATTTTACCCTGTCTTCTGAACTCGCACTCCACAATATTTGCTAATCTTCAAGGTTTGAAAATTTAAAATTCTTTATTGCAGTAAAACACAGAGACTTGTATCTCTTTTCTGACACAACCATCTGTCAGTTTACTCAGTTTAAACACATCACACCTCAAAAGAATATCTGTGTCATGCCACTTAACTGAACAAATGTATTTGAGTGATAAACTGTGGATAAATTTGAGTGATAAATTTGGAAAAACCTTAGCCTTATCCCTAAAAATCTAACAAATTAGTATTGTTTATGCTTTACATTAATGTATTATATTTTTGGTTGTAAAATTGAAGGCAGGTTTTGTCTTTCTAAAAAGAGCAGGATTTATTTTTGTGAAAACAAGGAAAACACTCTAATGGATGGGCTTGAGGCCTTGTTATATTTCTTGTTTTTCATTTTAAGCTGTCACATGCTGGCACATTCTTCTCTCAAAAAGGTATTTTTGTTCAGGTTTATGTACGTCTTGACTAATGCATGCAAATTCTGCTTACTATAAACTCTGATCTTGTTAGTCCTTTGCCTACTTAATTAGTAGATCAGATAATTAGAGACATTACCATTACAAGAAAAGCCATTTTTGTACCATTACAAAAATGCTTCTGACCTCATCAAATTTGCAGCTTGCTTTCCCTATTAATTCTACCAAATGTATTTGATGAAGGTCTATATCACTCAGAAGAGGCTTTGAATGCTTTCTTCATATCACAAAATCTTATTGCTAAAGTTTTCAAAATGCAAGACACCATCAGATGATCCAACACCACCAATTAGAGGATCATTTCCTTCCTAGCAGACCTCTTTAATTACATGGTTACACTGAATATTTTTTGTTTTAAAAGCTGATGAATTCCATCACCATTGCTTACAGCTATAGAATCAAGGAGACGAGTTGTGAGATTAAGTCAGCTAACCATTGCTGGTGAATCAGTGAATAAGAGCCACTAGACTAATTTACTGAAGTGCTTTTGTGTAGTAATGCATGTGAGATGCAATTAAATGCATATTGGCTGCAGTTTTTGATTTCTTTCTAAGGGTGTAATTAATTTCTTTGGACTTCTCTAGGAAATATTTTAATATGAAGTGCATTAAAAATATTCAAACATCAGCTGGAGAGAATGGACCACAAACACAACATCCAATTGCTCCAGGGGTTTGGCCACACTTGCTGTCTGAGAGAATAAGTTAAATAATGAAATGAATGACCTACTGGACCATCATAACGCATGTAGTGGCACTGTAGTACGCATTGTAAAATGAAATGCAAACCTTCCACCTCTCTGAATGACTAAAATGGAGAGTGTTTGAAACAAAATTAGTAATTTATGATCAGATGAAAAGAATCCCGAAGACAAATGTGACAGTAACTTGGTGTTAATGTGAGAAAACATTTTTTCAAGAAAAAAATGCATCAGTAGTTTACCTATGGAAGAGAGAAAATAATTCATATAATTCAAAGATAATTTGTATGAATTGTGTTCAAAAGTAAGTCTGTGAGATTCTGGAGACTACATTTAGGCTAATTTGGATAAATGAGCGGATTGTCCTAAACTGGACTTGGAAACATCTCTCTAGGAAGCTTCCAGTGGAAGGTATAATTACAGCACAACATATTCTTTCTTTATCTCTGTCACCTCCCTGTAGCAGCAGAAAACTGAGAAGACTCAGTAAATTGTGTAAGACGTAATTTCTTCCTTCCCTTTTGTTTATACTGTTCTTATTAAGATACACTTCTGGAGTGATATAATCTTTCTTATAGAAATGCTGATGGTACTCCATTACTTTTTTTCTTCAATATTTTCAAATATATATTTTTTAAGGCTGAAACCACACCCTCAAAACAATTTTTTAATTACCCACGTTGAAGATGAATGTTTAAATGAGGGAAATCAGTAAAAACCAGCACTTTCTGCAGTACAAAAAGGATAAGTCTCAAAGGTAGTAGGCCTGAAATTACATTTGAAAATATGTCTTTTAAAATAAAGCTTGTATAAAGCACTTTCATATGTAAAGTTTCTTTTCCTTGTTTGTGCTTTGGTAAAAATGTGCAGAAGGTTGGGCTAGATAGAGACAACTTAAAGGTAGAACACAGTAGTTCTTCAGGAAAAAAAAAAAAAAAAAAAAAAAAAAAAAAAAAAAAAAAAAAAAAACCATGGGAAAGCAATCTGATTTTTGCAACCTTAAATGTTTTAGAGAAGGAAACACTTGTGGGGATTGTAAATGTCCTTTGAAGAGTTTTTTCCAATAATTTTATTTTGGAGGAAGGGAAGAGAAAGGTGTTCTCTCAGAAACGTGCCTACTTTAAGTAGACATTTCAGGAGCACAGATTCATGACCCATGCCTTATCTTGGTAACTAAATTGCCACCTGAGAGATGAGATCTACCCTTTAAATTCTGTAAATTTTGGTGCTCTGCCTGTATAGCTGTATTAACTATATTTTTTCACATTTCTGTACCAGTAAATATTTTAAAACCATAAAAGAATCAATAATAATGTAAATGTATTCTCAGCAGAGGATTAAAAAAAGCTGAATTCCATCACCTGCAATCACTCTCATACTTGTCACAGCATCCTAAGGCCTAGCTCCATCTTGAAACACACAGGGCTATCTATCTCAGCTCAAAGTGTTAAACTATTCCATAACTGAAGTGTTTCAGTGGTTGAAAGTCTTTTAATTTTGATCTAAATTCATTCCAGGCAACTTCACATACATTTGTTTTCATGACAACGTTATAGTTTAGCTTACAATTCTTTATTCTTTGCAGGTGCATGTTATAGACAGAATATTTGCCTCTCTTTTTCCTAGTTGTGGTCAAGCTTTGATTCTTTAAGCTGCTTCTTGTTTATGGGCAGCTCAAGTGCACTTTCCATTCCAGAGCTTAAGTTCCTACTGTGCAAGGAGCTGATGCTCATACAACTGCTTAGTAAGTCAAATACCCAGCTGTGAAAGGAATTGAGCAAGATGAGCCAACATTACAGCTGTAACTTTCAAACCTCATTACAGCAACTGCAAGCCTGCAACCTAACCCCTGTGTAGATGGACATCATTTTACACTTGGAACTATGCCCATTGCTTCCCTTTCTTAACCTCATCAAATCCATCAAGTGGCTTTTGACAGTCTGAAGATTTCTGCATGAGATTTGTAATGTTTAATTTGAATTTAGCCTGCTTTTCTATATATCAGAACTCATTCCTTTTCACCAAGCTAGCCATATATGAAGAACAATACCTTATATTTTATTAAATTGTTTCTTCCAGAAAGCTGTATTGTCATAGCTGGTACAGTCTGATCTTCTGTTAAGTTATTAAATTGCATGTCCAAATTCCCATTTGAATTTGTCTCTCATTGGCTTTTCTTCTGCCTTTCTTCTTTAGATAAACGTCCAGCATTTTCTGCTGCCTTGAGGTATTTATACACTACAATCAAGCTATTTTTTCCACTCTTCTTTTTTGACAAACTAAGAAGTTTAAGCTCTTAAAGTCTCTTACTTGAAGCAAATTTCCCTAACTCTCAGGTCATGGTTTAGTGGCTTTGTTCAGTACCTTTCCAAATGCTTTAATGTCCTTTTAAAACTTGGACATGGAATTTGATGCAACATCCCAGAACTGGTCTCATTAATATCATATAAAATAATAAATTGCCTTCATGGTTCTACTCACTCTTTCAATCTTTCTGCACCACTAGATAACACAGTAATGCAGTGAGAACTTCACCATGACAGTGCTGAGTTGGTTGAGGAATTCTGAGTCCTTCACTGCTTTCTCCAACTCTGTCCACGTTCACAGTTCATACGTCTCTTAATATCCTTCCTCTAATTGTTTTAATCTCTCCTACTTTAATGGGCTGACTTCATGAAAGAGGTTGTTTTCTTCACATCATCAGAATTTTTGTCTCTGTCAATTCTTTTTGCATTTCTTAGTTTTAAATCATCAACTGTTTTGCATTTTCTTTCCAGATTATAGATGGCATTGCTGAACACCATTCTTACAAGTAGCTTGCTATCTCAAATTTAGGATGTGGTAGCTGGACTAGAGAAGCTGCATCTTGTCTGTGTCAGGCTGCTTCTTAATCTAACATTTATATCCCACTTGAAATATCTTCAGCTTGGCCTAACAGTTTCTGATTCAAATATGACTCTTTGTAGGTAAAATACCTGTTATTTAGGAGAGTTTCCTATCTTAGTCATTGACATTCCCACTTGACAGGCCTCAAGGCATT
Organism: Vidua macroura; assembly: GCF_024509145.1. Lineage (NCBI taxonomy): Eukaryota > Metazoa > Chordata > Aves > Passeriformes > Viduidae > Vidua > Vidua macroura. The sequence continues at coordinate 38,151,831 of NC_071574.1, read as the reverse complement.
GATGCAAAGCTCATCTGTCCTCAGATTTTAGGTGAAAAAATAAGTTAATGGATAGAATGGACCAGAGACAGGATCACATATAGTCCTTGTGATTCTAATTTTCTGATCTGGTGTTGTGTGACAGCTTATTTGAAACAAAAAATCTTACCCTAAACTTTGGTGGTGTAAATTTGTCTGGTCACAAATAATTTTTGAGTGTGATCATCTTTTGACATTTTCAATTTTTTTCTTGATTCTTGTCCACAACTTCAGATATCAAATTTCTTTTCAATTGTTTTTGAAGGCTTAATTTACATTTTAAAGATCTTCGGGATACATCCAGGAAATTGAAGTCAAGTACTGTTCTAAATCAGAAATTGGAAAATAGTATAAATCCTTATAACTTATAGTAATTTTTGTCAATAGCTCACAGGAACAACTCAGCATCACTATCAGAGAGACCATTCTTGGTAACTTTTCTTCATAAAATATGAACAGACCAGAAGACTGTGAAGTTATAATCTCTCTCCAATAAAAGACTTCAGCAATGGGAAGCTTCTACCTCTGTAAAAGTGTAGAGCTTTCTTTCTCAGTCATTTAAAGTCACATAATGACTTTATGTTAAACACAAGTCCATTGTACCTTGTTGATATTAAAATTCTTGCTGATATTAAACTCTTATAATTCTGCCTGTTAGAAAATGCATGTACACATTCTTTAAAGAACTGTGACAGGTCAGAATGAATTCCCTCTGGAGGCACGCAAAGCCATTCTGGGACTTATGCAATAGTTGTGTATCATGGACGAAGCTATGTGCATTATTAACACTAAAAGGAGCTCAATTCTTAGTTCATGAAAGGAGTATACCCTCCTCTTACCCCTTAGCCAGAAGCCTAGCTTTCAGAGGCAGTGTGCAATAAAACTGAAGAGCCCTTACCACGCAGAGTAAATTTTTATATTAACCTGGAAACAGAAAATCCCTTCCTAAAATCCAGTGCTTTACTCGGGTTTTACTACATTATCAAGTCTAGCTCCTTTTTAACTAGACAAGTATTCCACATATCAGCTTTGACTGATGAAAGTTTTATTTGTCCAACAGTATTCTTGAAATACGTATTTTCAGTAAAAGTTAAATCAAAAGGGTAGAATTCTGCACAACTCAACCAGCTTTTTCTCATTACACCCCAAGCTTAGTAAAAGGGAAAACATTCATTGAAGAAAGATTCAGTTACAAATTACAGCTGACTTTTGAACTTGTTTATACAAAAGATATTAATTATGCTGAATGTATTCTTTTCATAAGCAGGCATTAAATTATTCAAGATACTCTGAGACTTAAAATTGACTAATGAAAGCAAATATTAATGATGCCATCATATGAAAAAGTAGATGTCACTTTGAGAAAATCCATAGTCACAGCAATTACTACTTTTCCCAGTCAGCATTAGTTACCTTAATTTCAAATTATTTTATTCCATGGCAAGCAAAAGCTACAAGTACAACAAAGGATGATTTACAAAAATTTCAGTGTAGTAAAAAAAGAGCAAAGAAAAAAATTCTTCCTTTCCAGAAAATGATATTCAAGCAAACAATGAGCCTTTCTATATTTGAGTTCTGGATAATTTATGTATATTAAGAATAAAAATATAGGATTGTATATCCCATAGTATAGAAATTTTATATACCTAAGGAATAGAAATATAAATTCCTTACAGAAGACTACTAGAAAGAAATCTAAGTGTTTAAGTATATATAGTAAGTGTACACACACAGTAACTCGCTTCTCCTGCCTTCCAAATAGATAACACCCAACAAAGGGTAATCTGACTCTTGTATTTTATTTGCTTTATAGGCATTAGTGCTGTTTTACAGAAACAGTAGTCACCACAAGTTGTAATAATGTGATTAATCAGATCCATTCAGAATGATTGATAATGAAAATTATGGCAATAGGATAATTGCAAACTGAACTATAAAAAGAATATGTTGAATACTTACCTTCTCAGGAAGGGAAATACATTCTGCAGCTCTGGGAAGAAATAAAGAACTAGGTTAGCTATTGAAAGAGAGTAAAGAAACATTTTTTACTGAAAGAGATACCAAAATATTGAAAACAATTTAGAAATATCCAACAATTTAACAATTTATGAACAATTTAAGAATATACAAGTCAACTTACACATAGAATAGAATAAATACTTGCTAAGCAAATAAACTCAAGAATAAAATTTAACTTTCTGATTTAATATTACAACTAAAAGACTTAATTTCCATTTTTAATTAAAATATGAGCAAACCATAGCATTCTAGAGGCTTCTATGTTCATATTCTATGTGTGCCCAAATTTGTAACTCTCAAGGACTAATATGAAATCTTTTTTATTTAAGATAATAAATACAAATTTCAAACTTGAAGACAAAAATTTTAGCAGGCCTTCAAAATGGAAATTTCTATAAAACTATAACTTTTAACTTCCTGTGTAAAAGAGTCTTGGAAATAAAGAAATTACTTTCTCAGTCTGCACTCCACATGGCCTCTGCATACATACATACCTGTATGGAATTCTTCCATTTTGGTATTCCATCCTCTGTTAAGAAGTAAGATTTAGCATGGGTTTTTTATGAGTCACAAAATTCCTAAAGGCTTTACATTATTCCCTGTGTTTACATCTAAACAAAAACATATTTAAGTAGTTCTAAAAGAATGAATTGATATGGAGACAATGAATTGGGTATGCAAAAGAGATTTAAGTCCTCCTTTTATAACAGATTTTTGACTTGAATTCAGCACAAATATGCAAAGCTCTTTATCATTTTTGAGACTCCAAAAGCCACAAATGGTTTCATTTGCACCGTGTATCACAGTATTACTCAAATTTATGTATTTTCTGACTATTTTATTTTTCCAGTGTGTTAGACAGCACTCAAGTAAGAGTTGTTCCACAAAACAAAGCCTTTTCCTTTGGGCCCCATGGCTGATCACAGTGCCACTACTCTTCTCTCTTAGCATGTGCAGAATACACTTCAGAATGTCAGTGGGACTTTTGCATGCATATGAAGAGGAAGCTATATTGACAAATGACAAATGAGATGTCATTTGTCATGTGGCCCTGAGAAGAAAAGTTTGTCCTAAAATAGTTTCTTCAGTAAGTCAGTAGGGTTTTGTTTGGGTTTTCTTGGGTTTTTTTACTCACTGTAGCAGTCACTTTTGTTTTAACAGAAAATGAAACTGTAAGACAATGTTAAATACCACCTGCCAAGAGAATGATCTGTTTTATTATGGTTACCTATCAACATAAAACAAAAATTGGTGATAGTAGTACTATTCTAATCAAGTCCTTAGTACCTTTTTTTTTCTGATCCAGGCTTCTATCACAGCACACATAGTTAAAATAGATCAATCTCAGAATAGACTCCAAAATATGACATTCCACATTCACAGCTACTTCTGTAGATGACATTATTTAACTCTGTGATAATGATATTGATTACTGCTGACTGAAAGTGTTATTAATCACTTCAGAAGTTCTGAAGAAGTAACCTATACTTGTGCAGCATAGCAGAATAAAATTTATATATTAAATGACAGATAGAGAAAGAATTTACTGTTTCAATTTCTTTGCTACTACTATTTTTGAAATTAACTTGAAAGACTGTCTTAGCTTTCCTGTTTTCCTGTTCCTACAAAAATGAACTATGATTGACTAAATAAAATCAAAGTTTCGCTAACAAAGCTTCTAACAAATTTTTGTTTGTTTGTTTGTTTGTTTTTCTTTGCTGTTAGCTTGGTAGCCACAAAGGAAACAGACAGTGCAAGATCTCGTAGCATGCCAATGTCGCCATCTGATTTCCTGGATAAGCTAATGGGTAGAATGTCAGGCTATGATGCGAGGATCAGACCAAATTTCAAAGGTAATTTCACATCTAAACTTTCAGGTTTTCAGTATGTCAGTATTACTGCTCACAAAAATATAATTTCTGAAACAAATATGAAAACTAAGAAGTTCATTCACTGAAAAATAAAAAAAGAAAGGTGCCTTCTTTTGCCTTTCTTTTGTATGTGTGGCAGTTCTTTTCAGTATCAATACACTCTACACCCGCCACTTTCACGGCTGCCCAATTGCAGGCCTTTAGTAAATATACCTTACCCTTCAATTTTACTTATCTAACATGGTTTGTTAATTTCTTTCCTTTCCTGAAATGCTTACTGATGGATTCAGATTCCCATCTTGGATTGCCATAGCATGAAACACTACGGAAAGCAAGCTCTGTGAAAGATTAGCCAAATTTTCATATCTGTCTGGTTCTAAAGAGTATGTTAATGACATTGACCATCAAACCCAAGACAGCTTATCTTAGTTACCAATTCTACCACCAAGTTATATTCCTCACACCTGGGCCCCATTTGTGCCTTGAAATACCAAAAGGACCATCTTTCCTCTTGTTCTTTTCCCTTTTCCCAGTTCTCCACTGAACTGCAAGTTCTCAATATCTCAATACATGGAATTTTGTCTTGGCATGTGCCTTCTATGCACTTATCACAAAGGAGATTCAATTAAAACAAAGCAGATTCAAAGGCTGAAACAGTTTGTAAATGGAATGACTACATCTCCTGAGACTCTTAGCATATTATCCAGACTCATGCACATTAGAGTATTTAATGAAGGATTACACAAACCATATTTTTATATGAAAATGCAAAGTATCATGCAGACAAAGGGCATCCATTCTAACGTTCATAGTCTGGGAAGTTTAGGTAAATTTGACTATTCTTTTTTTTGAAAAAAAAGATGTTCCAATGTTATAGTGGAACCATATTTAACTCTATAACTGAATTTTAAACAAGGTATCAGTCTTTAAATTACCCAGAATATAAATACTGTTTTGAAAGAATAAACCTATTGTGATTAAAAATTATATTATTCTTACTGTGCCTTAGTTACTTTCTCGCATGCCTAACATCTTGAGTCCAAGAGATTCTTTTAGTTCTAACATTTCACTATAAGGCTTTACTCCATGTTTACTACAAAAATTTTCCTTCAAAGTGGCAGTGCTTTCTCCTCTAAGTCATCTGTCACTGCCTTTCCATCTTAATTCTCATTCAGCAAGAAATGTTATAATTTTTTGACATTTCCAAGTTCCAGAAACTTAAGTGGTTTTGACTCTAAAGCCACTGCTATGTGCTGGTTTTACCAGAATTTGTCCAGTCTGATTCATAAGGACCATATAAGAGATTTGTCAGATTACTTCCTCATCAGCAAACCATAAACAGTCGGTTGTATATATAAACTTGATACCCAGGATTTACTGCAGCTGGAAATGCTTTGCTCTTTTTAAGTTAGTGGTGCTGATATTTCTCAGGAAATTATAAACGTGCACTGGAATTTCAAACACATCTCTATATGATTTGGGGATTGAATGTTATAGTTTGTCATGGACAGCATCCAATCACAATCTTCTGATGGGGCAACAGTGAAGAATAGGCAGATGGTTTAGAGATTAAGAAATCAAATGCAGTACTTCTTGAAAGTATAATTCAAAGCATTTAGAGCCTTGTTTTGTAACTATTGAAACTTAAAGAGACAAAACTTAATTTGACATTGTCCCTTTTCAAAAAGTGCACATTCTAAATCTTCTGGACAGCTATGCAGTTTGAACAGATCTGCCCAGAATGATTCAGACCTACCACTAAGAATAAGTATCTCCTTAAGTGACTTTGCCACTTTTTGGTTAGTTTCGTTACTCCTATAACAAGTGCTGGGGCTTATGCCTTTTTGAGGTTTTAAATTGATGACAGTTGTAAAGAAAGAGAATAAGCACTAGTAAGATAATTCATACATTAATTTTAAATTATTTTTTGTTCCAGTAAAATTCCTATGCATACAAGACTTTTAATTACCAATTTTATTCATAATTAATCTTGGTGAAGGAAACAAAATTATACATTTTGTCTATGTTCTCTGCTTTTGGATATAGAATACTGGATATGAGTTCTTGTTCAAAAAATATAATAGAGAAGACATGGTGTTTATTCAGCTATGGAATACATCATGAAATTGAGAATCATTGTAAAAGCTTTGTTCCTGTTGCAATTTTTTTTTTTAAAGTTACATCAAACCTATAGTAAAGTGCTTCTTTGCACAAAATTGATACAGGTGACAGCTGACTCACAGTGAATTGTATTTCCACAATTCTGCAAAGATTTTTATAATGTCTGGATTCATATCAGCTCAGCTAGTCAGTTTGTTCCTGTTCACTTGGTCTGAAATGTCTTCTACAGTTTTCATACAAAATTCCAGCAGAATGGCTCTAGTGTTTGACACAGCCAGAAATTGGAGGCAAGTGCTGCTACAAAGACTTCATTTGGTTTTTCTGCTCTGACCTTCTTCACTTCCATGGATACTTTTATACCTTAATCATCTTCTTTCAGCTTTCAGATCTTGGCAGGATTCTATTTTTAATGCCTTGTAGATAGCGATCATTGTTAGCTTTTCTGTCTCTAATGAGTTTTGGCTCTATTTCTTTTCTGCCTCTCTTTAATCTATGTTCAACTTGCCTGAATTCCTGTGTTGGAATGACTTCCAGCTTTTACAGCTTCTCATTCGTGATTCTTTTTGACCATATTCTGGGAAGTTCATTTTCACTTTCTGCACAGGGTCTTTGAGTTAACTCTAAAGCATTTGGAGGCTACTTTTAGCTTCTACTTTTCTGCCCCTTTTAACTAGCTATTAACTACTTTATTGTAATTTGAAATTAGGCATCAGCACTGTAGTGATTTAGAGCTTTTTCTTAATAAAAGCAGCTATGTTGATAAAGCAAACATATTTTAAAGTATAGTACTATTTTAAACAAGACAGGATCACATCAAATTTGAAAGGATGGCAGGTACTACAACATGGAAGTGTTTGAAAGAAAAGCTGCCTTGCAAACAAATTACTAATACGGGCAAAAAGTATAGTTTTCTCCCTGACAGGTTTTAGTGACTGTCTTCCTTCATGGTCCCTGCTTTCCCTTTTTCTCTTGATACTTTTCAGGAGTTGAGCATTTAAAGCTTTTACTGAATTCTCAGAAGTACTGGATATACTCAACAACTCTAAATAATTAACTGCATACCAAAGTGACTGCAAGTCTCCTTACCTGAGAATTCTGCTCCATAGGTGTAGTCTTCTGTATTGCAAAGACTGAAGTATGTGTAGAAGTGTTTTGTTAGAACTGTTGTACAGGACTTCAAGACAATTTTTGCTGTTAGGAAAGAAAGCTGGATGTTCCAAGTTCTGTTCTATTGGCAGAATTTAGTGAACATTCTGATTCTTCAAGTATTTAATGTGAAATTGATTTGTCATGTTAGATTTTGCTAGTTGCAATCCACCAGTAGTGGCAGAGGAGTTTCTTTCTTCAGTGATACTAAAAAAGAGATATTACATAAAGGTTTATAAGCCCAGTCTTCATATTCCAGATACAGATCTCTCATTGTTAGACTGTTTACAATTACAAAAAGAATCTAGGTTTTCCAATGCTGAAGTGGTTTATTGATATAAGAATACTGAGTTGTAGGAAGGTAACAAAAAATACTGGAGATGAAAAAACCTTTTTTTCTATTGGACATGGACTGAAATTGATAAGGAATAATGGAAAAATTAGCATGTTTTTCCACAATGACATTTTTAAAGTGACTTCTGGAAAATAATTTAAACTCTTTTCCACGAAGAGGCAATTCCTTGTTCAGTTATCATAATGACTGCTCTGCCACTATTGATTCTTCAAAATGCAAGATAAGACAAAACAACAGTTGACTGAGGACCCATGGTAACAAAGAATTCAGTCATAAGTGGACTCAAACATTTTGTGAATTTAAAAGAAATGGGAATAGAATCTAAATTACTTCCCTGTAAGCAGTAGAGATAAGAGCAGCAATAATGCATTTCATTTCCCAGTGATGACAGATAACATTGAAGGTAGAAGCTGCCTTGAGTGAAGAAAGTCACTTTTCCCCCTAATTACTGTGAGAAGTGACATGCATTCTCACTGAGATACACATAAAATATTTTTACTATATATTTCAAAGGGGATGTTGGTTTTTTTCTTTTTTTTTGGTATAGAAGCATGTGTGCAGGTTTATACTGAACTTTGTTTCTGTGGGTCTTTTTAATTGCTAAAGCTGGTCAGATAAGTAGTGTACCTTTGAGAAAAATCAAAAGAAAATTATTAGAAACTATTCAATTTAATTTTGCATTAAATTAGTTGTGAATGTAGCATTATTTCTTCCAAAGTCAGTAAATATTGTTTATAATGGTTTATATTGAATAATCAATCAATAAGCAATAATTCTCGAACAGGGATTGGTGGGGTTTTTTTCTCTTTTGCAGGTCCTCCAGTTAATGTCACATGCAACATATTTATAAACAGCTTTGGATCCATTGCAGAGACAACCATGGTAAGATATTTTAACTCAGTCAACGTTTGAAGTTCAAGTGAAATATGTTCCATGAGCTCTATAGCTAGCTAGGGCTTCTCTTCACCTGGAACTCAGCAAAGAAGGAAATCCACTTCTGAGAATGGAAAGTGAGAATTCCTAATTTGGCAATTGATTTTTTTTTCCTAACAAAAATTTCTTCATTATGCCATCACACGCAAGTAAAGTAAAGCCAAGGCTAGAAGGTTTTTTTTAACATAATTTCTATCTAAGTTTTATTTGACAGTTGCAATGAAATAATTATTAGATAGATATTAGTTTCAATAATGTTCCACCTTCCTAATCTCAAAAGTGCTAATTCATTAAGCAACTTTGTTAATAATATTTTTGAATTTCATCATCTACAGTGCATATGGAGTTGTATACTTTATTTTAAAAGTTCTTCTTCCATTGAGTTATTGCACTGATATAATAGAAATTACTGAAACTATGAACTGGTATATAAAATTTAGAATAAAAAGAAGTTGGTTGTGTGCTTTTATACATACACTTAAATTTTTTGTACTAAAGAAAGACAGATGATACAGTACAAAAAGATGAGATTTTAACAAAATAAAAATAAGAGGTCAGAGTGTAAAGGTAGCACAACTAGATATTGAACTGTGAATTGATGAGAACCCCAGGATAATCTCACTAAAAGGTGAGACACATGCTAGTAATTTGGAATACAGATACAATCACTAAAATTTACTGTGGGGAGATATTGGCATTCCTTCTCTCTACAAGTGCTTCACAATTGTTTGAAGAAAGTTAAAAACGTCTCTTTGAAAACAGTTACATAGTAATTTTGGGGCAGAGCGGGTTAAAATACAGAGAGATGACAGAACAACTGTGAGAGTTTGTAAGATCCAGATATATAAAATACTCTGAAATCCCAACAATTTCAGGAGTCAGGATATGTACTTGGAATGACAGAGCTGAATTGATATAGCAAAAAAAAAAAAAACCTAACCCAAACAAACAAAAACCTACAAAAAAACATTAATATAACCAAGTTAGGAAAACAAAAATTCATATAGTCAAATATTTATGCCCCCTATCTCTAAGTGGTATTAACAACTACCTGTTCTTTACCTATCTTGGAACGTAGTAGTAGATGTTACTGAGAGAGGTAGATGATTTTTTTTTTTTTTTCAGATAGAAAATTACTTTAATTTGAATTTAGGGGCCTTTCCAGATTGCAAATCCCAAACAGATTGACAGGGCATCTAGAGAGGTTTATTCAGGTTCAATCAGAGGATTAAGCAATACCCACATGATTAGAATAGCGTTCCACAGCTACTTCCTAATGTCTGGATGAGTGAATCTGGTCCAAAAGAGGAGACAGACCACAAGGTCAGTAAAGTTCAAAGACCTAGCCACTTGATTGTTATATAAAGGAGATATACAAAACTGGAGTTGTTAACACACAAAAATTGTCCTGAGTTTGGGAAGAGAATGACCAAGTTCACATCTCAATTGGATTTTCTCTCCAAAACCAGAGAATTATAAACATTTCCTTCCAGTACAAGTTAGTTAAGTTAGTACAAAATTTCTATTTAATAATCAGACTAAATTCGGCTTTGTGTTACCTTGAAAGCAAATTGAAACAGTCAAGGTAGACAATAACCTGGTCTGTAACAAATAGTTCTAGGTAATGTAATATGTTACAGAAAATACCAAACCTGGTCAGAACCACAAGGTTTTTAATTCTCTAATTTTCATGCATTGAAAAACTGGACATTTAAGCACAATCTTGACCTTCATGATGCTTGTGTTCTGGTAATAATCTATTCACTGACATGGCTCAAAACAAACTTCTACTTATTGTTAGCTGCTGATGACCTCTCAGAGACTCAAGTCTTTCTTTGCAGACAAATGCTTTTGTCTAGATAGGACTTTCAGTTGTGTGGTTTATTAGCTTTTCTCCCTAATACTGATGGTGAACTTCTAAAACACATGAAAATCTTTCTACCTTTAAATGACAACGAAAACAGTCTTGCATAATTTCACAAACTGGATTTGTAACCATAGTTAATTCATTCCAGTTCAGTATGTCTTCAATTTTCACTATTTTATCATTTGAATTTACTGTATTCCTTAAAATTCAGGTACCTATGTCTTAACTCCTTAGAACGAATTTTGAGACTCAAAAAGGACTTTTAAATTCTTGATAAATACCTCTTTTTCCAAACTGTAAACAGAACAGGTTAAGTAAGCAACAAGTGCAAAATAAAAACTGGCCACTGATACCTTGTACTTAAAACTACCAGCTGATAATGGGATATGGGTAAAGTTGCAAACCAGCTTTAAAGGAGTCCCAATTCATCCAGCCCTGCCCTTCGCTGTCGCCTCAATTGCTCCCGGGTCTCTGCCCGGGCTTCCCAAAGTCTCTTGCTGATGACCAAAATCTTTGAGCTCCCTCTGCTGCCTCGGCTGTGCATAACAGAATAAACAGGCAGAAAAACAAGGGGTTAAAAAAGCCCTCGTCGCTTGCAAAGCAGCCCGGTGCCAACTTCACATTGTTGGGCTGAGTAGCTCTCAGTAAGGACGAGGAGTGTGACAGTGTGCAATGGGAAGGGCAGTGTGTGTCTCTCGGGCAAGCACATTCTCTTTAACTCATCTACACCTGCTCTAACAGCTCAGGAGAGGCAGACAAAAGGAAAAAGTAGAATAATTGGACTTGCAGCTGGTCAACTCTGTAAACTGTTCTTTTTCTTTTCTCTTTTCTTTTTTCTTTTCTTTTCTTTTCTTTTCTTTTCTTTTCTTTTCTTTTCTTTTCTTTTCTTTTCTTTTCTTTTCTTTTCTTTTCTTTTCTTTTCTTTTCTTTTCTTTTCTTTTCTTTTCTTTTCTTTTCTTTTCTTTTCTTTTCTTTTTCTTTTTTCTCTTTTCTTTTTTCTTTTCATTTCATTTTCTCTTTCTCTTTTTCCCTCCCTCCCTCCCTCCCTCCCTTCCTTCCTTCCTTCCTTCCTTCCTTCCTTCCTTCCTTCCTTCCTTCCTTCCTTCCTTCCTTCCTTCCTTCCTTCCTTCCTTCCTTCCTTCCTTCCTTCCTTCCTTCCTTCCTTCCTTCCTTCCTTCCTTCCTTCCTTCCTTCCTTCCTTCCTTCCTTCCTTCCTTCCTTCCTTCCTTCCTTCCTTCCTTCCTTCCTTCCTTCCTTCCTTCCTTCCTTCCTTCCTTCCTTCCTTCCTTCCTTCCTTCCTTCCTTCCTTCCTTCCTTCCTTTTCATTATACATAACATATTTAATTATATAATTATATATTATATTTAATTATATATTATAACTATATATTATAATTTATTTTCAATTAGCATAATGTATTTAATACAAATTAACATGTGAAGTTTTTCATTTGAGATAAATAGTAAAAACCTTAGCACACATACCATTAAAAATCTGACAAATATGTTGGATTGCTTGGTCACATAAATTAAATATATATTGGCAATATGGGAACCATATCCTACAGGAAAGCAAATACTTTTCTTACTGATGCAGTAGAACTTGAAATTTCAGCTTTTATCACAATACCCTGAAAAGTTCCTTAGAGAGTTTTTGTAGCTTAAGCTGCACTCAGCTTGTATTCACACTGTATCTCCTAAAGCTAAAAGATTTTGTGATCATTAAGAGCAGTGTCATATATATGGTTGACAATTACCAAAAAATAAGAGAAGAGATTATTCAGTCTCACACGGTCAGAATAATATCAGTGCCAACATTTTTAGCTGCAAATGTTCAGAGACAGAATACTCAATACACAAAACAATTAGTCTATTGGGTACATAGTAGGCCATACCAAAATATCTGCTTTTATTCTAGGAAATGTGACTGATAAACTTGCTCAAGGTTTTCTGAGTTTTAAAGGTCAGGTACAACACTGACCTTAATGCAGATTTAGAGCAATTTTTACTCAGCGTGTGTTAATACGCTTAGCATAATGCATGTGCTCAAAATGCATTGAAGGGGATATTCACAGAGAGATGTGATGGCAAAAAACAACAGTGCAGACAATTAATGCTGAATTTATTAATTTAATTTTAATATAACACTCTTAATTAATCTCAATTAACAATTGAAAATCATATGTATTTTATTTGGCCTTACCATGTTTTTGCTCAGGGCTATTTCTTGATTCAGTCTGAAAATAATTTAATGTTGATAGGAAGCACATTATAGATCTTTCTGTACTCCCCCCACTAATGAGATTATCTTGCATTTACAAATAAAATGTGCTTTTAAACCATATCAACCCATTTTTAAGCCACCATAATTACTGTCCTTTCATGAGCCACAGCTCTTTAATTGCTTTAGCTTCATTTTTCTTCAATAAGCATTTCTGATTTTGTTCTATTGTACCTGTTCTAGGTTGTCTTTCAGTAGATTGCTTGGAAGAAGTGTTCCCTTGTACACATTACAAACCTCAGTGCTAAAGAGTTTCATCAAGCATTTTTCCTCAAATGAATCATTTAGGCTGATGTCTCAAATACAAGGAAATAGATGCCTTTCTTTACTGAAAATACACTGAAAAATCTGTCCAGTATAAATAGCAATGTGTTAATACTGAAGTGTGAGCTATGCTTTGTGTCTCAGATGAGTGAAAGTGAGGCCTCTGCATAATGGCCACTTTACAGTTTCTGAATCTAAAGAAAAAAAAGTCCCTGTCTGACAATCAACTTCCTTCTATCAAGGCACAGAAAAAATGATGGTTCTTATGCAAGTTTGGATATCAGATTATATAACATCCTTTATTTTTCATACACTGGCCTCTGCCACCCTGATCCTGGGTTACAGAGTCAGGAGTAGACAGAGGTTTTACAAATTCTATGGGTCTACAGCTGCCCAGTTTGTTACATGTCAGGAGTAATCCAGGGAAATCCTGTTGCTGAACCTGCATTCTAAGCAGAGGGATCATATCACCCTCGTGAGATAAAGGATCTATTCCATATTATAAGGAAACTCTATAGGATGCAGCCAAAGTTGCTTGGAAAAACACGTCAGTACATATACAAGATACAAATTAGCAAAAAAATAGCCTTTTTTTTTTTTTTTTTTTCAAATTTAAAAAGGAATTCCTATACCCATTGGTTTTCCAAGCAGAAATGGAAAGCATTTTTATGTACACTTCTGCTCTGGAACTTTAAGTTTGGGTTAAATTTTTAGATGGGAATCTTGGAATTCCCTGGAAATTGTGGTGGAAGATATAATGTAAAACACTGGCTGGCTTTACAACAGCATAATGAAGTGGAGAGGGACAAGAAAATACAAGGCAAAGGTAGCACAGCCATGTTCCAAATGTCTCACCAAGTTGCAAGGTGTGACATGGCATTGCATTGCAACAGCAGATCTAGGGTGATGTTTTGTATTGCATATCACTAACAGGTGATGAGGACGTGTTTTCAGAGGTGCTGGTTAAGAATGAGTTCAATTTGAAGCTGTGCATAGAAACATGAGAGGCAAGTATTTGATTTGCTGATATATCCAGAAAATCTCTTTATACTACTACCAAATGCATACAGTATCTTCTGACTTCCTGGTCCTGGAAGTTTCAAATCAAGTATACAACTATCTATATCAACTTCAGGTACAAACAAATTCTGAAAACAAAACCCATTAGTCAGAGATTGTTTCGTAGGTCTAGGGAAATGATCGCAGAAGTAGCCTTGCTGCTTGTGTGCTGGGTGAGATGTTTTTTAATTATTGTTCACATTAATGGAAACCTAGCTTCAAATATTTTTATCTCATTTGAAGAAAAGGCTGAATCCAGACCTACAGTTGCCTTACTACTCTAAGCTAGAATTGTTCTGGTTTATCTAAAATAGATAAATATTTACCAGTTACAGGTGTTATAATCAGCTCATCCAGACATACAAATGTAACCTTCTTTCTGGTGCATTTTAACAAGCATTCTTAAAGAATTTGCAAAACACTTTATAATACAGAAAGTTGAACAGCTCAGTTTATAGACACAAAACATTCTACTTCCCCACAGAAGACCTGAAGTGACCTCCTACATCATCAGCTCAAGCCCTTGCTACTGCATACAGTGCTGCTTTAAATACTACTCATCACGTGTTCTAATGCTTCCTAAAACCCAAATGGTTTCTTTACAAACTTATCAAAGTTCTTCCAGAATCTTTATGTTCTCATTCTGAGGGAGACTTAGCCTTTAGTTAGATTTTTATATCCTTTGTTTACCTAAAGTGATCTAATCTTCTAGCAAAGATTAGATCAGTTCACACCTCTTATTTCCTCTTATCTGTATTTGTTGGCATTGATTCCTCTTCCTCTGATTGCCCTTTTTCACTTGAAGGGGAAACCATTACTTGTACAGCACTGCATTATGAAATCATGTTGCTTTACTCCCATCCCTTCCAGTATCTTCTTACTTACATTATTATATTAGTCTTTTCAATCTGTTTGAAGGCTGTCATCAGGTAGGCTGTTCCTAAAAATCTACATCCTGGTATAGCAATTGCAGCAGATTATCCAGAAAAAAACTGCAAAAATATCTAATTTGCAAGCTGAGTTCTACTCAGTCACTATTGTAGGAAAACTTAGTATCTGTGAAAATAAGATTGTGGCATCACTATATAGCTCTGTTCCCATCATATGAGGTGTGCTCTTTATGAAGTTTCTTATTTTGTTGCAATCATGAAAGATGTACACCCTTGGGTTTATGATTATGCAACACTCGTGATGATTCCTAAAATTATAATGCAGATATCAGTGTAAAAACATTATAAAAATAGTTAAATCAAAGGATTAGGTCAAAGTAATAGTTTTAAAAATATCTTTAGTGTAGCTGCTTCATGATATGTATTTAAGCAATGGAAATTAATCTCATCATGATATATGTGGATTTTGTCCTTAACTCCTGTTAACACTAATAGGAGTTGAGTCCATTAATTCCCATCTATCACTGTATGACTATAGCCTGTCTCCCTCAGTTTTGCATGAACTTGAAATTTACTAACTCTGTTTACAGTAACAAAAGCTACAGTGGACTTTAGAATAATTGTTGAATGAACCTGAATTAAGAAAACAAAGGATTTTTGGATTGTCACCTTTGTTACTAATTTATGTTCTTGAGTCCAGTAAATATGCCCTGGAAAAGTTCTCAGTACAAACACTCTACATGACCATGAAATTCCTGATTTTAATAAGTTTCACAACAGTATTTTAGCATCAGTTAAAAACTCTGTTCTCCCACCATGTCTTCATTCTGTTCCAAATACTTGGTACTTCCTACACTATGGGTGTACATACGCTGGATGTGAATTTTTAATTACAGTAGCCAAAGTAATCACTCAACATGAAAGAGCTGTGTGTTCAGACATCATGCCCATAGTGCAAAAATATATTGCAAATCGTGTATTAAAAAAAAAGTTGAAACCATTTTATAATACTTTAAAATTAAACAGTAAAATTATACAATTCATCAAAAGTGCTTGTAAGAATCTGGTTTTTACATACCAGATTCTTTTTTTTCCATAGACAATACATAGAACGCTAGCAATTATGGCCCTTAAAAGCTAGCAGAACAAGAAGCATTATGAGTCTGTGAATCAGGCTTTAATTTTCTTTAAGTCAGTTGATCACAGCAAGGTATGGTATGATATGCATTTTCTACTGACATGCCACTCCCTATGTCATTACTGCCATTATATCAGTAGTGTTAGACCTCTTCCTCCCCACTCCCCAAATCCTTTTAGATCTTAATACCAATTTAAAAAATAAAAAAACCCTCATCATCTCTCAGATAGTTTGATTTCTTTTTGCACAAAATAACCCTTATGACTTCAGAATCTCAGATATACTAAGCAGGCCTTAGTAGCAGCAGCCACATCCTTCAGCACAGAAATTGGGTTCTGTCTTCTCTCTTTCCTAAGCACTTCCATTTGACCCTTTATCTAATTAAGCATCTTACCCAGGAAGTGCTACTCTGCTGTTCAGATTCATCAGACAGGTGTCTCTAGACAGAGATCTACAGATTGACAGTTTCCTCCCTCTCCCCAAATTGCAGGTAATCCCATCTCAAAGGCTTCTCTGCTCCTATGCCTCTAGTGCTCCAGCTTGCAGAGGCTTTGAAATTCTCAACAATTTCATCCAGAGCCAAAAAGCACTGCAAAGCCAACAAAAATCCCTCGTCATGATTTAACCCCTGCCAGCAAACGAGTACCACATATCCTCTCTCTTATTCCTCCACAAGTGGGATCAGGGAGAGAATTAATCGGAAGGGTAAAAGTCAGAGGACTCGTGGGCTCAGATAAAGACAGTTTAATAGGGCAAGCAAAAGCTGCGCACACAAGCAAAGCAAAACAAGGAATGAATTCACTGCTTCCCATGGGCAGACAGGTGTTCAGCCATTCCCAGGAAAGCAGGGCTCCATCACAGGTAACAGTTACTTGGCAAGACAAACATCATCACTCCAAATATACCCCTCCTCCTTCTTGCCCCTCTACCCCTTTCTCCCTCCCAATATATACTGAGTATGATGCCATATGGTCAATTGGTATATTGCCTTGGTCAGTGGGTTTTAGCTGTGCCAGCTCTGTCTCTTCCCAATTTCCCGGACACCCCCAGTCTCTTCACCAGCATAGTAGTTAGAAAAGCAAAAAAAAAAAATTATTTGTCTCTGTTAAAGAGTTGCTCAGCAATAATAGAAGAACCTCTATATTATCAACCTTGTGCTCAGCACAAATCAAAACATAGCCCTGTAACAGCCACTGTGAAGTAAATTAACTTTACCTCAGTTCAAACAAGCTGCAGCCTTCTTCAGAGTTTGGAAAGATCCCAACCTGCAAGCCTCTAGGCTTAAAATTTAATTTTGCCTAGGAGCAAATTTAATCCCATATCTTTCTTTCCCATTAAAAAAAAGGGACAGCCACCTCCTCAAGGCATTTCTCACTGGAGACCGAGGCAGTGTAAATAGATGTTAACCTAAAACTTTATTACAACCATGAAGATATTGAAGGTGAATTAAAAACAAATGTATTGAATATACATAACTGAGAAAAAGTGGGTATTCATTATTTCTTATTTACCTGTTTTTGATGATAAAACAATAATCTTCAAAAGCACTCTTGGAGAATCTGAATTTATTCCCTTGCTTTAAAAAATAATCAGTCTTTTCCTGATCTTTCAGTCACTTGGTTTCTTTTTCAGTTAATGGATTTTCAAAAGGTAAATGTATAGGAACATATGCAAGCTAATTTATTGGCATAACAGGATTAGTTAAAGAAGATTTCTAGTCTGATTTCCATCTACAAACATTGTAAGCTACAATACGCCGGATCTCTCACAATCTTCTTTTTAGTTCCTCTATCTTCTTTTAAAAGATTTAAATTGAATGAGGGTTTAGCTACTTAACTCCTGGTAGGACTGAAGGGATAGAATACCCTGAAAATTTGATGTTTCTAGTCAGCCATTATTAAGTCTCTTGTTTGCAATATATTTTTCCTTACTTTTGTGAATGTGGCTGCTTTACAGTTTCAGAAAACTGACTATATTAAATACATAATTTGCATGTCTTGTTAATGTATATCATCTATGTATATAAAATATATACTAAATACAAATATAACCACAGTTTTCATTCCATATATTGATATTTTATACTGGTTAATTATTTCATTAATTTTGGAGAGTTTTACTTCAATTCCTAAATATTTATACTAGACCTTACAAGGTAACAAGACTATTTCCCAGCTTACCAAAAGGTAGGGAAAATGTTTTAGATGTGTGCCTGTGACTACTGTTCTGGTATTACTATAGTATTACAAATTACAGTATCTGAGATCTTTTAAAATAAAGATTCACTTTTCCATAAATTACCTTTACTTCTACCCCTTTCATCATGGACCTAGTGGAAGGCCATAAAATTTACACTTCTTCTTCCTCCCGTACTACTCATCTAGATCTACATGTACTTGTTCACAAAGTTAGTTTCTTCATGAAAGGAAGAGGTTAGCGAATCGATACTGAATGGAGTTTGTGTCTGTTGAAGTTTTATTTAGCTTCCCAAGTGCATTTAGTGTGGCCTTAATAATCCCTAAGATTCCCTGAGTTATCTGGGAAGGTAGATATATCACAGGATTGCAGGACATGTGCATCTTTTTGAACCAGCAGCCAAAAAGCAAAATATCTTAGGGCTTTTCGAATGCCACTAGATGATGTCTTTGGGTAGACAAACAAATCATTCCCTTTCTTCTCAGTACTAGTACAGTTCAAATACACATAAAATTTTATGTGTTGCCATGGTATCATTGTAAAACCACTAAATCAACATGATTTTCCTAAGTGACCTCTTGGTGCATTTCATGCATATCAATAAATTTAAGGTCAACTCATATCTGATCAAGTTTGTTTAAGTTAGAAATACATTCTGTCTCATAGCCCACTTAAGCAGGTGTTTAGACTGTAGGAGTTGCCAGGCCCTGCTTCTGGGTTTGACCTAGTTTAGCTATACCTTTTATTTTACCTTATTTACCCTATTCTAGACAATATCACACCTGTCTACCAACACAAGGAAGGCATCAGAGAAATTTAATATGGAAATAACAAAATTGTATTTGATCTAATTCAGTTATATTTTTCTGAGGAGATGAAACAGAGGGTGATTTCAAATACATGTTTTCAGTAAAGAATTATAAAATTAGCCCATTCAGTCACTCATTGAAACCAGTCATATTCAAAGGAGTAACAAAATATTCATTAATAACAAAATGGAATATATAGCACCAAAAATTCATGTGAACAAATGAAAAATCTCAGAAAAACTTAACTTTTCACTTAGCGAGAAGTACCTTCTGTTGTTACAGCAAAAACTTCTTCAGGGGCACATCATTTTCTTGCAGAAAAAAACCCCAGAATCTTTTGTCAAATGAGAACACGGCAAGGACCAAATGAAGACAGAGGCTTAGTGTATGTTGTTTGTTCATGTAATTGTCATGTCCTTTATCATCTAAGCCTTTATACTACTGCTTGAAAGTGCAAACATTTTAAAAGCCCCTGAGCTAAAGCTTAAAAAAGCAATTACACTGAACAAGTTTCAAAATGTGATTTTAGTGTAATGCATTAGGACTTGGGAACACACAGCTTCCATTAAATATGGGAGTAGTATATTCAATCTTTAATTAATAACTATTCTAGGACATGCAGTAGGAGCTATGACAAACATTATTATACAGTATGTCAGTACTATAATTAATCTTTTTAAGATTAAACATCCAAGATATTAACTACCTTTGACTTCTGATGATTATATATGAGCACAGAAACTAAAATCTAGTATTGCTACTGGTAATAAACTCAACAAAATAAATCAGTGCTAAAATAAACTAAACCCATCCATTTGCAATGTTTTAGCCCTAAAAAGTATGGAAAGTAAGTAGATATTGTAGCACATTGTTGAATTCAACTGATTTTGAATGTTTTGTAAAAAAACAGGGGAGTAAGTAAGGCAAAAATGAAGGAGCTCTCTCAGAAACTACTGACTATATTCTTTTTTTAGCTGTGGGTTGAATGATAAAGTCTAATAGCTCTGTCTAATAAGCATCCTGTAAATGACCCAATACTTTCTCTAAGGCAAAGACTGTAGTTGTTGTAGTAGGTTCTCATCCTCCATCATTTATAGTGGTGGCAAATGAGGTATTACTTATCCCAGAAGAAAATAAAACAAGAAGTGTTCATCTGTGCCAGCCAGAATGCTAACAGAAGCCATATCACTTCAGAATCCAAGGGTATGAAAGCAGGTGGCACACCTAGGTAGAGCACTAGGTGCAGAAGTGGTATGTAAATTTCTTTGCTGAACTCTAAATTTTTAGTTTGTAAGGAAGTCTGAGAGGTCTGACATTGCAGATAGCAGTTTTGAAGTACTAGTTTTAGCCAGCTCTTTGCCAAGTGACTTCTAGTTCTATTGACTTCAATATGAATATTGATGGATAGCTATTGGAGTCAAACTCTGAAAGGAATTAGGTAAAATTGAAATAAAATTTTAACCAAACCATTCACAGGATTGAATGGGATAGATATCCCATTGGGATATCTACTAGTTCTGAAATGTATGAGAAAGCAAACAAAACCAAACTAAAACCCCAAAAATTAACAAAAAACTCCAAACCTCTAGAAATATCAAAAACATTAATACACACCTTAACATCTACTGCTCAGAGGAGATGGTCATTCAAATCCATCAACAGTCTTTTAGTCTGAAAAGCTCAAGTAATTTTTAAATCTTCCTGAGATCAGAGGCAAGTTAGTTCTCACCTAAACCTCCCATCAATATGGGCTGTCCTACTTAATGGAGGGAGCAGGAGCACCCACAATTTTCAATATAGACTAGGATTAGAGCTTTTTTCCAGGAACTGAACAGGCCTTATTGCTCATCCTCAGCCTTCAAGGGCTGAAATCTAGACATCCTAATCACTTCAGGCAGGACCAGACAGGAAAGTTTTCCATGTGTTTGCATGTGGAACTGAATCCTTTTCCTTATACAGAAGAATCACAGGAAGATTAGAAACAAAAATTGCAAGAAGTCATTTTCCTAAGGCACATCCATGAAGACATTGGTGTCTGAGGGAGGAATCATGTGGTTCTAGAAAATTCACAAAGTTGCTTTGTACTAAAGAAGTGGTACAGTACTGCAGTTGCTCTCAGCCTTTCTATGGGTTCTGTAACTCCAGAGTCAGAACAACAAAGACATCCTTAGTTTTACCCACTGCCAAAATCAGTTCTGGAAAGAGAGATCCCACCTATGGAAATATCCAGCAACAGATCACCGAGAAGAATTCTCTGTGCCATAGACAAACTCTTTATCATAATTAACAGTGTATCTGCATTGCTTCTTGTAATGAATGCCCTACAGGTCTTCAGTACAGGAAAGCATGTTCTCTGGGATGTTTGGCATTAGTCAAATATTGGTACTCTGACACAGATTGAATGTGTCAATTAAAGCTAAATACTAAGCAATTGATTTAAATCACAGTTAATTTCTCTTTAGCTGCTATGGTAAATCTTTGACAGATTAATGAGTTACAGTTAATGGTGGAGCATGAAGCTTGTTGCAATTGGTTTTCACTCATTAATTGAAATGCCAAACAGCTTAGATATATGCACTATCCTTACTCCAGTTCAGCCCTGGAATCATACAATGTTAAGAGATTGGAATGGACCTTAAAGATCAGGAGCAGGGACATCCCCCACTAGACCAGATTGCTGAAAGCCTTTATCCAGCCTGTCCTTGCATGCTGCCAGGATTGCAACATCCAGAACCTCCCTGTTCCAGTGCCTTGCCATTCTCACAGTAAAAAAGTTCTCCATTCAACCTTCTCTTCTCCAGGCTGAACAACTCCAACTTTCTCACCCTATCTTTGTAGCAGAGGTTTTCCTGTCCTCTTATTAACTTTGTGGCGCTCCTCTGGACTTGCTCAAACAGTTCCCTTCTTAAGCTGGGAACACAGGAACTTTAAACAGTACTCCAATAATAGTGCAAAGATGTAATATAAAATAAATAATCCCCTTTTTTACTATAATAAATAAGACCAATGAAAATATCACCAGCATCTGTTAGCATAAGATAATAGATGAACCATTTCAGAATTGAAAGTCTTAATTTATTGAAAGTTAAGGAAGGATATTCTTGTCTTTAGATTTAATTGTTTTCTCCCTCCCCTTTGATATACTTACAGAAAGCAACCAAGTAATAAATTAAATCATAAGTCCTTTGCATTATCAATTTAAAGAAATACAGCTTTTCATGTATACTTTCACAGAACTGACTGCCCTGTACAAGCCTGTATCACCCTTCCCTGCACTTTCTTTTAAATATCCTTTTGTACAGATAAGGATGCACCATCCTTAGTCATCTCAGTAATGATGGAACACCAACGATTAAGCATGAGGGAAATACAAGGCAATCCTTCAGAATACAAAAACTGTATTTGCATTTCTCAAATGTGAGTGAGAATTTCACAGTTCTTCTCCTACTTTGATTTTGCAATGGCATTGGTAACCTGCATGGAAAATGACTTGACAATTTGAGTGGTTAAATTGTCAAAGGCATATTGAAATTGTTAGCTGAAAAACGTTTGGTCCAGTCTGAAATTTTCAGCTATGTGAAGGAAAACTAGAAAATTCCATCAATTTGGACAAAGTAATTAATTACCTAATGTGCAGCCACAGTGCTTAAGAACAGTGAATAAATTTAAAATGGAAAGATGTTATTATTACAAAGTACTATTATGCCTCAGGTCATCCTGTCTAATTATACCAGTCAAGGCAGCAATAAAAAGCATGTTAAGTTGCATGTTTTTCAGACACCAAGACAGTTACTTTGGAATATCTCAGCAGTAAAAATTAAAACTATCAATGTGTTCTGCAACATAGAAGCTTTTCTTGTAAGGTAGTGAAAATGAGCTTTCATTACAAGCGTCATAGTTACACATGAAGAAAAAATTTTCCACAAGAACAATATTTGTTATAGTGTCTTAAGTTTACTCTTAACAGTATTCTTCCAAAGTCTGTAAGATTTCCATGTTAAAATTTTACAGTGAGTTAAAACAAGTGAAGGAAGAATCATGTGACCACATTATGCAAAAGATAAGTCTAGATTTCACTTAGAAGTATAT
Organism: Vidua macroura; assembly: GCF_024509145.1. Lineage (NCBI taxonomy): Eukaryota > Metazoa > Chordata > Aves > Passeriformes > Viduidae > Vidua > Vidua macroura. The sequence continues at coordinate 38,128,775 of NC_071574.1, read as the reverse complement.
ATTAGGTAAAAATATCATAATATTTGGCATGGCAACAGAGAGAGTTCTGTAATTTGTGCACGAAATTCTGAAGACTTGGTTCAAATAACACCATACAAAAATTATGAGAATGGGTGATATCCAGTGTTCAAATGAGGGGCATATTTTGGAATCTCTCAGATCTAGAAGGATTCCACATGAAGTGCATATGAAAAATGCATTAAAGAAATAGTGAGAATTAGGAAATTAGTTTCTTGAGGACTTGTGCAAAAATCTCCATAAAGCTACATTCTGTATGTTGTGGTAATATAGCTCTATCTGTACAAGTATAACGAAGTAGAAATAAAAATATCTTGTAAGTGTTTCAGATTTTACTGTGCTGGAAATTACTAATCAAAACGTTAGTACCGAGATCCATAGTGGCCTGAGCCTTGGCATGGACAGCAAAGACCAATTACCTGACCTCCAATTTTTATTTTATTGAGCCTTATTAAGCAGGTGAACAACATCCTGACCCTCTAAGAAGGTTCACCTTGTGCTAAGGTTTTGAAGTATGGTGAAACCAGTGCTGACCCATGTCTCTCTCGTTCTGTAGAACCAGGGTACAGAAGCTGTTCAGACAATGGCAGCCTTGAGGTTACAGATGAGGCTGTGGAAGTCACCACAACTGAAATAATGATTTCTCCCTCCCCTCAAGGAACTTTTCTGTCACAGTTATTTGAATTAGGAGGCATCCTTTCAGGCAAATAGCACATGAGAATACAGAGCCTCTCATAGGATAACAAATCAATTCAGGCAGTTTGATTCTGGTGCCTGTGTTTGCATCAAACAACCCTACTTGTTTAAAGCAGTTAGGCCTTGTGCTCATAATGTGTATTTATAAACTGAGATGATGAATACTTGTCCTTCATAAAATAGCAGTCAGATATATCTCTTTCCTTTTGATAGATTAGGATTTTTTTTTTTAAAGTGAATAATGAGTGCCAATTTAAGGCAGAGTTTTCAAGGGAGATAACAATGAAAAATATCTCCAGTTTCTTCAGTGAGTAAAGCTTAACCAGGACTTTTTTAATCTTAAAAGCTGGAAACAATTTAAACCAATAAACTTTACTCATATTGACATACAGAATAACTTAATATAATCCTGAAAGGATTCTATCATTTGTTATTCTCCATTTTCCTTTTTCTGTCTCACACATGTGAAAAGACCTTTACTCTATAACTAATCCTGTCCATAAACTCTTCATAGTCTACTGAGAAAAGTAAAGTAAATAGACATACCTCAGGTTATATAATGTAAAATATAAAGCTTGGGTTGGGCTGAAATACAAAGTCCTGAGAGCTGCAGTGCTCCCACCCCAGTGCCCCAGGTTTAGAGCTGTTTCCTTCAGTGCAAGGATCACCCATGCTGGGAAAGGCAGTTGGAGTTATCATTGCTCCCACATCCTTCTTCCTCCTGTCCTTTTGATTTTATACAGCAATCTGGAATGGAAACTGGTCCTACATGGTATTTGGGATGTCATGCGAAGAAATTAGAATATTTAAGGGGTTATTCCCTCTTACTAGAAGACACCAAAAATATAGTTCTGTGAGCACTGAGGCATAGCTTGTCTAATTTTGTCTTATTTTGAAAATACACAGAAAATACAGGTTTGTTTCTACATCTGTAAAGTACAAATACCTGGCTCTGGTTTTATCACATCACAGTACTAATTATAAAATATACCAACAGGTTTTCGTAAGAGCTTTTTATGACTTTTGAGGCTGTCCCAACCCATGATGAAAAAGAAAATGTCTTTCAGTCCTTTCCTGAAAGAGGTTGGGGTGTATTTGTGTGTGTGTAACAAATTAATTAAGAGCTTATTTCTTTAAATAAAGCAGTTGATTAACAATTCCAATGCATTTAATGTTGCATGCTTCCATTTTGTCAGAGAGCCTTTTTCCTCTGCTGGAAACAGTAATCTGAATTAATTTAATTTTTCAGGGGTAGTTTTCTACTTACTTTCTTTGTGCTAAAAAATTTTTAAGTTATGTGAACATAAAATTCTTTACTGGGACTTTCTCTACATGATTTGCAAGTATTGGCAAGTATTGGCAGTACTTGGTAAGCATGTTTTTAGCATATTTGGCAACCCTTACTTACTCAGTCAAGTTGAGTAATTAAATTGACCAAAACAGCAGGATGCTGAAGATATGAAAAACTGTTTCTCATTAATAAATGCTGCATATTGAGGTTCCTGTTGTCCTTTATTATCTCTGTTGGCATGATTCTTCCCACTACATGGCTGCATGCTCCAAATTTCCTAAGAGAAATATCAATAAAATGCTGGATTTTTAACCAACAATTTCTATACCAACGGGGTTTTAACTAGTTATTCTAACCTATGAAAACTAGAATCCATAGTTTTTGGCTAAATTTTATTTCTCAGCCCTGTATACTTAATTTCCTATCCTAACTCAAAAAATTTCCTTGTTAAAATTAATTTTCATAATCGTTTTCAACCATAAAAAAGTGATTTATTTTACTTCTGCTATATTTAGAAGTGTCATGTAAGGTCTGACATCCAGTTGCCATTTTCTCCCTGCAGCTAACCTATCTTTTTCTCTATTTTATTTTGATCTTTTTCATTAATGCAGTTCAAATAATGAGGAAAATCTTATTATGACCAATAAAAGTATAGTTCCTATGCCCTTATGTTCAGTCTCAGTTCTAAACGTAATGCAATGAGAAGCTATTATTCACCTTCATGTAAAACCAAGTCTTTTCAGAGTGGTAAAGTTGTAAGAAATTGGAGCCATAAATACATTTCTGACAGAATGTATGTGCAGCTTCAAAATGACTTCCAGAAGTCTGAAGCACTCACTCATCTTTACTATAAAAGCCCTCTTGATTAAGACAGGACTTTCTGTAGAAATTCAGGTGACCGCACTTGTGGCTAATCTAATTTATCATAAAGACTTATAGTGTCTCTACCCTATTTGAAGAGAGGAGGAGCATGTGCCCTCCTCAGACTGCTGTATGGCAAGTTATTGCTCACACAATGTTCAATAGGGAACTGAGGCACGGAAAGCTTATATGGTAGGTCTAAAACAAATAAGGATTAGAGAGAGAGGAAAAAAAAATTAATTTAACTTCCCTTACGGTGGGAGAGATTCTCACTGACAGAGAGAGAGGGAAGTAGGAATACCTCTGCCAGGGTTTGAGCAGAAAAAGGTGATACCATAAAACTCTTTTTATGCTTCTCATTTCAAATTCAAGACAAATTTGTGATAGAGTAGGTAGATAGATAGGGTAGAGTTATATGGAATTATATGAACTGTACATGGAGGTTGGATTTCCTTATCTTTGGATTTTTTTCGATTTCCCTGAAATGCATCTTTATTCTTATCCATTGTGTCCCTACTAATATAAATAGGTATCATTCTGGCATTCAGCTAAGTAATTCTTTTGTCATCCACAGATGGACGGGGGATTACATGGCTAAGAAATGAAATAAAAGCTAAATCCCTATGCTTAATAAAGCTTTGCTTGTTTTCTGTTTCATTCAGGATTACCGAGTGAACATTTTTCTCCGTCAGAATTGGAATGATCCACGCCTCGCATACAGTGAATATCCAGATGATTCTTTAGATTTAGATCCATCCATGCTGGATTCCATTTGGAAACCTGATTTATTCTTTGCTAATGAAAAAGGTGCCAACTTTCATGAAGTTACAACAGATAATAAATTGTTGCGGATTTTCAAAAATGGAAATGTACTTTATTCCATCAGGTGAGTCTCTAATCTAATGGGCTTTTTTCAGATAGAAGGTCAAAAGTATAATTAGGATTTTCTAAAACATATATTCAGTTGCTAGTCATGCAGAACTATTATGTGTAAGTTTTGAATGCAGAATTTTGTCAACATTCATTGTTTATATTAAAATAGAAAACGATCACTCATTAGGCATGCACATAGTAAAAGTAATAAGAAAAGTATCTTTCCCATTTTAAAGTACAGGTACTGAGCCTAGAGGAACTAGGATACTGCACAGAACAAACAATCCTGTAGTATTATAATCTGAGTTGGCCTATGTATGAGTTTCACAGTCTGTGGCCTCCAATGTCATGACAGTCCAACGTTACTTCTCTTCCCCCTTTCTGGATATTGCAGTTGCACTTCAACCTGAAAACATGGCCTGTTTGAGGAAGTATGACATTTAAAGATTAGTCTTTTACTCATCTCTGAGGATGGAGAGAAAACTGGAAAGTAAATTTTTGAAAAGGTTTTAAGCTGAAAGCAGTAATCATAAGTATTGACAAAATCTAATTGTCCCACTTTTCTTCCCACCACTTTCCTTTTAATACAAACATCAGTAGGCATTTTACCACTGTCTTCAAAAGCCCAATCTAATGAGAAACACATTAGATATAAGTATGTTAATGCTCCACTAGATTTGTTATTGAAGCAGTGACTCATTTGTGCAAAATGTTACTCTTTTCAAAATAAATATACTATTGTCCACTCAGTGTTTTGCTTTGCATGCTTTTATGACACTGAATTAATGTGTAATTAGACTCTTTGAAGAGACATGGGGAATCCGTAAAAACTTTGTATACTGGAGAGAAAGAAAACCTTATGACTTGCATGGATGTGTCAGTGGCAAGAATCTCCTTCCAGTGCCATTAGGCAGCACTTTTCCAAGCTTACACAAGGAGAAAGGATTGGGTTAAAATTCTTAGGAGAATTTCATATCCAAAAGGAGGTTAGTCTGCCACTCTGGGAACATAATCAGTTTTCAGTGTCACAACATGTATTCTGTCACTTAAAACAGATTCAAAGCAGGTTAAAAGGATTCCTTCTATGGATTCAAGTAGAAATAGATCTAAATCAATTATCTGCAGACTGTCTGAGTCACCTCAAGATGCACTGGCTGTTGTTCCACTCTAATCAAATAACTCCCCACCTAGCCCAGCTCCTTCCAAATACACACAGCACATAGTATAGGCCCCACCATTCAGCTGAAACAAGTTGGATTGCAACTTCAATACAATTCAGACCAAGTTCATGGCCACATGAAATGGGGTGAAAAGCCCCAAGGGTGAGAAATATTATTATATTAAATTATAAAGGCAAAGATCAACTGTGCTGAAAGAAGATACCAGATAGTTCCTCTGTTTCTTATGAAGCCAGAAAGTTTATTGCATTGAATCAATTCAGACAAGAAAATAATGGAAAGTAACAGTTCCTGATTCAAGGAGTACTTAATATAAAATACTAAGATGTTTACTGAAGCACAAAGTCCAGGTGCCTCTGAAATAACTTGCTGTGTTACCAGCCTACTAGCCAGAATTTGCCTTTGGAACTATTTTTAACAGCATGGGAATTGGGGATGGGTCTGACTTCCCTCCTCAGACTCTCCTGATGCAGCTCTGTCACTGTCTGGCTAAACAGAAATTATAGCAACAATGAATCAAGGAGGTTTGATCACTAACAACAACAACAAAAAAATGGTAAAAAATAGGGAAAATAAATATACATACTTGCCAGCTACCACCCACCTCACTTTACCCCCAGTGCCAAAAACAGGGGAGTGGGCACAAGAGAGGGGGATTAGAGCACTGCCATGCTAGAAGAGCCTTATGTGTAAGCAATTGAACTGAAGCTCCTCAGGTGTTTGTAGGACATTCTATCAACTGAACTGATTAATGAAGGTAGAGTCATGGCCCTGAATCATTAATGGATACCTAGGCATGGCCAGGGAGGGAAAACATATGCCTTTATCTCTTATAAATTCTTCTTTCTGATTCCTCAGAGTTCTACTCGAAAGATAAATTATTGTAAATAATTTACAAATTATTCTAATAAATAATAAAATATTTTTTTTAATTTAAAATTTAAAAATACCTCTTTTGCCTATTATAATTTGCAGAGAATTTCACAGAAAGTATTTGGATTAACACTGATGCACAGCTACAGTTCAAAATTGCTGCCATATTTCAGTTTACCATCAATATAATAAAATGTTTCTTTAAATCTTTGTGTTGACATTTTAAGCACCTTATTTTAGGACAGTAACACATAAAACCATTTTTCCACTATGACAGCTGACATATGCTATGAAATTCTTGCAAATTTGGGTAAGTTTTATGCCAAGGATTTGAAATACTGGAACAGTCCAATAATTCTGCTGTAGCACAAAAAGGCACAGTGTTGCTGCATTCCTTTCGACTTCTCATTAATTAGGCAACCCTAGTGAAAAATTTAGTCTTCTAAAAGTCTGTAATTTTTTTTCCATGTTGTTATACTAGGCTGAGTTAGAGGGTTCAGCTAATAGAGACCTTTCTTGAGAGCTTCCTACTGAAACATGTATTCTATTTCTAATTGCTTCCATTGAATTAATGCATTCTTCCTGCACAGTTCTATGGCTTTTTTGGGGGGTATGTTTTAATGGTTTTTTGTGTTCTTTCAGATTGACTTTAACACTTTCCTGTCCGATGGATCTCAAAAATTTTCCAATGGACGTGCAAACATGTATAATGCAGCTGGAAAGCTGTAAGTTTGCCTAGCGTATTATCCTTTACCTACTTTTGCAGGGATTACAACAGCTATACAGGAGGTAGGAAAACCCCTTGTAGTGGTACAAGAACAAATTTTCAAAATCAATCTTCTATTTTATCAATAGAGTCTGTGAAAGATACATGATTTTAAGAGGAAGATGTTCTTTCATACCTATTTGAACTGAAAATCAAGAGTTTTGTGTAAATCTGAAGTTACCATTAAACTCGGTGACAGTTTATACAAAATTTCTGCATATAGGGTTTCACCATAAGTCTTTCTGTGTTCACACATGCAGGAGATAAATAATATGGAGAGCATAAAGGAAACATAAGAATAACTTAAAGAAGTGATTGATGGGACTTTATTTGAAATAAAATTATTCTAACATATCATGTATTTTATTTATCATCTACCTTGATATCTTGATACTTAAAAGAGGATGGAAAGTATAAAGCAGCTATGCCATTTCAAGGCATGAACACACTCACAAAAGGAGAAATCAACTATTCTGTCTGATGCATTATATTCTCATTTTCCTTGTGATATAAAGTATTTGGGAATTGCTCTTTCCTTTAAGTTGAGAGGACTTTGAAGGAGAGCTGTAGCAGAGAAATTCTCCTAACGATGCAAAGAACAAAAATAAATAATTCTTTGAAAGCTTCCAGCAATCTGAAGTTGGTGAAAATGAATGACAGGAGCAAGACAGATTAAGTATTCATCTGAAAGATCTAGATTTACAATTTTAGGGCCAATAAGTAAAATATTTCAAAAATAATATAATTGTGCATATAGAACGAACATACTGGATTATTTGAAATATATCATAGATCAGAAACACAACAACCATAATTTTATTAACATTTTTTTTGAGATTTTTTCTTCTTTTACTGGAACAAAGCAGCACCTAGGGGAAAGGGAGGTAATTATCTATCAGTCAGTGTGTCAGAACTGTTTGTTGTATGGTATGCTATTTATAGACACTTGCAGGGTGAGTATAAAAGCCAGATCTATCTTTTATTACAATGGACAGATGGTAACATTATGAAGCAGCCTTTCAATATGAGGGCAACAGCTGAATCTGACAGCAGAAATTTTCTTGACTAAAATGGAGAGATCATTATTTGCTGCAAATGTCAAGGAAATTAGGACAATATTATATATCCAGCAAAACTCTACAGCCAACCTGAGCAGACAATCCTACTGATAACCTATGTCATGTGTATAATTAATGTGACTAAACAAAGGTTAATAGGAGGCAGTTGCATCAGAGTACATGCAGATGGCAGGTATACTCACTAAATATAATTATGCTTCAAAGAGAAAGTATCATAGTGTTTGACTGAGCAAGCAAAATGTATCATTAAAAAATGCTTTAAAAAGTTATTAAGCTTTTGCTTTAACAGCTTCATAAAATTCAGCTGCATTTTTCCTCTCTTTCAGCTGTTGTGAGGACAGGTCAGACAACAACTGGGTATTCTTGAACAAACAGGCATCTGAATTGCTTTAGAAAAACCTTGCAGGAGCCCACAGTTCCCACAGACTACACCACAGGGAACCAACATTTATTAGTTGAATGGCACTGTAGATGTTCTACTGTATTTTCCAGCAGAACATTTTTCACTGAAGTCTTGCTTTTAATCATTGAGTTCAGTGGGAGTAAATTCCCAGCTGCACATTCACATGGTAAAGAGAGGTTCTCACAAAAGAAGAGCTGAAGAAAATACAGATGAGTGCTTCAAATTCTTTATTCACAGAGAAAGATCAAATTTGACTTCATAAGGAAGTTGCAAGTAATAAAGCTTTTCCCATATTGCCTTGTCTAATTCTATTTTACCTGTAACTCCAGACATCAAAAAACAGACTATGGGAAAAGATGATGGCCTAAGGCAGAAAGTTTTGCAGCATGTGGGAAGTCTGGATATGCTTACATGTCTGACAGCAGAATAACCAGTTAGGTTTGCAAGAATAAGGCAGCAGTTCCCTGAAATTATTTTGGAACAGATCCAAAACAGATATGTACAGTGACCTAAGTTCCAAGATCCTAGACCTTTGAGAGCAGGAATTCACTTGTCCATAGCGAGTTTCTCTGTACAGGAAAACGGGAAAGGAAATAAACAACTTAGAAGTGTTACAAAACATATCTACATTCCAGGAAGAGTAACCAGGTTAAAAAAAAAAAAAAAAAAAAAAAGGAGTTTATATGAGAGTGAACTCTGACCAATTTCCAAAACTTAGGAAAGGATGAGCAGAAACTTTCAGATTTCAGACTCTCTGGCTAAAAGGCATCTAGTTCTATTTAAAATTTTAAAAGAGAAAAGGACGGTGGGTACATTTGGCATTTTCCCAGGCTTCACATCAAATCTCCTGAGGTAAGAACTAACATAATCCTGAGAGCCTGATTCCACCCAAGCATCTCTAATTTCTAGGCCACAGTGTCATACTCTGCTCTGGCTGTCTGCCTTGCATTTTTTGGTACACAGTGAGACAATGTAAACAGAGGGATCAAAGCAGTAACCCTGTGGTTAATGGCTTGTCTGGGGAAGTGGAAGACATTTGGGTTCAAAACAGAAAACACAGTCCTCTCATGTCCTGAGTGAATGATCTGACCACCAGGCTATATTATTAGAAACCAAAGTGTTTGCAGGAGCAAAACAGCAGTAGCCATGCTTCCAGATGTTTCTTTTTGAAGTGGTGATCATTGCTGTTTTTTCCAAGTTGTGTAGGACATTGTACATTATGAATTTACAAGGCCTATTTGTCTCACAGTTTCTGTAAACTGTGTCTGATCTTGCAAGCCTTGATCCAGAATATGTCACTAAGAAAATTAGAATAAATCACTATCACTCATCTCTTTTTTTTACTCATCTTACCACCGGGTTGCAAATACTGACAATTATAACCAACAGATCATGGGGTTTGTTTTCTTTCCTTTAATTAGCAATTTCTTTCAGTACTAGATACTTTCCTTCAGTATTGATACTGTTGCTCCATCATAGAAAGGTCTAAGAGAAAAAATCATGTACAGCTTTTATTCCCAAATGATATCTTTATTTTTAGCTGGCTCATGTAATGTTTTCTCCAAGGTCAGTCTAAGCAGCTGGATTTGCCCCTGGTAAAAGTACTTCATTAGATCATGAAGTGTCTGAAAAATATTTCAGTAGAAATGTCTTCTATTTTTAAAGGATTTATTTTACCAAATGATTTCTCAGCAGCTAGAATAGCTGTTTTTTTATCTTAGAAAGGGAACAAATGAAAATGCACTTATGAAATAATCCCTTCTACAGTTCTATGCTTTACACCAGGGCAGCCTATAGGTATGTGGGATAATTTTAGTTTTATTCTGCTTGAATAAGATACAAAGAAATGTCAGCTAGATACGTATTTATTTCTGTGGCCTGTCTCCCCAGAAAGAAATGTTTTTCTTTCATATGCTAGAGCCTGTTGTCTTTCTTTTTAAGTTTCTTTTTTACCTCACAGCATTCCTTTACTCATAAATTACAATTATAACTTTATGTGACATTTAATATCCCTGAATTTTCAAAGAATATTGAAAAGACTAAGTTACAAAAGAAAAAATACTGTGAAAAGCAACAATGGTAAGGTATAAAACATTTTCTTACCTCATAATTTTAATTTTATGTTGATTTTTAAATTCAATAGTGGCCCAATTTTTCCCCTTTTGATTTATGGAGGCTTTTTAGTCGTTCTAAGCAGTCATGCTCCTGTCTTCTGGATTGTTAAAGAAAATTCCTTCTGTACTACACGATTCTTATTTACACAATTTCTTTCCCTCCCCCATCTCTAATTTGGATTTTGTACAAATGGAAAGATGGATATGCAGGCTGCACTAGTACAAGTTAATGCATTACAGAAAAGTATGTGCACATTTTTTCTTTCCCACAACAATACAAAGGCAACATAAGAAATATAAAATAACTGGAGTGTATTTCTCATCTGCCAGGGAATTGTCAAGTCTGTACCTGAATGACAGAAATTATGGACACACTAAGTCAATGCCTGTCTGTGCCAGAACGTATAGAACCATACTGCTTCTCTCCTTTCCATTTCAGCAGCACAAAAAATATCAACTGCTCAGGCTGTGGTTTTTATTCTGCAGATGGGTGACTCAAAATATTGTGTCTATCTGAAGTGAGACATGACACACAGCTGCAAAGATCAGGATACTTGTGGTTGTCAGCTCCTGACCAATGCAGGATGAAAGGGCAGTAGGAACTGTACAACTGCTGCTAGAAACTAGCATAAAACTGGAATAAAAGTAATAGCTGAAAACCTATAGGCTTCAGCAAGAATAGTAGGTTTGAGAGATGTGCTAGAGTGCTGAGCTGAAATATTATTCTTTTCAAAAATTCAGGCAAAGAAAAATAAGCCTATAACTCCCCAGGGAGAGATTCCTTCAGAACGACTTAGAGGGCAGTGCAAGGGGCAAACACTTTGCAAAGCAGCTCAGAAGTACATTGAATAAAATCCTGCCTTCTTGGAGCTCCAACACAAATTTAGCTTTGAAATGAATCACAGCTCATTTCTGAAGCTAATATATTTAGTGCGTAATGTAGAAGAATTTGTTCTAACCTCAAGCCAAAACCAGATTCCTTAGCTCTGTCATGTCTTCCCCCTGCTATGCTGCTGGGAATTTAGGGCACAATTCAAATGTCTGTCATGCTCTTAAGAACAGTAATATGCAGGCAGCCTGTCCTGGAGGCAAACTGATGGGATGCCCAACAGAAGGGTAGTGAATAACCCTAGACAACATGAGTGTAGTTCTTGCTTCAATTGGAGACCTAAAGAACTGATGGGTTTGGACCTGTACCTTACTAAAAATTAAAGAAATGAGAATGGAATTTAGATAAATCACTGGGATTAAAAAATAAATGCTGTAGTTAAACTAAACTCTTTTTCAAAAAAAAAAAAATACTCTGCTCAGTTGTTGCATGCTGAGCATGTGTCTGTTTATTGAACACGAGGGAAAGAGTTGGATTTTAATATACCTGTAGGTATTTTAAAATGACACAAGGGAAGCACAGCCTTCCTGTAATGAAAAAGAATGAGTAGAAAATGTACAGGATACATTGATATTCAGCTGGATCACAAGTTTGCTCATGGCTTGGAAAGGTGTGCTAAAGGTGGATGGACAAAGCAAATAAAACAGTGCCAGCAGGGAATTATGTTGGAATTGCCAAGACAATGACAATTCAAAGGTGCAGAGTCTCTAAAGGCACAGGGGAGATGCTTGCCTTGCATAACGTCTTCCTGTAACGGTGTAGTCCTTGGAGAAACAGGAGAAGAGATGTTCTTCAAGACAAACTTGTTGGATGTTCCCTGTCTTGTCTATGAGATAATGGGCTTTTAATGCCTACCACTGATACTGAATTAGCTAAAATAAAGTCTTCCAACTTTTAACATGCAACTGATATAAATATCTTCGTTCCAATAAGTTCTATAGAGTACTGCGGACCAATGTGGGTTGAATGGGACTCTATTTATTTAAGGCAGGCTTTAGTCCTATACTTTCAAAATTGGATGAAGGAAAAGTTTATATTTATTATTAATGATAATGCAAAAAAATTACAAAGATACAGTCTAATTCTTTCTTTCAGGAACCTCATATTAGTGTTGAAAACAACTTGTCAACACCATTTTTGAGAAGATAATTTTTTCTGGGAAAGATGAGTCAGACCAAGAGAAAAGTTTGGTTTTCTGGACACTGTAGATGCCCTTGATACTTAGAAATACTTCAGCAGAATCACATTGTTTTTTCCTGAAATTTTTCCAGAACCTGTAATTGAAAATGCTGAAAATTTTCACTCTAGCTAAACAATTTTCAGTGCTGTCTAAAGGCTAAAGTTACTATATCTGTCTTCTCAACCATCTGCCAGGTTTTTTTTATAGATTACATGAATTAAATAAAATGCCACTTAAATTTAATTTTATTTGCTGTCCAGTTATTCAAAATCCTCCATCAACTATTTCAGGCACAAGTCCTGAGAACTACTTTTCATCAAAGCTTTATCTCTTCCACCTTCTCCCTCTGTTAGTGTGACAGAGTTTTACTTTTGTTTTGTCACATTTATCACCTACTCTGTTTTTGAAAACATCATTTTTTAAAATAATATTTCTTCAGACTAAATCCAAGTTTCCCAATTGTTTCAGGCCTTCTTCCTTTCTAGTAAATTGTAAATGTTCCCTAGTTCATCATATTCATCTCAGGCAGAGCTCTCATTCTGCCATTATATGCTTCACTAGCTAATTACCTGGAATGACTTCAGGCTCCTGAAAATTACTTGTCTCTTTAAGAGAACTATTTGCACAGAGGCTACAGTGCCATGCATTCACACAGTTCTTGATTTTACCTGAGAAATACTCCCCCTGGAAACGTTCTCCTCCTGGAATGATGTCTTTTTCATATAATTACCAACAATTTACCACCTGCTTTTGCATTTTAAATGTGCAAGACCTCAGACTTTGGGTTAATAGAGTGTTAATGTAACCTAACCAGCCCTATAACTCCTGACCACCACTGTTCAAACATAACAAGGTTGTTTTTTCTATCTTTTCTTTATAGTTCCATGAGGCTACCATTTAGATTTTGTATAATTAGTAATACCTTTACAGAATTAAGTAAGAGCGAGTACTGCACAGTAGCCAGACAAAACTAAATACATTGCTAACTGCCCTCTTCTTCAGCCACAGAAGCTGGTGTTTGTTCCATAAAACACAAATTAACAACTCTACTTCCCTTCCCAGCCTTCATTCATTCATGCCCTGCGAAGTCAAACCCTAGTGCACTGCATTTCAGTGACAGAAACCTTTACTGGTCCACTTGATTTAGTTTAGGTTGAGCTGGTCCTGAAGAGCATGCTAGATTATAGCGTCCATTGCTTTCAACTATTCATGTAGAATAAAAGTTTCACTTTTTGCACCAGTGAGCTGCACCCTCATATACTACCTAGGCTAGTGACTGACTGTCCTTTTTTTAACAATAAAATTTATCCACTAGGAATTCCCTACATAACACTGTACTTCCCAGCCACTGGTAATAAAAATATCTGGTAGCAATTTATAATAGTCACCAACACCACCTCATAGTCAAAAAAGAAAAGCTTCTGGTTTAATGAGAGGCTAAATATCATACTGGGTTGCAGTTAATCCCTCATAGGCAGTAAAGAGAAATCTCTTGTTCTTTATAACTGCTGCATATTTCAGTGCAGTTCTTACAAGTTGCATCATATGTCTAACAATGTAACACACATAGCACAAGTTTGTACTGGTAGCCACACATCCATTCAGAGTAAAGCCTTCACATTTCAAGATACACTTTACTGCTCCACTTCCACTCCACAGTGACAGCCATGTAATGGAACACAACTTCTCATATTTTTTATCTCATAGACCATTTGGAAAATACACACAGTATATTTCTAATCTTCAAAAGCAGACCAGTATCAGCAACAGGCATTTAGACTTTTAGTTAAATTTATGCTACTGAATGACATTTTTTAAAAGCTGTTTTAAAGACAATGCACATTTGTTAATCAGGTAGCAAGTAGACAAGAATCAAAAGCTCAGGTGGACTTCAGGTTTAATATTTCTAGAACAGGACAGGGACAGTTATTACAATTAATCAGCAGAGGTTCCAAAATTAGTGTGCCAGGGGACTGTATTTTAGGCTCATTGCATATATAACACCACATACTTAAACCCTAATAGTATAAACACTACACCGTAGTAACCACTGATTGTTTTAAGGAGTGATTTCTATAAAAATGTCTTTTTCCCCTTATGTACAATGCACACAGTACCATGAGCATTCTGAGTGTTAAGCAGTGTGCTATTCAGCAGGTCCTCTTCATAAAATTAATTGAAAAAATACATTTTCTTTTGATTTCATTCAAGCTGATTTAATTTAACATACTAGTGGAAATATTATACTATTCTAAATTTATTTGCTATAACAGAAACTCACATCTCCATTAAGTTCTCTATATTTTAAGACACTTTTAATTTGTGACTATGACCTTGAGTTACAAAACTGAAGTTACAGTTTTGAATGCTAATGCTATATTTGGGCATTTAAAATGTAAACATGACAAAAACTAATTACTACAGCAGCATTTTGAATATGCTGCTATTATTTGTACTATATTGCGTTACAGAAAAATTAGTAGGCAGAGTAGAAAATCAAAATTAAAAGCATGCATTAGAGATTATTGAATTTGATTTAGTGAAATACATTTTGACACAGCAGTTGTTTCTTGCCAGTTCAATGAGTTTTACTCAGGGAACATCACTTCTGGCCATAATCTACATGCTTCAAGTGGTAATCTGCTTTACACACAACTGCTTTTTGTCTGAATTCATGCAAAGTTTGATAAGATATATACTTTTGTTTTTTTTACAGTTTATGGCATTTATTAGTGAATTTTAACTGTGTTTATGGAATATCATGCAAATGATAAGAAAAGCAAGTGTTTTCTTGATATATGCTTGTAGTGATTTGAGCAATGTCCGATTTTAGTTACTTACTTATAAGGATATGGTGGTCTCATTTTTCTCATATTTATCCAGCCTCAAAAAAAAGTGCCAGGTAAATCAACAGTCAGCCTGAGTTCCTGTGAATACCCTGTATAAAGGTTCTCCCAAAAGAAACATCAAGAATTTAGAAGGAAGAAGAAGTGTTGAAAATATTTTTTTCATTTACAACCACTAATTCTTAGCTCCTAGTTTCATTCAACATAGATCAGAAAAGATGAAATTTATCTCAGTTTTCAGGTCAGCAGATCAGGTCATTGAATGCCATTTATAGGTGTATTAAACGAGTAACAAAGTCACTGAATATAATGGGGTAAGATTTATGCCCACGCAGCAAAGAGGTTCATCTTTTACTGAAACTCAAAATATCAGTAATTTTGCACAGTTACTCTTAGAAGGTTCTGAAAAATATTCTTTAAACAGTAATTTGTTACTGAAAGGTTGGAAGAATTTCTAGTTCTCAACAGGTTATTTTCAACAGCTTATTAGTATTGGACTAAAGCAGAAAAGAAATACTGCAGTGAAGCTGAAAGCTATATAAATCAGAAGAAAAAATTCTCCTTTTACCTTCTGGTTCCTTCTAGTATATGTGGCTTAAAATTGAATGAAAATATGAAGCCTTTTTTTTTTTTTTTTTCAGTTGTAATAACCAGAGAAAATTTTTTTAGAAAGAAAATTAGAATGAAATGCCTGATCACATATTCAGAAGAACTAGGGGTATTTTCCCAATGATAAACCATGCAAATATTTATCTGACAGAGGAAAATAGAAGGAAAAAGTCTTTTGCAAAGTCTGGGCCTTGATTAGTATGTCTTTTGCTGTTATAGCTAATCTTATACACATGCATGAGATATGAATAAGTGCAGGAGTCTGAATATTAAAGCTGAGTTCTTATTAATATCATTATATGTCACAGTCAGTTAATATGAGAAGATTATAATCAATTGCTTTCCCATGTCTTTTTCCAGTTTGAGCGAAAAGCAGTTTTTCAATTCAACTAATACTACTGCAGAATTTTGAATTCATTGTTGTCCTTGAACAATTTGCACTTAAGCATTCAAATTGACATAAATCCATAAGCATAACTTTGACAATCCACATTTCACCTCAGGTAAAAGGAGGAAGACATCTGAGTGTAAAGGGCCTATTTTATCCTTCATGGATTGAGGAGAAAAAGTTGTTTCCAAGCACCCAAGAGATTTGGATGTTTAGCTAATTCAAATGCTTTTGTTGAATCCATTAATAGACCATCTAATTATAAGGATTTAAAAGAGTTTCATAAGACAGCTGTTTTGTCTCTTCCAATTCAGTGTGGTATAGAAAGGCAGATAAAAAATTGTGATTAACAGGTACAAGCAGACCCTCTGTATTACCTCCTTTTTATAACATTTACTTAAAATATTTTAATTTGATATGTTACTGCTTTTCAAAGTTTGCAGCAGATTTGGAGTTTATTTGGGTTTTTTCTTTGTTTTAGTTGGATACACAATGAATGATCTCATTTTTGAGTGGCAAGAAAAGGGAGCGGTTCAAGTAGCAGAAGGTCTCACTCTGCCACAGTTTCTGCTGAAAGAAGAAAAGGATTTATGTTACTGCACCAAGCATTACAATACAGGTAGTAAAGTGATTACAACTGAAAATATATTTAACATTTATTGTTATAATAAATGTCACAGTTGGGGTATATTTCAAATGTTCTCACTGAATTCAGAAGAGGGTTAAAACATACAGGTGTTTTGTGCAAGGTAATGCAGTTTTAATAACTGGCAAACAAACCAAAACTACCTGAAGACTGAACAAACTTTAATTTTAGGTACCTTAAGAAAATATGGAGTTGAAATAATTCAGAAACTGTTCAGTCAGGGATTTTACTTGTTCAGGAGGTGCCATGACCACATTTACAATGTGGGATCTGAAGAACTACTGAAATCCAAAGCTCTACATGCAGTGCACTAATCATAGCCTGGCTCAGTCAGGAAAAAGGGACATAGGGCTGCCAAGGCAAGTTATTCCTGCCCTAGTTCAATGTGAATGAGCTGAAAGGATTCTTGGTGTGCAATGGCCATGTGTACAAACCAGACATGAGCATGCAGTGACAGGACAAGGGTGAATGGATTCAAACGGAAAAAGAGTAGGTGTTGATATCAGGTAGAAATTCTTCATTGTGAGGGTGGTGAGGCACTGGAACAGCGTGCCCAGGGAAGTTGTGGCTGCCCCATCCCTGAAAGTGTTCAAGGCCAGGTTGGATGGGGCTCTGAGCAACCTCATCTAGTGAAAGGTGTCCCTGCCCATAGCAGGAGGGTTGGAGCTAGGTGATCTTTAGGGTCTCTCAACTCGAGCCATTCTATAATTCTCTAATTCTATAATTCTATGATACTGAATTGAAGGTTTGTTGAACTGAGTTATTTAGCTCATCTCTGGGATAATTTGAAAAAGGAGGGGATTAACATAAATAATATTGTTATTATGTTTATATTTTAATTGTGAAAAACTATTTCAATAACTGAACAATCACAAGCACAATAATCCTGAAAAGCAAAGCCTAAGAATGCACAGTTTATATATTCTCTTAAGGAAAAAAGAAGCTAAAACTCTTCCATTCTAATTCATATATCTTTTAATTTTTGCTCTCCAGTATGATTAAACATGTCTTAAAATTTAATATTAGAATGATTCATTTGGATTCTGCTGAAATGCCAGGGAGAGAAAACTGAATAAGTGGTATTCATAAGGAATGTCCCGCTATGATCAAAATTAAGGAGGAGTGCTTTCCAATGCTGAGTTTTATCACAACTGCAGTGCTGACCTAAGAGAAAGGAAGGTTCTCTCAATTTCCATTTAGAGGAGGAAGATACCGATAGAAATATTTTGAAGTGTTCTTTAAAATAAATTGGAAATACTTAACATACACTTTTATTATACAAATACTAATATCTGGATAATCCTTGAAAACCTTCTAAAATTTGTGATATATAACCTATAGCAGACTATTTTTTTCACTCAGACATTTCTTTGTTAATGATAAGATAGAAATTCCTATTATTCCTTTTTTCCTTTCTACCATAATCCTTATGACAAATAAGAAAATTTTATTTTCATTACTTTCTAGTCTCCTTTGAGATATACAAGAAACTTAGCCTTTCTTTTTAGGAGTCTCCTGCTTTTGTGCCATTTTAATGAGTGTTTGTATTCTATACCCTGTATATGATATTAACTAATGAGAAATAATGGTATAGAGTATTATTCTCTTTTTCTAAAGTTCATTTGCATAACATGATGCATCAAAAATCTCTGAGAAATTAAGGCATTACTGTGATGCTTAACATCATACTGAATGGAAACCTGGTTTTAAATTTCAGAATTTCCAGTGATTTCCAAACTCTCCATCCAAAGCTGAGTTGTACTCTTACTCATTTGTCTGAGAAATTACATTATAATTGTCTGAGTTTAAACCTTGCGATTTTGACTAAAACTTCATTTTTTTTCAATATTTTGAAGGCACTACATTTTTCTTCACAACCTATGTTACAAGCCTATTTAACTTGGTATCAATTTTTATCTAAGGAAAAATAGGAAAGTATGCCTAGGCACACTATACTAGGTTACATGGGGTCAACTTATATGTACTGTTTTTTCTCTGCGGCCCTAAGCTGAGTGCAGAAGCAGGAGCCACAGTTGTTATCAACTGCATGTGAGGCCTCATGGTTCTGAAGATGTGGCTACGAGTGTGTCTGCAATTCTGTCACATTTAGGTGACAGGAGGGGTTTACTGCAATAAGTCTAGAGGACAGTGTGGCCAATCAGCAGCCTGTTGTATTCTGTATTGCTTTGGCCAAACTGCATTTCTGTGGCCAAACATGCTCTAGGATGTGAGTGCAACCCACAGCCCTGGAAAGATGAAGCTCATGCCTGTACTGAAAAAGTAATTGGACCATTTAACTTGTCCACAAAAAAATCAAGGCACTTGATAACACAGAAACCTGGGAAGCCTGGATGCAGTAAGAGGATGGGAATGTTAAAATATATCAGCAAAAGATAAAGCAATTGCTCAGCTGTGGGACCTGCCTGTGATGGGCAGGGGAAAAAATATGATGCTGATGCTGAGCAGCAGGTGGAAAGGTATGTCCTCACCAGCTGAGTGGCCTGCTCTGAGTTACAGCACCAAAATTACAGGTACAGAACTTTGTTAGGGCAAATCAGAAAGAAAAGGTGATTTTAACCAAGAAGGACTACATTTATTGTGAGAGTCTCCTCTTCAAGATAACAGTATTTTGTCCAAAGTATTATTTTTTTTTATTCAAATCTTCAGTATAAAGCAAATTAGAGGGGTTTGGTTTCTAGGAGAGTAAGAATTCCTTTTATTTCTTTGTTACAACCAATATTATCGACTACCATTCGTAGGCTAAAACCCCATAAACCTTATATTAAAAGACAACAACTATTTTCACTGTGTCACTTGGATGCATGACCAGTACTGTGCTTTCTTAAGGCTTCTGCAATGACATACTGCAGGCAGAAATGCCTTTAGGATACTCCACAAGAACCAAAATTTACAAAAAGCAATTTTAACATGATGTGGAGTCTGTTTCACTGGCCTATGACAGATTAGATAAAATAAATTCTTGAAATAATGCTAAGCAACTGCAGCTGGTATGCAGTAAGTGACCAAAGAAGAGTTTTCAAATTTAATTTAGTTACAACATAGGATGGAAAGCTCTTCTGAGACATCCTGTAAAACAGTAAAAAATCCCAAAATTCTCCCTGTGAAGCAAATTAACATGAAGCTTCAGGACAGTATGTGGAAACTCATCAGTGCATGTCTCAGTGTTTCATGCCCAGTTGAAAATGGTTCACTGTAACCAGAGCTCAAAAAATAAACTGTGTCTAAATATAGAGACAGTTTCAGCAACAGTACAGCAAAATGGCTCATCAAATCTTGTGTTCTGAAGTGACATAGCAACATTTCTGATAATTTTTATGCTTTGCATCTACAGGCATATCTACAGCGACCCATTTGGAAAGTGAAGTTGAATCTTAACAACCAGAAAAATCACACATTAACCATTTACATTACAAGAATGGTTTTGCTTTGCCACATTCCTATGTGACATTAATTGCTTCCCTGGGCTGTTATGCAATCATCTAAACTTTATTTCAAACACAGCTGCAAAAAGTCCAATCTACAGTAGCATGAATTGATACATAATGGCATTGGCTAACAGGAACAAATGAGTCTTGGCTTTACTCCTGCATCATGGATAATGCTTTACACCCACACTTGAAGGATGCTTCCCAGAACTGTCTTAGGTCTAATAATGCCTTTTGGATCAAAGAATTGGATGTAGTGATCCTGGAAACAGCAGAGCTATGATTGCTGCAGAACTGAAAGATTCTGTGTGTAACCATTTCTGATAATTGCAGTCTTGATAAGCAGCATGCTTCCTTAGCTCCACACTTCCCATCTGACTTCCTAATATGCATATCCCAAACACAATTCTTTCTCATGACCCCATTTGTTCCCCCATCATCAAAAATGGTGCTTAAAACCTGTAGATTGTGGCCCTTCTAAGTCTCACCTTCAACCAACCTAGTGCCTTATATTCAGCCATTTTGCTGCCCGCTTGATGACAGTGATTAAAGGAGACTTAACTTCGATGTCTTACTCTGACAACAACTCAAACCCTTGTTCGTGTTGACAAACACCTAAACCACTCTTTCTGAGACTATAGGAGTGCTTTTTAAGACATGACTTTTTAACTCCCTCAAGTTTTTTTCATAGATCATTTCTCCAAAAAGAAGGCTTATGCTTTTTACCCAGGAGATAGTCTATGGGTGTGAAATCTCTGAAGCTGCTCATTCCTTCACTGAAAAAAGCAGAAATTATAAACACCTTCTAAAACAGAGCCCATGGCAGGCTGAAAATGTGACTTTCCCTAGATGCACAAAATGTCACTGTCTGATTTCAACAAGACATTTTTCTCAAGGGCAAAGAGGCCACAATTGTCAACCCTGCACTGATCAAAATTTGAGCATTCTACTTTAAAGATTCATTGAATAAAAATTCATTATTTGTCCTGAAGTAGGAACATTACATCTAGATGTCTCTTTAGTTTATACTTCTCCTCTCTCTGTCCTGGCTAATGCAGTGCATGGCAAGTCTTTCACATCACAAGGCTTCTGTTCAGCTTGATATCTCTCAGGCTCCCAAGCCTGGGACACCTGCTGCCTACCCAGTCCACCTCTAGCCTGTATCCTGGCAGGGGGTTATCCTCATCACTCATTTGTGCATTTGTCTTTGCCATGATGTTGTGCTGGCTTCTCCAGCCTACAAAGGTCCTGCTCAATGTAGCTCAGTTCTCCTTTCTGAGGGACATGAGAACCACAAATGCAAATTTATTAAGATGAAAAAGAAATAGTTTTTCTTTTCCACATTTATTTTCAGCTGTCTTTTACTGCAGTCATTATCAGTCTTACACCAATGTCAAGTTTACCACTTGCCTCAGTATTTTTTTCCAAAAAAAGCTATGTAATGACACTTCCTTCTTGTTCAGGAATCTATGTACTCAAAGACAGGTGACAGCCTCAGCACCGATTCCCCCCAGTATACTGCTGATATCTGCAGACTATGACTTGAAAGAAAAACTGAATGGTAGTACATTCCTAGAGTTGTTTAGTGAATCTTTGCTTTAGATACAAAGACAAGTGTCATGTAAACGAAAATTTGTCTAGTTCTATGTGTTAGACACTGAAAAATCATAACTTCTTTCAGGCTGTATGAAGATACATATGGTGTTTTATCTATTTTATGATGAGGAATACACGAGTACCTTTATAAGCAGCTTTTATCAGCAAAATACACTCAAATTGCAATTTATATTAAAGTGCAAATTGGAAGGTTTTAGAGACTGCACTTACCAAGTGCTTTTTAATTATCCTGACTTCTTAGAAAGGTATGAAAATTATTTCAGCTAAGTTTACTTATATGCAATCAGTTTTATAGGTAAAATCTCTTGAAATAACGAGCTTTGCATACATATAATTTATGAATTTTATTTTGTTTAAAAAAATTTATTACTGGAAGGCAGAGGAACAGAAAGCATTTAGCTGTATTTCAGTAATAAGTGAAGCAGAGTTGCTCTCAAACAAAAGTGTCACATTCTTAGAAGAATAAAATAGAAACCTTGTCTTTACTGAGCAAGATAAAATCAAGTGGACTGCTTTTCTTGTGGTGATCCTGATAATGATTCAAACAGGAGAGAAAGTAAAGGGGACAGTATTGCCTCATGGAAAAGTCATTTCATATATTTCATTCTCCTTCATCCTCTCTATGAAAATCATCTGCTATTCTGACTGCAGTGTTATACATAACATGCTGTTGCCAAGAGATGTTAATTACAATGTTAATTTTAGCAGATGCAGAGAAAAAAGAAAGCACTCAACAAAAGGCAAAAGGAAAGTGCTGGTGGTCTATGTGGTCCCTCTTATGGCTATACAGTTTATTTCCTCCCAAGACTGTCTATTTTCCACTAAGATGTTTTTCCAGTTAGAAGAAAATATTGTCCTCAGAATTTCAACATTGATAACTTCAAACATTTTTTTTTCACCAATCTGTTTTGTCTGAAGACAGTTGGAGCCAATAGTCACACTCTCACTAAAGGCAATGACCTTTGCCAGGGTGATTCCATCCTCTGTACTAGATAAAACATTAGGGTTTATATATGCAGGGACGTTAATAAAAGCATTAATTAATTATATGATGAATGATTTTGTCTCAGGACAATACTGATCAAGCTTCATCTGTCTGAGCCTTTAACACACAGGTCTTTAAAGGACTAGCTTTCCACTACCTAGCACACTCCTACCAGCTCAGGAGGGGACAAGTGCCAGAACCAGCATTAAGGAAGGGCTGGAGAAATACAACAAAGGGAAGGTCTGTGATGGCCTGCAGTAAGATCATATTTGCAATATATATTATATGTCATGAACTATCCTCATTGTGGGTTGTCCTGCAACAGATATTTGTTTTGAGTAAATATTTGTCCTTGTACAGAGAGTAGATAGGAATACTGAAAGCACGGCAGTGACAACCATTTAGTAAGAACCTGTGAATCCAAGGCATTAAACTTTAGAAATCAGTCACAGGCATGAGATACAGCAGCCATATTACATCAATCTATAAAAAATCCATTTATTGAGTCCACCTATTGTTTCATTTTGGAGGAAGAGTCTTTAACTTTTGTCTTGAGAAGAAAGAACTATCATTACTTTTTTCTCAATAGAGGAAAGAGTGTCAGCTGGCTTTTGCAATGTGTTATTTTTTCCACATAAGATGACAAAATCTGGTTTTTACATGTCTAAAAATGTTAAACACAGCAGAGGTTTAGAATAACACAGAGAAGGAAATCCTCTGTCTAATACAATTTTAAAGCTCATTTTGAATTTAGGATCTCTGTCAGGATATAGGGAGTAGAGGAATTGAGGTGCTTAAGAAATGGCTTTCCAGAAGACAGACAAATGGGAGAAGCTCTCTATTGTATTAAATCTAAAAAAAAAATCAGCCATTTAGGTTGAGCATATCCTAGCCACTGAAGCAGTCTCACTCTCCCTTTCTCCTTTCCTGCTGTCTCTCAGGTTTTTTTCTCTAATTTCATGTTAATCCTTAGTCTCTAGCTGTTTTTTCAAGAGGAAAAATGAAGTGTTGTTGCAAAGGAGCAGAACCAGGACAGAACATCATCACAGTTCAATTGCGCCATGATTCTGTTAGTAAATCTCCATAGCTAGCAATATTTTGGTTGCTAGACTGACTGCTTGTTGCTATAAGTCACTGGTAAAATCAGAATTGCGTAGTCTATGTCCATACCGACAGATGTGTTGGAATCAGAATATGAAATATTTGCTTCCCAGACCCAAGACATATTCTGCAAAGCACCATAAGGATTTATTCAAATTTGCCTAACTGTTCAATTTTGCTGGGCTTTAAATCATCTCTATTCACCAAGCATATGTTTCTTATTTTAAGTAAATAGATTCATGTAATTTCATTAAGCTGAATAGTCTTTCAGCCAGTCCTCTCTATATCCATAAGACAGTTCACAGTAAACCATTTATTAACATTATTGATGACTTAAAAGGTCAGATTACCATTTACTACTATCTAAAGTAATATCAAGAATCTTCAGCAGATAGCTCTCCATTCTGCATAGATTAACAGTTGAACACTGCATGTTTAGTTATTTTCTCATTTGTTTATACTTATTCATTTCATACTTTATTATGTTATTATTTTTTTTTTATTTTATAGTAGTTTAATAATTGTTACTCCTTTCTTAATTATTTCTCAGGCACACTATTTCCTTGATTCAGAATCCTGAAGTAATTCTCCCTTGTTAAAACTTTCTGTACAGCTTCAGAAACAGCTACTCAGCCTTCCTGGGAATCATAGCATGTTTATGGACATTGTAGGGGTACAGCAAGAAAAGCTTTCCCCAAAAGACACCTTAAGGGCTGCTAAAAGGACACAAATACTATTAACTCCTACCAGCTCTTACCTCTGGGACAGTTTGAGACAGATGAAACTATAAAAGAGGACTCTTTATGGCTTGGATTTATAACCTATGTTTGATTTTTCTTGCACATCCCACACTACTGACAGTACCTTTTAATGACACAAGCATACTGCTGCCTGCATAGCCTATTTTTTAAATAGCACATGCCACAATCAGAGGAGGCTGTGTAGTGTGAAGATCACCTGAAGCAGAAAATTGCTCTTCTTGGGTTGGCCATGGAAGAAACAACAAAAATAGTATGTGGTCTAGATACTGACTCCAAAGAAAAGCAATTTATGCTTTCTTAGCAAAAGAAATATCATATAGACTGACTGCAATTTTATTTTTTCACTACACTAATGGTTTCAGCATGGACATTGGGTGGAAATCTTGCCAGTTCAGCAGCTCTAACATTGTCACCAAAAAATATGGGTAAGAGATAAAAATGCACCATCGCCAGTACATTCACTTCACATGCATAAGTACAATGTTGATCAAGTCAGCACTCTTGGGGCCTTTCGTGCACTTAAAACCCTGGTTAGACTACACTTACAAACACAGAAATGTAACCTCAATTCAAGAAAAAATATTTCTTTTGGAAAGTCCTGCATAGTTTTTCTTTCTTTTGCTTTACAAAAATCCATTTTATGGATTGTGTGCACATTTATATTTAGCTTTAGTCTGAAACTACCACTGGGTCTTAATTTGTTGCTCAGCCTCAGCAAAACCTCAGCAATACCAGAAGGGATTCCTGTCCTCCTGCTAGGCACTCTCTGGGACATTCACAGTGCATATCAAAATGAACTGCATCTTACCTTTCATGTCCTGAAAATGAATTATTAGAGCAATGCTCTTTGTTTCTTGTTTAGCTCATTCCCCAGCTGAGATGACTTTATGGGTATGTCTCTTTATGGATATGTCTCTTCTGATCCATTCGAGCATCCAGTCAAATAGATTAAACCACAGCTAACCTTTCTTTGAATTTGAAATAGAATACAGGAAGAGAAAGGAGGCCCACAGCTGGATGCTGCCTCAGGTGGGAAAAAACAGTACAGCCTCTGCTGGCTGGAGCTCACATCTGCTAGTGCAAGTGTTTTCCTTTTCCACTCCGCTTCATTAGCCAAGTTTATGCAGGTGGTTCTGATTTCAGTCAGGAAAGGCAAAAACTAACATCAACTCTTTCACACTTAGACCAGCTATTGCTGCAACTGCAGTGCTGAGACTGACTGCCATCTGCAGCCTTTCTCCAACACTCGATAGTGGAGCAACAGAGAAGGATAGCTGGGTAGCCACCAGTCTTCCTGAGGAGCTGCTAGATATTGATTTTTCAGGGCTGTACTGGAAGAGAGGTACACATTAGTAGAAAGCACTGGAAGTATGCCTGGCAAGTCCATAAACTCTCTGGGTCTAAGACAAAGGCAGGACCCTAGGTCACACCTGTTGGGCAGCTAAGCAAAGCTATTTGTCTACTTTGAGACAGATTCCACTTTCTTTTTTTCTTTTTCAATTTTTTGTTTGGTCTTGATGTTATAGGTTTTGAGGGTTTTTTTTTTCCCTTGGCCAATGATATTTACAAAAATACTAAGCCAAGCAAAAAATGCTTTTGTATAATTCCTCTGACACATCATTCAGTCCTAGTTCTGGCCTCTTCATTATCCCTGCTTTTTTCTCTCCTTCCCTATGGTTACAATATATTCTATTTGCACTTATTTCATTAAAAATCTCTTTGATTTTTTTAGGATTCTGTTGCTTGCAACTATTCTTCTCATCTCCTTACTTCAATTGGATCTGTCAAATTTGCAACCACATAAAATAATCCATTATCAGAGCTACTATATTATTTACTGTTCACTGTTTAGGACCATAGAATTTTTGTGCTGAGTGGTCTGCAATAGTTCAAGTCCACTGGAGTCCTCAGGAAAGAAACTCAGATCTCTTATCCTACATTTCTCTGGATGGAAAAAAAACAACATACAAACAATAGCTAATGTTTATTGACACTTCATATATGCACAGGCATATATTATGCAGTCTGATGCTCCTTAGTTTTCCTTTCTAATTTGTTTTAAAAGGAGAATGTAGAACCCCATAAAAAAAAAGTGTTGCATGCTGAACAATTCTTGCTGATATGCTGCCAAATAAAATGGCTTTGCTTAGACCTAGATTGGGCTGATGCATTTCTGTCACTCCTTACCACCACGATTTACTGTGATGTGTGAGACAGAGACTGCTGCTGTCCAAGGCTGCTGAATTAACAGAAAGAATGTCACAAAAAAAGAAATCTTCAGGGTAAGAACAGTTTGAAGTAAGAATATGATTCCAACAAAGGCCAGTCAGTGCAGAACTTCTGGCTATGTGGGGTGTACTGAACTGCTAAGTGAAAGACTAAATTGCATAGGTATCCTTTTGAAGACCGGAAGAGAAACATGGGGGAATATCCTGGCCTTTCCTGAAGCAAACACCAAAATTCCCATTCACATTTTTAAACCAGGATTTCATCCTGTGACTGAGGCAGGAATCAGTCTTGAAGCTGTGGTAGCAGATGGTTGAGCCAGGATCAGGGACACAGATTTTGGGAGTGTAGATAGGATTCAGAAAATGCCAGCAATTAGGAATGGAACTAATAGTTGAGCTTGCAGATATAAAACTCCTGAAATGCAGAATGTAACCTTAAAATTAAACATCATAATTAATGACTTTCAAAATTTTTTTAGTACATCGGCAGAAAAAAATTGTCATAAAATTACATTCATTATGGCATTGTAGAAAATCTAGTGGCCTGTTAAAAGAACTGTTATAAAAATAATGAAGTTCAGAAACACTTCATATACCTAGAATAAAAATATTTGTTTGACTTTATCTGAAGTTCATTTCTGTATGCCTAACACTATTGTCACATCATAAAATACAATATATTAATATAGGATAAGCTTATAAATCCATTACATTTTTTTAATCTTATAAGTATCAAATATCTATTGATGTGGAAATTTTTTTTTATAAAATGGCATTTTGGTAACTAGAAATTGATTAGGAAAATATCTATCAAAGATAAGTGGAAAACATAACCAAAGAGCTTCATACTACTTAAGAAATATATAACGATATAGCCTTCCTTGTTAAATTTAGAATTAGGGAACATTTTCACTCAAAATAAGGAAGAAAACTGAGTTTTGTATATTTGTTGCTGTGAGAAACTGTTTTATGTATACATCACTTGCAGTAACAGCATTGCCCTCAGCACCATCCTTATGTGACTGATATGGACATTGGGCAGAATTAGAAAATCTAATGAGACTGGCTCAAGATCCATGAAATAATCTACGGCTTGCAGGGTGGGAAAAAAAAACCCCAACCCCACAACAATCTGGCTAATCTAAAAATATGGGTTTATGAAATTTTTATGAGCTACCAATTGATTTTTTTCTGGTTTTAATAAGTCAGTAGAAGTTGCTTAATGTTTAGTACCTCGATAAAACTAGATCATTTAATAGCCTTCCTAAAGTTTCCTAATCTCTCTTTCTAGTCTTTAGTCAGTGTTTGAAACTTGATAATTTTTCTTATGAGCTGAAACCGTCTGAATGGGGACACAGGGAGAGATTTAGCAGATTCTCCTATTGATAACCTAATGCCCATACTGATATCACTATATTTCCACAATTTTTGATAAAAATAAAATTAAGTTTAAAATCGAATCAAATATAAAGGAGATATTATACAATGGGGAAGCAAGCATTTTCCTTGTGCACAAAAGTATTTCCAAATCATAAGTCAAAAAAAAAGTGTGATCTCACAGAGGAAATTTCCTATTGTTATAATGAATCGTGGGGGATTTTTTTAAGAAAATAAGATTTTCAGACCTTATCAAATGCCTAATTTTTCAGATATTTTGCCTCTTTTCTTTCCAGTAGACACTCCTGTTATAATGGAGACTGTCTTTATTACAAGTCACTGTAGATAATTTGAGACATAAATCTTTTTCTAGTGAACAAATATATTTGACATAGCATACATTCTTTAGGAGTGTGCACTAGATGCTGACAGTAAAAGCATTCTATTTCTCTTGAATATTTCTTCTTTGTTGTAAAAAGGAAAGTTTACGTGTATTGAAGTCCGATTCCACCTGGAGAGGCAGATGGGTTACTATCTCATCCAGATGTACATACCAAGCCTCTTGATCGTGATTCTCTCCTGGGTGTCATTTTGGATCAATATGGATGCAGCTCCAGCCAGAGTGGCTTTAGGCATAACAACTGTACTGACCATGACAACACAAAGCTCAGGCTCACGAGCATCTCTTCCAAAGGTAGGGTAAATTTCTTTTGTTTGTACTGTATTAATCATAATGTTATGTGACAAACACTTTCAGTCAACCTTACGTGTTGTAATTATTAGCATCCAATCATTTCCTAAATCAGCAAAATAATTTTGAAATATTTAGGGATTTTTTGATTCTCCAATCAAATATATTCTATTTCTCCCTTGTCTCTACTATATAGCCAGCTACATATCTAGTTAATTCCATAAACCTTAACAAGTTGTGAAAACAATGTTATTCAGTTTTATATAAACCCTGCTTAAAAATTGACAGGCTCATCTTTTTTCACATCCCAGTTATCTGGTGACATGCTAGCAGATATGACTGAAATTCTAAAGGCCATAGATTCTTAATTTTATTCCTTTCTCAAAACTGCCTAAATTATGAATTAGATCACCAGTTACAAACATATTTACATTAAGATGTAGAAAAATGTGAACCTTAACAGCTCCAAACAATTGCATAAAATTATTCTCAACACAATGAAAATCACTTAAAGTTTATTTCTATGATTAACTATTTCTGTTTTCTGAATTGTAATTGCTTTAAATATTTTCCGTTTCATTTTAGGGCTTATTCCTTGACCATCTTCATGTGCCATTGCAGCTAATAGAAATAAAATGTATACAATAAAAATAAACAAAGTTCAATTCTGTATAAGTTTTAACATGATATTTTTGTCTAATTAACTTTTTTTAAAGTAAAACAGATTTGAGCATGCTTTGTGTCCCAAATATATGAAGCTGAATGCATCCAAAGTTTGCATCAACAGCTAAAATGGAATGCTCTAAAAACTCAAAAAAATAATAATGTAAGAGGCTAACAGAGAGCTGCAGGTTATTTTGTCACATTTTGAGGCCTGAAGTTAGTTATGTTTGCTTATATAAAAAAGCTCTTGTAACGCTGCAAAGATGGAGTAGGCTCAGCTCATGTCCTGCATCTGGTCTTGGCAATCCAGGATTGCAATGAGCTCTGACCTGCATCTGATTTTTAGTACTTTGTGACAAAACTACAGGACTAATTTCAAACTATACATTTGATTTCCTGTGCCTATATTTGCAAAGAATGAACCTATCAGTCCTATCTCCTTTACCTATCTCCTTTCTTCTACCTAATTTTTATTCCAGGAACTTTCAGCCACATCCATTTTAATACAGGAATTCCAGCCAGTCCCACTACCAGCTATTTTTCACTTCCTTAGTGTCATTCACATATCTCAGTGGGACAAATGAAGGAAAAGCATGTGTTTTTTGAGGATTATTTCATTTGTGATGTAATACACTATAAGGAACTGTTAATGATTTAAACACATTTTGTAAAAGAATACATTTTTTAACAAAAACTCTACATTTATAGATTGGATTGTTCTTCTTATTATTGTCTAACTTTCATGCAAAGTTTTTTCGATAAAAGTATTGTTGGGATATGGAGATATTAATGCACTTCCTCCTGCCATGAAGTACTAAACTTCACATCTGTGGAACATTTTAACACACTCAGGCTTCTCCTGTCTCCTCTCACAGGTGTCATACGTCAAAGCGATTGACATCTGGATGGCGGTGTGTCTGCTCTTTGTGTTTTCTGCACTTCTGGAGTATGCAGCTGTAAACTTTGTGTCGAGGCAGCATAAAGAGCTTCTGCGATTCCGACGCAAGAGGAAGAAGAGCAAGGTAAAAGTAACGGTGTTCTCAGCTTTTAAAGGGTCTGAATTAATTGTGCCAGGATACAGGGCTAATTTGGTCAACACACTGCAGCTTGAAGTGGCAATAGAAATAAAATGGCAGCACAGCATAAAATTCACTATAGGCAGAGGGTCACTACAAGGACTGTGAATTGCATAAATCCAACTTGAATTCCCGAAAGAGGGATTAAGAGGGATTTAAATGAGGTATGGGCCATGTGGGAGCCATCTGCACAAGCATGAATTTCACTCTGTTGGAAGAGTTAGATTACACTTCAGTGAATGAATGTTACTGGTATTTGCAGCGGTTTTTACTACTGTGAGATTCAACAAATGTTGTTTCCCAATTTCATTCTAATACTCAATTGAAAGCCTCAACAGCTGTGTTTCATGCAAGTATTCTTTAATACACAAAGTACTTATTCAAATAATATTATTGGTAGAAGAACAAATATTTTACTTTAAAAGGCTGGTAAGTTTGGGGTTTTTTTCCTTCTGTCTGGTAATTTTGTTTTAGTTGTTCATATTATTGGTAAGAAATTTAATTATAGTAATGGTTATTAGTATTTATATTAGAACTGGAGCTATACAGACTACCAGTAAAATAACTCACTACCAGTGTGCAAAGCCAAACAACTAAGGTTACACTTTGAATTCTGAAATCTCTAGTTAAACCAAGCAATAAGGAACATTTCTTACAATAAGTAACTCCTACTTCAGATCTAGAAGTAGGAGATCAGATTCAGAAGTGTAAGTAGCTCTCCAGTCTACTTATGAAATGAGTACCGCCCCCCCACCGATGTAATGCAGAGCCTGTCATTATCAGTCCCTATCTAGAATATTACTAGTGGATGAAAGTCTGGCCATAGCAACATGATTTAGTTCAATCATCCTTCATTCCTGAAGATTAGTCTACTGCTTACATCAGCAGGAGAATATATTTTACAAGCTTCCCTCTTACTTAGAAGATCTGCACTGCTGTAAAGCCTACCTAAGCAGTCTCTATTAGTAAAACTCAGTGTTAAAAGGCAGGCCGGACAGTCAGGTGAAAATGACATTTTCATATATTTGCCTGTCCCTGTGTGGTGAGTCCCAGACTTCTTCAGCTGCAGAGAGAAACTCATGTACTGTAGACTAGAGGATGATTCAGACTGCAAGTACCCGTGTTCAACATTTGACCCTGTGAAAAATGTGCTTCTTTCTTCCTGCTAACAGTAGCAGAAAAAACCAGCAGTTTTGTAACAAGGTGTTTATTCTTGGAATATGACAGCTCCCTGAAAGCTGTCCTAAGTTTGGGAATGGGAAGAATGGGGTGGGGCAGAGAGGAATTACTGGACAGGGGGTAGGTAAGTTACAACAAGTGAATTGTGTATCAAACAACTGTGGTAAGTGATATATTATGTCACTATACTTTTAGTCCATTCATCTTTTTCACCATCTATTCTTTCATCATCTATTTCTTCTGGATCTCAAGCAAATTTACCAGTTTCAATTTAAGCGATATCTCTTAAATGAAGGTCAATTATTATGACCACAGGATTAGGAAGTGGCAGGAAGTATCTTCCTCAGAATCAAACCAAATTTCTTTTCAGCTTCTTCTTAGCAAGACTTCCGGTTCACCCAAGACACTCGTTCAGCAATCACACTCAATTACATTTCAGCCTAGAGGTATGTGAGAGAGGAACCACAATATTAAAAGGACTTCTAAGAGTAAAAGACTTTTAAAGAAAAAAGGTTTGTGCATGAATAACCACATTGGCTTAAGTGTTTTTCTGGATCATGGTATTTTTGAATTCACACTTAAAAGTCCTTATTCTAATTTTACACTTCATGAGACAGTCTTTAATTTCAGGTAGATTGCCTGTTAAATTCTCAAAAAATTACAGGGTTAGAATTAGAGACTTTAGAGTGTACAGTGAAGTACCAAGTACTTTGCTTTGATTCTGAAGGATGGAGATGTGCATTTCAGTGCTTTTCTTCATAACATACCTCAGGTGAGGGTATTAAATATATTCAGGGGTATAGGGCTTTCCCTTCTCCCTGTACCTATATGTTTCATCATGAGACAAGCTTCTCAGTCTAAATTTATCACAAAATTCTTTGTTCCTGTGCAAGGTTAAGATTTTAGGAAAATAGTAATTTTTCAGAAAATATTAATTTAACTAGATGATTTTTAACTCACTCTAATTCCATGTAGAGTTAGAGCTCCTGGGCAGAGTTAACCATTGAGAATGCACCTTCTCAAACTCTAGAGACAGCTCAGCTAATTGCTTCTCTCTTTCTCAATGTTTTATGGAACCTTTCCTTACCCAGCAAGTATACAAGACTTGAAACATTACAGCATGGAGAATTTATCTCGTAAAAAGAAATTTGGATCACATCTTAAACCCTCTGTTATACAAATAATAAACGAGTCTTACAGATTAAAAACTGCAGTTAATAACTTGCTTTCCTTACCACAAATGTTATTATTTATTCACCACAATTTATAACATGAAATGCAGGACCTAGGATTATAATTCAAAGTAAATTGGTTTTCCTTCTTCTTTTGTCTTTTTCAAAGTCAGTTACTGTAGCTTATGCTTATAGAGTTTTTTATGTTTGTTATTCCTTTGGACTAGGTCAGACAGCCACTGGCTCTCAGGGATTAGATTGTATTGACTTTGAAATCTGCCATGTGTTAAGAAATGTCATTTGACCATAAAGTCAAGAGGTGAAAAGATGTTATGTAAAAAGGCTGCATTTAAAATAAACTTTAGGGGCTTCCTTGAACATTAAATCTTCATCCTTGCCAAAGAGAAAAACAACATTCTATTCAGTATTTACATCCAAAACTATTAGAGAAATAAAGCAGATAAGATAACTTATTAGACTTTTTTTTTTCCTGTATGCTTATCCTCTTGGAACATTTTATGAAGATCAGGTTTTTTTACCAGGTGAATTCTAAGTGTTGAATACATATTTTTTTTTTTGCTACTGGCATTTTATCTACAAGGGTACAGCAAAACTTCTAGTGATTTGACATGTTGCAAAAGTGCAAAAAAAGAGATCAGTTTGGAAATGTTTCATTTCAGGTATGTGTAGGTGCAGATGAAGAATTTCCAAAGTCTATTTTCTTTGTAATTAAAAAGATATGCTTGTTGCAAGAAATATTTACTTTTACCAAGTTACCAAAGCAATAGTCCTATGATTGAATTTCAGTGTCTTTGGGAGGTAAGTGGATCCATTTTCCTGACTTAAGTAAAGATCATTCATACCTAATTCATCCCAGCCAAAAAAATTCCACAAGGTCCCCTGAAATCTATTCCAATTCTTTAAAGAGTTGTGGTTTTTGTTTTTTTTTTTTTTTTTTGCTAATGTGTTTTTTAGCTTGTCATAGCTTGTCTAGAAAGGACACAGAAACCAGACTTCTTCATTCCTTCATGTCACCATTTGCACATTTCCATTCAGTCTTTTCTATAAATATTCCCAGTGGGTACAATTTTTGGGTTTGGTTTGCTTTGGGTTGTCGGGTTTTGGTTTTGTTTTGCTTTTTTCTCGTTCACCTTCCCTGGAAATTCTCCTAATAAGTCCATATAATTCCTCAAAACTATGTTTGCAACATGAACAACATGAAACCTATACAGTAACAGTTGAAAGCAGCCAAAGGATCAAGTGATGCAAGTAACAGAGTTGTTTATCCGAACTGGTTTTCCATTTGCCTTTTAAACAGCATCATGTTATTGACCCATATCATGATTGTGATCTTCAATATCGTCTGGGTCTTTTTCCAGAGAAACATTGGAACATTGGCTTTCCATCTAATGCAAAGCTGATTATTTCTGGCTAAATGTCATATTTACTGTTTCTCCTGTATTTTTCAGATGCTTTGTTCAAATCAATGAATTCAATTTTATTTCTAAACATATCCTCAAATAAATTTTCAGGCTTCCATAGTCTGGAATATTTTTTAAATTAATTAAAACTATGGGTTATGTCCTTCTGAAAACACAGAGGAACTGGAATCTCTCTATTAAGAAGCATATGTTTGAACTTGGATAAGACCCCTGCAGTAAATTCTATTGTTATACAAATTCCAGTTCTGTACAGAACTGCAACAAGACATTTTGGCATCCAGAGTTCATCTATCCTTCCAATTTTCCTTATGCTTTTTCCACTTATAGTCACTGCTTTTTTTACACACCATCTGATTAATTTGTGGCCTCCCTTCCCAGACAACCATAACAGCAGCATCAAAGGCAATTCTTAGGTACAACTGCACCCTCTGGCCACCATTCTTATGATTGTAAGTATGGACTTCACCCAGTGATTCCAAATTGCTTACAGGCAAATCTCTTTTCAGAGGCTCAGCCCAGTTTGTACAGAACTAGCAAAAATTTCGAAGTGTCTGGGATTGTGTTATAAATTCATTTATAAATGAAAGCTGTTGTTGCAACATAATGTGCAACCTACTCAATGCTTTTTTCCAATAAGCATCACGGTAGGTATAGGAGATTTTTTTTAAAGGGTCTAATGTCTTTATGATTACAAAAATGGCATAACGAATCCTGAGAACAGGGGAATTTTGGTTCCCAATTTGAGATTTCATTTGATACTTAGTATATGAGCCACAGCTCTTTGACAAAAAAAGAAACCTGGCCAGTGAAAAGAACTATTCAGAAATACTATGTTACAGTTCCTTCAGAATGAAAGTTAATTATTCATTTCCTTCCTAAAAGAATAAAGAAAAAAAAAAGGCAGAAAAGGATATACAAGGATGCTGAAGCACACCTATGATCATTGTTTTTTCTTAGTTGCATTTACATTCTATGGGAAAAATATTAACTGTGTACATATACTGAATAATAACCATTTGATTTTAGGTTACCTGTTAATATATTTAGGTTTTGGGAATATTCAGTCTTTTAGTTCTATTTTCAAAATCTAAAGATCACTATATCTTTAGAGAGGAAAATAGACATACAAACTAGATTGTCTTTAATGGTAATCACGCCTTTTTTC
Organism: Vidua macroura; assembly: GCF_024509145.1. Classification (NCBI taxonomy): domain Eukaryota; kingdom Metazoa; phylum Chordata; class Aves; order Passeriformes; family Viduidae; genus Vidua; species Vidua macroura. Next base: position 38,093,162 of record NC_071574.1, on the reverse strand, counting down.
TTTTGTTTTCTTTTTGGTCAACCATCCATTTTGATGAAAGTATTTTGAGGGAGTTCTTGATGGAAATGAAATCAGTGAATCATTACAGCATAGCAATGGCTTGAGATGTGCAGGACGTATAGACGGGACTTTGCCTCAAATCTACAGTACAAATTTAAGGGTAAACTATTGAGAAGATGTCCCATTTGTCATAATGTGCTATCCAACCATTGACAGAGGCCCTGTCCTTTTGTCTGCAATAACATCTTCCCGTGTGAACTTCACATTCCTTCATTGCTACCTGTATGTGATGACGTGAAATTTTAGTAAAGGTACTGTCTTGTTAATTTCATAATCCATTTTAATCTGTTTAAATCTGGATTAAAACATAGCACTAAAATTCTGCACGGTTTGTAGTGCAAAACAACTCAATACCACTTTCCTTCTCAAAACTGAGCAATAAAAAAGAGAGTTTTCAAATTACCAGTCAAGGCCTCAAATAAGTTTTTGAGTTGTTATGACACCTTACAATCAAACGGCTATGGAGTTACTTTCAGCCGTTATATACGTGTTTTTTCTCAAGATAAATGTAATACTAACCACACTAACTGAAAACACCATAGTCACAAGACCAAAAAACTCACAGTATTCTATTCATTTATAGCTAAGTATTTTGTAGAACAATACTGATACAGAAGTAAATGAATTGCAATTATTTCCTTCAGACCACTAAAGAATTCCAGCTTTCCAAATAAAACTTCTTATCTAAATTTTTCCACTCCTTAATTACATTAGTTTTAATAGAAATGATAAAATATTTAAATGTAACTGCATGCAGAACAACTTTCAGGTTGTTAATTCTAAAGCTGAATGGGTGAAAAATGCATTCAAATCAAACGCTTACTAAAGTTCATTAATAATAAGATTTTTAAAGTTTTAACAGTAATCTATAATGAATAGTTTTCTTTAAATGGTAATACACTCAAAAGGACACAAAAGAAACAAAAGCTTCCTTATCAATTAAAAAAATAATTCTATTTGTTCAGCCAATATGCAGGACTTTTTCAGGAAGATTCACTGTAAAGGCTCTCAACTGGGTCATACAGGGTATTGTCCTTCAGATGATTTCTACATCTGTAGACTCAGACACATGCATTCTGAGACATACTTCTAGTCAAAAAGAGGGATTTTAGCCAAGTCAATCAAGAGAAAAAAAGGGATGTCGCTGACATAAATGCCTTCAAAAAAGCACTCAGAGCTAGTATTGATAATAACAATAAGTGCATCTTTCCTGCTGTGCACAAGCACCCTCTGATATGAATATGTGGCAAACCTAGTGATCTTTCTGCATTATGAATCTGCTGGAAAACTTGCAGAACTCATTTTGAATATTCAAGCTGCTGCCCCTAAAAGGAATTCTGGCAGCTCTTGGTATGCTCCAGAAGATCCTTTCCTGCATAGCCACCAGCCCTAGCAGTTGGTGTGACTTGGCTGCCTTGGTGGAGACACCATCCAACAGACAATGGGCAGAAATGCTGGACTCCTACAAGGAGCTTCATATCAGTTCAACAACAGAGAGTATTTCCAACCAGACTGCTTGCAGATGAAATACAGGAGGTCTGCAAGCACAAAAATAAGGAGACCCCTGTTCTTTAAAACATTCTAGGGGATCATTCCATTCAGGTAAACCTGAAACAAAGACAGTAAAGTCTTAGTATATAGTGCCCGATCCTGAAAACATGCACAGCTGAAATCTGCTACTCAAAAGAATAATTTTATTATCTTTCTCATCCTGTGCAGTCATAACCATTATTTTCTGGAGAAGCATAAAGAGACAAAATCCTGAAATTTAGGTGTTTAAATGGCAAGTTTATAGTAAATTCTCACAGTACATGCATTTCTAACTTAATATTTCTCTTAACTGGAACAAAATACTACAACTATTCTAGATTATACAATTATACGATTATAGATTATACAACTATACGATTATAGATTATACAACTATACTACATTAAAGATGTTATTTCCCATTCTTATCTGACAGGAGAGGAACACTATTGCAGTAATTAAATCTCTGTTTTATCACGTCATCAAATAATGATCCTATCATTTTGTATTTCTGTTTTTCATTTCCATAGTAAAGTCAGTCAGTGATTTTTCCTCCTCCTTTTCTTTCATGTTAATTTTTCTTTATTTTTATTTTTTAAAGGCAAATTCTAATACAGATTTTGGATATAGTAGTTTCAGTGAACTTTGTCAGTCTCGCTATTTATTCAATTTACATGTATGAAGAAGTATTTCAGTAGGTTGATATCTACAGCTCTGCTGGATGGTCATGCTGATGGCCAAATAGTTCTCTTCAAACTTAGTAATTTATCTGCATTCTTTTGTAGCTAACATATTCAATTAATATTGATAATAAAACTCAGATTTCTTTTTAAACAAAGTAATTAGCAATTATTTGATGAATGTTTTAATTTTTTAGAATTAATTCTTCATTGAAAAGTGTTTTCAGATTTTCAAAATGTCAGACATTTTCAAAATGAAAAATTTTCAACTTTGGATTTAATTTGTGCTCATTGAGAAATTGCATTTTTATGAAGTAAGAGGTTAAAGTAAAACAAAAAATGCTTCTAACTCTTGAATTGAAATAGTAATCATTTGACTTGCTTTGGCAAATAAATATTTTTAGACTTATTTTAATTTCAGATAGGAAGAGCTTTAAGATATCAAAAATTCTCCTACAAAAGAAAAATTGACAGCTGCTCAACTGTTTTTATAATATTTATAAAAATCATTTTTCAAAATACTTAAATTAATGTAATAATTTCTCTATTTCATAAAAGTGTAAAATCCTAAAGCAACTAGCCTAAATTAGACATGAAAAATTGACATTCCTGAATTTTAAATTAGTATTGACAAAATGGTGAATGCTATCAAAATCACACAATTATTCTTGAGTAGTCTACCTAAAGGAGTACACTGGAATATATTTCAGAACCAAATCTAGCCCTGACTTCACAGATTATGTACCACTTATTTGTCTGCATATGTGCCTTTTTTATTACTTGAGGATACCTAGGAAAAGAGAAGTAAAAAAGATGTCTCCAGACACAAGCTACATTTTAAAATTGTATGCTATGAAAATATGTGTATCTTCAAAATATCTAAAACATCTACCGTTTCTGTGCCATGTGATTAAGAATCACCTTCTTTTACAGTTCCCTAATCCTGAATGTCTTTGCCAGTTTTCCCCTGAATTGACAAAAGAATGAGTCTGAAGAAAAATCTGGCCTTTAGCTTCCATTTTCTTTACTTTAAACTAAGACACTGCACACTATTCCCTTTATCTGTTGCATTCACAGGGAACAGCAGAAATCAGGCATACAGATAATATTAATTAAATATATGTGGCCAAATGAGCAGAATTCTTACTAATATAATGAATGTGCATATCATTAGTGGTTTTATGATGAGTATTTCCAGAGGCCAGGATCCTGGGTTGTAAGGCAATGGACAGACTTAATAGCTGTTTTCTAAAAGACCAGTGTGAAATTTGTTCATTTGAAGGCTGCACATATTTACTATAAATGGGGAAACTTAAACCAAATCAGAAGTTGTGTGCCAAATTACCACTAGTTTACTAGGCTTTCTCGTTTCTTTAAATAGTTTACAGCATCTATAAACAAAAAGAAAAATTCTGTGCTTGTTAACAATCCAGCAATATTTTTGGCAGACTGATAGGGATGAAATTTCAACAAGATAAGGTGTGGATTCAAGAAGTCATTGAGGTAATGGTGAGGTAATGGTGCAACTGCTATTTAGCAGCAGGTAAGATTTCTGTAAACAATAATTAAAAAAAAAAAACTTCTTGCTCTTTTTCTTTCTTTTCTTCTTTTTTTTTTTTTTCCAACAGGATGATGATACACGTGATAGTCAGTTTAGCATTACAGCATATGGAGTGGGGCCATGTGTGCAAGCAAAAGACGGAATAACACAAAAGGGGCCAAATAATCCTGTTCAGCCTGTACCAAAAAGCCCTGATGAGATGAGAAAGGTATTCATTGACCGGGCCAAGAAGATAGACACAATATCCAGAGCTTGTTTCCCATTAGCCTTTCTGATTTTCAACATTTTTTATTGGGTTATCTACAAAATCATCAGGCATGAGGATATTCACCAGTAAGAAGATTGAGGCTTGCAGTACATAAAGATCTGGCTGTCACACTCAGCAGGAGGCTTTTTGTTAGAAATGCACATCAGAGGAGTGATTGGAAGAGTTAAAAACAATGAGGGGGAGAAAAAGGATCCTGCATGGCCTGCAATGACCAGCTACAGTGGGATGGAAGAATGGTGCCCAGAGAAGATACATCTGCTATTGCAAACTTTCCTTGTCAAACTAAGTATTAACAACTTTTTCATTAAAAAGCACTCTCTACTGAAGCTTTACTGCCAAATATTTATACTCTTACATAGTGGTATAATTGTACAGTACTCTTTGATGGTCCTTAAAGTTTTTTAATTCTGGTGTATTTTTAATTTTAAAAATGTTTCCAGAATACCCTAGGTGAATCCCACAGTATTACAGAATAGATTAGTGTTTGTAAGTTTTATTTTAATTTTACAATATAACTGATGATTGGAGAAAACAATTTAAAGGACTTAATCTAGTCTAAAGGACAGTACCGATGGTTTTATAATGAACATATTTAACATTTTTAAGTCATATAATTTATTCAGTGTACTTCATATTACTGTTCCCCTGGAAGGTGTATGTTGAAATAATCTCAGACACCACAAGGTATACAGCCTAACAGTCTACATTTCATATGAGAAATATACTAAAATTTGTTAAGTATTGATTCCTGCAAAGGATTTTTTTCTTTTAATTACCTACACTTTAATATTTAGAGTATATTCTTTAATATTTTCTATATTTTAAGGGTTTTTTCTCCTCAATTCATAAAATCCATACAGCTTGTGAAATAGACAAATTACATCAAAATTTTGCAATGCTTCATTTTGATTCAATGCAAAGAGATCTTGGACCAAAAGTAAAAGCAAAGAGTCAACTGCTTCACCGAAGCATTTGGAGGATGAATACAGTTATGCTTATGCACATTCATCTCCTATATATTACATAATCACAGGAAGTTTAATTTATGAATGTGTCAAATTTTCTGACTCATTCTTTGAAGTTTGTTAATATGATTTATATACTGGTTAAGAAGCACTTCATAACTTTGGAAAAACATGCAGCTCTTCTAAAACAAAAAAAAAAAAAGAAAAGACCTGGATGGTCTTTTACTTTACTGGATTTCACAATAATAAATAGGAGAACAACTTAAAACTCTTAGAAAGCTCTTCCCTGTTTAGGTTTAAATAAGCCATATTAGTTGCTTCTTTGAATTGTAACATCATAGAACACATTTATGGCACAATGTCCAGGCAAGAGTATTTAATTTTGTCTATCTATTGGCAAAACAAAACCATGCTATGATGTGGAAATATAGCATTTAATTATTAGATACTCTAAGTCCAGTCAGTGAGGCTGATTCTCATTGCAAAATATTTTTATTTTGAACATGTTTAAAATTTGTGCTTTGTTGATGGTCAGAATGTGTATACAAAAGCAGAATCGGCTGGAGGCAAACATCTGGTGCACTGCCAAAGGCATGGTGCATATGAAGTAACAGAAGTAATGTAACTCTGTGCTGGGGATTGTAACATAGCAACTTTGGGTTTGGTTTGGCTTGTTATTGTTTTCCTCCCAGTATTAGTTAGAGAGATTCCATAATAGTAGCTCTCACATTTTGTTAAATTGTGTCAGACAGAACATATATAATCCACCTTTATTTTAAAACTATTATGCTTTTATATTTTGCTTCATTTATAATCTAAAATTATTTCAATTCACTTTCTGCTTTTTTTTTTCTGATATTGTGACTGCTTTTTTTATTGATTTCTTTATGTGCATGTTCCAAAAAATCTCATTCACTTATGAAACTGTGAGGGGGTATCACAAGTTCATGACAAGTTTATGATATTCACCTCTCTCAAAGTTAGGGTTAGTTACATTGTATGGAAAGGTTGTTAACATGTTTTTGTTATCAGCAAAATCAACTGTATTTTGTTTAAGGGCTGTTTTCAAATGCACATAACATTTGTCATGTGATTCTATTTTGATACAATGGAACAAAGATCTCTCAGGAGCTGATGGTTTTGTGGACTTTTTTAATGGAACCATAACATTTACCAAGGTAACATAAGCTTCTGTAGTCCACTAATAATGTGTTTTTCAAAAGAAATAATAATTTTAAATATAAGCTTCATTTAGATTATTCCTAAATTACTTAGTATGAAGTCAGAAAGAGAAAGAGAGAAATATCATTTAAGATTATAGGAAACTTCAAGGCACAAATGCCTGCTATTCACCACTAGCAACGGGAATGGTCCAAGACTGCCAGCAGGCATGCCAGCCCTCTGTGCAAATCTGGAATCAACAGCTACTAACATCAGCTAAGATTACTGTAAGAGATGATACTTTTGCAACTGTATAATGAAGCAGCAGGATGTTAAGATGCAAGAATTGAAAGGTACTCTGCAGTGTTTACCAGACTGCAGTACTTATGTTGCACTCCCATCAAAGAGGCAGTGGAAATGCAGAAAAATACTCGTGAAGGAGATAATGCTTGAGGCAAATGGTACCTAGCAGACTTCCTCCTACATATAAAAAAGACCCCATTCATTAGGCAGAAGTAATAGCTACCTCACTTCACTATTACTGGACCTGGGCTCTGCAGAGGACAAGTCCTTGGCAAAGCCACACGAGAAACCTTCTCATAAGCACAATCCCTGTGTGACAGGATAATGCAGCTTTGTCCCAAGTCATCTTTCAACATAGGTGCAGACCCTGTACTTCTCAGGTCATGTTTTTGTAGACCAGCCCTATGCTTCAAAAATTAAATACAGGCACTAGAAGGACATTGTAACACAATGAGAGCAGAGACTGTGGGATGTGGAGGAATTCCCCTGTAACAGAGCTACTGAGGAGCTGACACAGTCACCATAAAGGGAGAAAAAGGATCAAGCACCCTTAGTATTTTTCCCAATTCTGCTGTGTCTCCGTAGGTGCACTTGCTCAGGTGGAAGCAGTAACTACAGTGGGAAACAATTTATATCATCTGCTGCAAAGTTTATATTGTTTTTTGACAGTAGTTTCTACCTGTGCAGAATGACTTCCACACCATCCTCTTTCGTGATAGAAAGAGAAGCAAAACAGGAGGGTACAGGATGAAAAGTCTGGGCTGTGCATAGCAGAGCGGGGGCCACAGGGAGAGAGAAAGCCCAAAGCAGAGCTTAGAACCTCTTATATGACTTTTCATTCTGCACTAAAGAGAGATGTGGCTGAAACCATGTCACCCCTCATAAGGCAAAAAACTTCAGTACCTTGAGAGAGGAGACGAAAAGCCCCTTAGAGGTGCGGTAAAAATATTCAACTATCACTGTGCCAAACTCCTACTTAAATTCCAAACAGCAAAATGCATTTAATTTTTAAAACTAGATTCAAATATCAACACAATAGGCTTGCATGGTTAGAAGGATGGCTTTTTTCTCTATAATGCTGATAAACTATGTGAAGATGTAAGGGAATAAGGAATTCTAATGTTGTACTACTTCGAACTCAACTATTTTAACTCCAAAATAAAGTACATTTTACTTTCAAGGACTTTTGACAGCAAGCAGTATTATTTAAAGAGGTTAGTATAATTCAGGAGGAATAGAGCATTTACTTAAGATTTAATTATTTTTTCAGCTCAATCATACATTAGGTTTCTTTGGATTCCTTTTCTTATCATTCATTCCAAAATCTACTTTATAAAGAATCATTTGTGATGTGTGAGAGATGATTCTGTTTACTCACTAGGCAGAAATATTTAGGTGATTAAATGTGCACTTTACATTTAAGGAGTGTGATATTGCTTCCACTTTGTGTATAATCCCTTACAGAACTGTAGACTGATAATGTAGATAAAGATAGAATATAATAAACTGTACAAAACCTTATATTTTTTAACAGTAAGGAAAGATAAAAAGTCTTCCTTAATCTTAGAAAAATAAAAAGTATTATTTTCAGCAATAATTTTATAGTAGAAGAAAATGAATTTATTTATACCATTCCCAGCCCAAGCTGACATGATTGATTGCAAAAGATACACTTTTTGTGCAGCTTCTGCTCTCATTTGAGCTATCATAGAAAATAATCTAATCCAACAGAATAGAATTTGGCCTTAAAATGTGAAACTGCTGAATGAGCTAGTAATACATACAGTACGCCTGTGAGGTAGTAAAATAACTCTATCCACATCTTACTGCACAATTGTGTGGTTATTTCGATAAGTGCAATATCAGATTTCACAGCTTTTTTCCTTTTTGAGACAACTAAGAAGAAAACCATAAATCTCAAACCAGACTACTTGTTAGTAATAAAATGGGTGTTCTGTTTTGGAGTGGTTACAGAAAAGGTGTCTTCAGGCAACAATAACCTACAGTAATTACTGAAGTACTATCAATTTGGAAGGCTTGTGGAAGCAGGTTAAGATTGCTAGAAGCAGTAGATTAATGCCAGAAAAAGTGTTGGCTTTTCCTGTCTTCTTGACATTCTTGAATATTACTGCACTTCTTCACTTTCATTTTTGTGAAATATGCAAGAAACATTTCTTATGTTTGTATTTTAATGTACATCAGAGTGATATTAACAGATGAAATGGACTCAAGTAGCTACTGATGTTCCATGAATGTGGAATTGTGAGCTGTATAAAAAGAAATTGTGCCATAAGCTTTTGACATAATATATGGTATTTTGTGTGCTAGTGATCCTGGCTTTTTAAAGGCTACAGCGAGAAAAAAATAAAAATTTATATGATAGTGTATTAATAACTTGTCTGTGAGATTTTAAAATATTCTCCTGTGAGTTCTCTCTGACAGAAATTTCATCTCAAAGTATTTCCTTTTTTGGTAAAAATCTATAACCGTGTTGTGCATGGATTTTATTAGTTTCCTTTTTATTGTATTACAGTATCATAAACTGACATTCTCTGCAGTCAGAAGTGTTAAAAATGTGAAATTTATGGTGTCACCTATGTCATTGTAGATATTTTGTTCAAAAAACAAAATAAACTTATCTTTTTTCAGAAACTGTGACGTAATTTTATTATATTTTAGAATTTAAATGAATTTAAAGTCAAAAGAGGAACTGACAACACCATTGGAAAAAAGGATTAAACCCACAGCAGTAGTTACCGTGGACTACCTTTAAGTATTTCAGGACTGAAAGCAAGAGAGGAGTAGAGTGCCTTTGATTGTTATATGGCTCTAGCGCTGAAAAAAAACCTTGTTCTGAAAACTCAGGGAAAGTTATCTTGATAAATGCCTATTCAAATAAGTACAGCCACTCCAAAATAGTCCTGCTGAACTTATTATCAAAAAGGCAGAGTTTCACTTGCAGCAAAACAGCCGTATGAAAATTTTATAGGTCTCTGAGCACCTCCTTGATAGAAACTTGAAGTTAGCAGAGAAGAAGTCATTTGAGAACAGTCTGAGTTCTTCTAATCTGATTACAGCAGTGTTAATGCTCTTATAAAGAGTGCAGTCAGTAACAGCCGTGTCTTTAGGAGACAACACCGCTGTTTGTCACTCCCTGCCCACATGTGACAAAAGGCAACATCAGTTCACGCCTCTCAATTTGCTTAGCAGGTCGATGGGACACAAAAGAGCAACTTTGACATAACTCACAATTGAAGTGTTTCCATTATAAGTAGCAAGTAATTCAGTTCAGCAAACCTGTAGCTTGGAGCTTTATAAAATGGAAATTTCTCAAAGGAACAGTCAAATGAAACAGGAACACCAGAGAAGCCTTAGCAGGAATCTTGAGTGAGCCTTCACACAGCCTGCAGAACTCTCAGATCTTTGCTATTTGTGACAGCTATTGCTCCAGCAGATCTATACCATCCTGTCTTCCCTAAAGCAAAGCACAGCTGGTATCAGTGCTACGATTCCCAACCGGCAGGAAGAATGATCTGCAGAACGCCTGATATCAGAAGGCTAATTAATTACTTTATTATACTATATTGTACTAAAACTATATTACACTAGTAAGAACTATATCACTACTAAGAAAAACTTCTGCCAAGAGTCCTGACAGAGCTGTGACCTAATTGGTCAATGAATCCAAAACACCATCACCAGAATCCAATCAAGCAATCACCTTGGGTAAACAATCTCCATAACACATTCCACATATGCACAACAATGAGCAGCAGCAAGTGAGATAAGAATTGTTTTGATCATTCTTTTCTCTGCTTCTCTCACAGCTTCTCTCAGGAAAAATCCTGAGAAAGCTAAGTCTCTCTCTCTGTTCAGAGGATATGTGAATACCACAAAAGGGTACCTCTGCCCTTGTTCAGATATATTCATAAGCAACAATGTCATGAAACTACTGCAGTAGCAAATATTTTCATGATGAGGTACACAGTTCCCAGAGCATGAAAACTGCAAATGCACCGTACCAGGTGTGCAACAAGCAATTGAAAAAGAAAGTAACAGTCAGGTAATCTGTCCCGAGTATCACAGGAAAAAGAAGTAACAGATCTTAAAGAGATCAATATGTGATTTATGACATAAATTATGTGGCCCTTTCAACACAATGTTCTGGAAAAACATATCAAATACCCTCTTTTCATGATTGCATATATAGTGACCAATTAATTTTAGAAATACCTAGCTATTTTAAATTATATTTAAAATATTTGATTTCACATAATCTATACAGTGGATTTTATTTTGTATTATCTATACACTATCAGGATCTGAGAACATACTTTTTTTTTTTTTTTTTTTTTTTTTTTTTTTTTTTTTTTTTTTTTCTGAATAGAACACAAGCTTGTGAATTTAAAACCCAGGACAGCAATCCTCAAAAGTCACAGACCTAGAATTACAGAGCAATTTTCCTTTTGGAAATTAATCATAATTTCTCAAAAAATATTAATATTTCAGAAAAAATATTTAATATTTAATATTTAATATTTTCTCATTAACAAAAATGAAATATTTAAACATTTATTTCACAGAGTTACTAAGTCACAGATTGGCTGAGATTGTAAGGGGCCTCTGGAAGTCCTCTTGTGCAAACCCCTGCTCAGGAAGGGCCACTCTACAGCCAGCTGCCCAGGGCCATGTTCGGATAGCTTTTGAATATCTCCAAGGATGACGAGTCCACAGCCTCTGTAGGCAACCTGTGCCAGTGCTCAGTGCCCCTCAGAGTAAAAAGTGTTTTCTGATATTCAAAGGGAACACCCTGTGCTTTGGTTTGTGCCCATTGCCTTCAATCTTGCCACTGAGCACTGTTTAAAAGAGCCTGACTCCATCACCTTTACATACTGCACACAAATTTTTACACGCGTTGATGAAATCCCCCAAAACTGGACACTGTAGTGCAGGTGTGGCTCTACCAGTGCTGAGCAGAAGGGAGCAATGACCTCCCTCAAGCTGCTGACAACACTGTTAGGGCAGCCAAGCCTGGCATTAGCGGTCCAAGTCACAAGGGCACGTTTTGAACACCTCCTGTCCAGCTGCTCATCCCGCAGCACACACTGGTGCCTGAGGGTTATTACTCCCCAGGGGCAGGGCTTTGCACTTTCCCTCACAAGGCTGAAAATAGTTTTCTTGTAATATTAGTCCCCATTTAAGTAATCTGTATTTAAAACCTCTACTGAGGTATTGAGTTCAGCCTCAAACCCACTTATGTTTTATTTCCTCCCTTAACAAGCCAAATAACACACTGACCTGCCTTGAAGACTTCTCAGTGTTACTTTAGATGTATTTGCTAATTCTCATTAGGCATGTTCAGTAGCTACAGGAGACACTAAACAGTTGTTTTTAAATGGACATGACAGAGCTGGTTTTCCACCTGAATATGAGGAAGAACTTTACTGTGTGGATGAGAGTGTATGGTAACAGACTTTCCAGAGAGGTTGTGGAATCTCAGATTTTCAAGAACTGTCTGGACACAATCCTGCTACGTGCTTTAGGATGACCCTGTTTAAGCAGAGGGATTAGACCAGATGAGCCGCTGTAGTCCCTTCCAACCTGGCCCATTCCATGATTCTGTATGAATAGTAAACCTCATGTAGGGATCAGAATAAATCCACAAGTTACTCGAGTTAGATTTAACATATTTAAAGTAGGAGGTTATTGGACATTTTTACAAACCTCAACACTTCATTACTTAGACCCGAACCTCCCTCCCCACCCATTTCTTGTTTTATTGTAGCAAAGGCACGGTCGTTTCTCAGGACAGTATAAATTACACCACAAGATGGCGCCCCCTCATACGGATTGCGGCACGTTTGGGGACCGCGCTTTGCACATGCGTTCTTCCTGAAGACATTCCATCCCCTGGCAGTCATTATTAAGAACAAAATGTATAAAATATAATTACGACTCATGCTAAAAAACATAATTCATTTTGAAAGTGATGGAAACATTTCGAGGGCGTGCTGTCTTAGAAACAAAATTAACTATAGAAGGTCTTAGGAGTAGATTCCTCATGGTAAGGATGCCTTCAGAGGACAGGTGTAGCTACAAGTACAAATGCGTCACTTATTAGATATGAAAAACAGCCATTCCACTTATTAACAACATCTGCATTGTCATGCTGTCATAAACACAAAGAAGGAAGTATAAGAAAGCTTTAGGGTGACTTAATTGAGGCTTTCCAGTAGCTGAAGGGAACCTTCCAGAAAGATAGACTTTTTGCAAGGGTGTGATAACTTTTTACATCGATCAGCTGAGAGTGGATAGAAACTAGAAATTAAAAGACAGTTGTTCTAGATGAGATACTAGGAAGAAATTCTTCCCTGTGAGGGTGGTGAGGCACTGGAAAAGGTTTCACCAAGAAGCAGTGGATGCCCTGCCCATGGAAGTGTTCAAGAGCAGGTTGGATGGAGTGGTCTAGTGGAAAGTGTCCCTGCCCATGGCAGAGGAGTTGGAATGGGATCATGTTTAAAGCCCCTTCCAACCTAAACTATTCTATGATTTTATTATATATATGTTTCATTGAGGAATAGATAACTTCATATTATCTCATATCTAAGATGAGGTGAGCCCATACACTTCAGCAGCATTAATAATGTAAATCTGTAACTCAGTTTGTCTTGTAACACTGAGGGTGGATATCACCACCTCTTGCTTTCCTAGCAGTCTTCACTCCTTTACACATTCATTGAACAAATATGGAAACAGCAGTAAGAACACCCTGAACTTTGATCTGAAATGATACTGAGATTATTATAGATGGATACTACAGAATAATTTCAGGCTAGAATAGATACTACACTGTACCACTAGCATCCTTTTATTGTTTATTCTTCATTTTTCAAGGGAGTACAACATACAGTTTCTTTCATGATTTAGCTGCTAATTAAATAGGACCACTATGAACATTACTAATTTTGAATTTAGTAATAGTCAATAAAATATCTCTCCAAAATTAATGAATTGTATGTTTAAAGTTCAGAGAAGTATTTACAACTTAAAATCAATGAGTATTGAGGTTGTTTATTTTCCCCATAGGCTTTGCAGGCTCTCCTCAATGATCATGCAACTGAAATACTTTACACTTTGTATTTAACTTCATTGACAATAAAAGAAGGTCAGTTAAAATAAGTCAAGAAGGGCATATCTCACTTCAGTAGGAAACTTTTGAATTGTATATAACTGTGGTCAGACGTAATATAGAAACAATTTTATATGACACACAGTTTTGAGAAAATAAATTTAAAAGCACTTTCAAAAATAATCTGTCCCCTTTCCAGTAGCCTCAGATTTAATTAAGGCTTATAGTACAAAAAAAGCCCTTGAATTTTGTTATTGCAAATATATGAGACCAAGTAAATTTCTGAAGAGTTCTGAAGCAGTATCAAAGCAGCTGCAAGGTGAAGGAACAGGGAGAAGTTGCTACTGGTTGTGCCAGTAGTTCTGTGTTCAGGCAAAGTCTTGATATACGAAAGCCCCTTTCTGGGACGTCCTTACATACTGATTTCACTCCTGAGTTAATTCCTTTATTTCTTAATGAGTCCTCCAAAACGCTGCTTTCATTTGAAAGGCAGTACATTCCAACACCACCCTGTGAGAAAAGGGCAAGTGTATCAAACTGCTTACCTTCTAATTATTTCTGCCCCTTAACTGCCATCAACATTTCACACAGCAGCTCCACTTATGGGACAGTTACATTGTCTTTCAGATTACTAACCCTGTAATACTTTGTTCTTACTTATAGTACTCATGCTTGTGTTCCTACTCTGGCACCCCCCTGCAAGGGAAAGTATGGACACAGATTAACATGAAAACCCCAAGCATTGTTTTGGCATAAGTGTTACTATAAAATTAAGGTATTAGATCCCTTCCTCACCTCTTTTTTTTCATTCACTATCTAATCCTGGAAATGTTTTTCAGTATTAGCAAGTCCAAGTTGTCTTAAGTCTTCTAAAAGTATCTTTTTCACTACACATTTTCAAAGTATCAAATCTATGTCTAAATCATATCACAATTTATATTTTTTTTTTAATTCCTTCCTTGTTTTCACCTGGGGGACACATTTTTTTTGGGATGTCCAAAGGGACCATAGGATCATTACTGTATACACACAGAAAATCCTATACACTCTCTTTTCCTGTCTATTCTCCCAATCTCTCCTGAGCCTGTACTTGCTCTCATCCAACCATATCCCACTCTCTAATACTTATGAGATGTCTACAGGGTAATTTCGGAGTACAGCCAGCATTAGCTGATCTGTGAATTTTGTAAAGTTACTTAACCTTTTTTAAATTAAAGCAGAATATTTTACTTGTAACCACCAGAGCAACATAACCTGCATGCCTCTTAGGGCTTGTGCAAAACCACCCCAAACAAAATTTTTACACAGTATCTAACCAGGCTACCTGGGGAAAAAAAACCTTGTAATATCACTTCTGTGGGAATGTTACAAATTCTGCTGCTCATCCATGTTGCCTGATACAAGTCTCCATTGAAAAGGTCATTCAAATTGCATAGTCAATAGTTTAAATCAGTGGGTGACTGAGTTAGTTCTGTGGCTGCAATTTTCTGAGCTTAATATCCTTGACAAAATTTTAGTGGCTGGAGATTCTGTGAATCTATTTGGAACTAGAATTTGCCGTCAAGCCTGTATGGGAAGTTACCAATAGCTCTGTTTTTGGGTCTGAAGTAAATGGAAAAATGGGTGAGAATTTGGATCAGGATTGTCTACCTGCTTACAAAAGGCAGTGGTTATATATCTCATTGTAGCTGGAAGTTTAATTATTATTTTTTGAAAGGAAATTAAATCATCATCTTTTACATAATCTTTCTGAGAAACTTCAGTTTACTTTAGACCCTAACCAGATGTTCCAAACTCAGGGAGTTAGGCAAACTGTTAGTCCTTTCCAGTGCTTAATTGTTGTGTGCTTGCAAGTTAATGAGCTATTTATTCTCTCCATAAAAATAAAGCACAGCAGAATCTAATTGAACTTGAGCATCTGAACCAAACTCGAACATCTGTAAAATATACTTGCCATCATGCCTCTCTTAATTCTACTGCCATCAAATCTAGCTCTGCCTTAAGCAAAAATATTTCTACAGTCCTCAAGAGTGGCTGGTTTCAATTATGCTATAATACTTTAACTAGTAAAATAAACATAGAAAAGATTGTCAGAGATGGTAACATAGTAATCATGCAACATCCAGAAACACTACCAAAAAATTATTTTCATCGTACAACTTTTTGACACTTCTTTTATCCTCCATTCTATTTTTTTTGTTGTTTGTTTTGTTTGTTTGTTTGTTTGTTTGTTTGTTTTTAATTCTAGGAATATAAACATATGGAAACAAACTAAATATTTTTGTTTGTGCTGCTTATATCTAGACAGTAAATAGTCAGCAGAGGTCAGAAACACTTAAATCACCTAGCTAGAGGTAAGAAACACTTAAACCACCTAGATCTAAACAACGTATTTGAGTTCAGATTTAGAAAAAGAACACTTTTTTTCTTTTTATTTCAAGTTTTAGAGAATATTCATAACTATCCCAACTTGGTCATTATTCCTTTCCCACTTGAAAACCCAAATTGAAATTTTCTATATCAACATATTAAATCCATTAAATGATAACAACCCTTGTCTCTCTCCAGACAGTAATCTTATTAAAACAGAGTAAATCCTTTGTGGAAGGAAGTGGACTGCATGTACCCTTCAAACAGATATACTATTGAACAAAGATATTTTTGACACTGCTCAAAGTCCAAACATATAAACTGCCTCCTTGGAGGTTCTGTGCTCATAAGAACTTTGCTTTGGTCATCAGAAACAGGGTGATGCACAGGTGATGAAACAGATTTTACCCATATTTTACTTGCAGAGGAATCGTCTTTAGATATTTTAGAGAGTAAAAATTACTTCTGAAATAGTTCTGTCTAAATAATTGACTTTCCTATAACTACACAAATAAAAACTTGAAAAAAAATCAGCCCAATGATTGTTTATTTTTAATCAAAGTAAAATTCATCTTTATGTGAAATCAACAACTTTATTGGAAACATAAGTAGGTGATAAATAAAACAAATAAAATACATTGAGCAAAAATCAAAATTATAACATTATTATTTTCAGATATTTTGTAGTGGGCTGACCCAGTGTGAATTCCAGTTGCCCACCAATGCCAATCTGGCACTCTTCTCCTCAGCTGGACTGGGGAGAGAAAATGTAAGGAAAGGTTCATGGTTCAATATAAGAACAGAGAGAGATCACTCAACTGTTACTTAACAGGAATCTCAGAGTTAACTTGGAGAAATAAACTGAACTTATTACCAATCAAACCAAAGTAGGATACTGAGAAACAAACCCAAATCTTGAAAACACCTCCCCACTACTCCTCCCTTCTTCCCAAGCTCAACTTCACTCTGATTTTCTCTACCTCCTCCCCCTGAGTGGAACAGGAGGATGGGGAATGGGGGTTGCAACCAGTTCATCATACATTGTCTTTGCCATTCCTTCCTCCTCAGGAGGAAGACTCCTCAAACTCTTAATCTTCTCCCATGTGAGGTCCCTCCCATGGGAGACCATTCCCCATCAATTTCTCCATCCCACAGGCTGAGGGATGCACTTGAAAAATTCCATAAAAAAATGTTATGGTTAAGGAAAAAAGGTCTAGTACTAGTTATGTGATGGAGTTTATATGTTCAGTGTACCTAAAATGCACACTGTGAGTGAACCTAAAATCATAGAAGTAAAAGAGATTTCTGAGTTAACATAGAATCAGATACGTATGTGTGGACAGACACTTGATGAACCTGTTTTAAAAGAACTTCCCAGCTTCTCAGGAACTCATTATTCTTACTTTTAGAAGTTGTTTTTTTCTAAATATCTTACATAATTCCTTCTTTTTTTTGCAATTTAGATTATTTCTCATTTTATCTACAACAAACAGGGAAAGTGTTACTCCCTTCCTCTTTGCTAATGGCTTATTTATTACATTCCTTCTCCACACCATATTCCTTTATTCTTCTCTTTTGTTTTTCAAGAAAAAAAGAATCAAAATCACTTATTCTTTCCTCATAGATCATGGTTTCCAGAGTTGAAATCACTGTTGCTTCTCTCTTCTATGTGCATTTCAGCCAACCCTCCTCCTGTTTTGGAGAAGGAAAAACAGAACTGAACAAATTATTCTAATGAAAGCCTTGCTAGTAAGGTGCAGAGGAGAGGGATTACTTTGCATGTTTTGGTTATAGAGTTCTGTTTATACATTTTCCTTTTCACAGCTGCATGACTCTACTGATTCATGCTGAGCTATACTAATCCATAGATTTTCTTATGTGCACAAATACTAGTAAGCCACCTGCTTTACTTATTTGAGCAAAATATTTTTCTCACTTCTTGTGAACCTTCCTTTTAAAATTCCTTCCCATGCTTCAAAACTCTTCAAAGGCTTTAAGACTGTGTCAGTAGAGCTGTCCCCATCACTCAATAATAAGAAAGTTTCTATGTCATAGCCAAGATACATATTATTCACATGCTGTAATAAGAGTGCTTTTAAGGAAGAAAGCATGAAATTTTGAGCAAATATTCATCTCATGCCATTTCTTGCTTTCAGAAAATAAAAACCAGATTTTCCATCCTTCCTTTTTCATACATATATGCTCACAGGCACAAACCAATTTCTTATGGAGGATTTTGTCAGTGTCATAGAGCTATTAGAATGTTCTCAGCATACAGCTGGCACCTAAAGAGGGGGAGTTTCCGATATTGAATGGAAAAGTTCTGTGATAAATATTAGAAGAACATCTTAGGTGTAATTCCTTAAAGTATTTTGGTTGCATGATAATACTTTTGTAGAGAGAGTAAAGAAAAATCTGAAATTGCTGATTAAAGCACTGACACATTTAGGTCATCACAGTGTCATTTGCAGAAAGACATCTGGATGTAGTGAGAAGAAACGCCTTTGAAGAAGGTGAATTTGGAAATCTGTAGTACCTCTATGGAAAACTGTTTTTAAAATTGTCTTTCCCACTTAGAGAGTATGTAATTAAATTTTTTGAGTTTTTATATAATTACAATGATCTAAATTACAATAAAATGCAGCAAAACAATTTAATATTCTTACATTTGGGTTTCCAATATTTCCAAGAATACACCCACAGTTCCATTCCCTCATTCCTGTTGCTAAGGACAATGTTTTCAGAATCAATACTTATTTTTGATTTTTCTCCAAACCTGCCAAACTGTTCTGCATGTCAAGAATTATTAAAAGGGACTGCCAGTTATTTCAGGGAGCACATGGAGGAAAAATACCTAGATAGCCTTCCAAATACCAGAAATGTCAGCAAATCCAAATGTTTCCCTTGATGTAATTTCAAACATCTGAAAAAACATTAGTAATCCAATGCTAAGGATTTGTCTTAAATTATTAAAGAACAAGAAAAGAGACCTAATTCTTAGTACATTTTGTCTCATATAGTTATTATCTGTGCAAAACATGTACAGAAGAAGACACTAATTTTAAAATTGAGATGGAAGGCAGTGAAATGTTCCCTCTATCAAAAGTAAGCTCTTTGATGTAAGCTGGTGGCTGATTTTATATCAGGTGTCTCAGATCCATTGTGGAATATTTGTCCTCTTAAGCACTTTCTAAAGAAAAGGCATGAAGCATTAATTAGTGATGGTGAACTGTCCTTTTGCTTCCCTCTTCCATATCAGTTGCATCTCTGGTTTCTTTGTGAGAAAGGGAACACGAGGTTATGTGCCCCCTGGGAAGCAGAGTAAGTAGCAAGAAGGAATAAGACACTGAGAATTTCATTATTTCCAAAAGAGCCTTTGTTTCCTTCACCTTAATTTATTTTTCTAACAAGGTTCTTATCTTGTGGTTCATACTTAATAGCTGTCATGGTTTACTAAATATATTAAAATAAGTGACAGAATGCTATTTCAGTGTTGCTATATCTGTGATGCAGAGAAATGGGTTCTGTTGAAACAGAAATGAAGTTAGAATTCATTATGTAGCATGGTAGGAAGAATTACCATCCCTTTTTTCTGCTTGGTTTGTTTATTTGTTTGTTTGTTTTCATTAGGATCCTGTCATTGTTGGTTTTACATATAGCTCATCCAAGAGGTTCTGTAACCTTGACTTTGCTCTTTTCTACACTTGCAACGGGATAAATTGCTACAAAAATACAAGGTAATAGAGGGTAGAAGTAGATGCAGTTGATTAAGTTTCATTGAATAGCTGCTGCTTGGTCAGTCCTTTGACTGTTTAGAAGCACATGGTACAATGCCAGATCAATATTAGCAGCACACATGATCCATCACAGTAACTTCTTCAACTGTCCAACAATGTGTGACTTAAAATTCAGTTTCACAACTTCCAAATACAGCTGTTTGGAAATGTGTAAAACAGTTTCCATAAACTTCTCGATGACCTTGTGTGCTAGAGAAGAAAGCAGGAGCCAATTGTCATTCAATAGTATAAAAGAGAAGATTTCCAAATTATTCAGTAAACAAGAATCTGGTCTGCTTGAAATGCCCAAAAAAAAAAAAAAAAAAAAGGATTTAGAGATGACTACAGAATAGCACCAAACTGTCATGCATTGTGGAAGAGAAAAAGGCAAAAGGAATCATAGGAAGCATAATCGGATACACTTTTATCAGGAAAACCTCCCTTTCAACAGTCCTTTAACTGTTCTGAATGAATGTATTCAAGCACCTAAGGCACACCTGGAGGAGGACTACTTAGATTACAAAAAATTATTAAATTTGTCTTTCACATGAGCTTAAATTTTTTAACCTGGTAATAGAAGCAGGAAGCATATATGACTCATTTGCAGAAAGTGAACATATCCTTCTAATCCTGATGAGAGATAAACACCAAGAACAAAAAAAAAAGAACTCTTTTAATCTAAAAAAAGGATGTCAGGGGGAAAAAAGGAGGTCATCTGTATTTTAGACTTTCTTCTTATAGAGGAAAGAGTCCTAACCTGTAGAGTTTTCAGTATTTTGAATACACTTCTAGTGAAATCAGTAGAAGTAAAAGCCTTTAAATAGAAAACTTTGAAGGAACATAATGTGCTTTCCTACAACAGAATGGGATTTCTCTCAGTGTCTTATTTCCTTCTAGATCATTGTTTCCATTACTGTGTGAATATGTACTTGTGCACATACATACACATACATGTGTATGTAGATAAAATTTGCATTGTGTAGAAACAACATGTTATTATTGTATAATGCCTTTTACCCATAGCAGTGTGTTTTTATCCATGGCAGTATTTGATCTGACTGTATGCATGTGAAGAGTAAATAGAGATATGTGAAAGGTTGGCTAAGAATTAAATGTCATAACCTTTTGCCACTGAAAAGCAAACTCTGTACTTTGGGTGTATAGCCCTGAGTCAGTGTTTTTATTGACATTAAATTGTTATACAATATTTTTATTTTAGATAAACACAACGACAAAGCAAGAACAAACATATTTTTCCAGGAACTATTTAGGATCAAGTGTACCTTAGTATACCCTAAAAAACAGTGTATAATTTAAGAGTGACTCATTTGGGCACTAGCTTTGGAGGATTGTTCAATTCCTGCTCTATCATGGACTTACAATTAGTCAGAAGAAAGCCAAGTGGGGCCTATTTTTACTATTGTTAGTTCAACCACAGTGTTGATGGAATTACTGAAATTGGTACTAACTCACTCACTGTATTGAGTGCAGCACAGCCTTCAAGAAGATGTGATAAAAATTAAGGCAGTCCAGCAACCCACTGACAGTGAAAGAGGTGATGTCATTCCTTCCAGCCTCCTCCCTGATACCCAGATACACAGCCCTGCTCTCTCCCTCATACCAGCTCTGTGGCTGCCCTTCAGAAATCTAATTCAGGTCACTAAGCTCACTGTTTCTGTTTTATCAAGAAAAATAGGGAAGGAAGAGTCAATTCTAGGTGCTCTAAGTCAGGATGATGGGAGACAAGGCTATGCTTTTTAGTATAAAATATTGTTTAAATGATTGAGTCATGTGAAACTGCATTCACAAAAGGGATGAAAAAAAACCCCAATTTCTCAAGAGTAATAACACCATTTCCACAAATGCCTTTTAGGCAATCATTCTACCAAGACATTGAGGAACAGGAAGGAGACCTAATTTTTCAAGGATTATACCAAAAACTATGCTCTTTTACATTTAGTATTAATCTTTAGCTCTAAATTACTTCTGGATGGGTAAAAATTTACATGTATTTCTGAGTGTACATATATAAATAAAGAATAATCCAGTTACTTATTTCATGTTTCAAAACTCATTATTAGCATTTATAGACAAAAATACCTGTGGCATTGGTGATTAATATATTATCCAGAATAGCAACCCAAACTAACTATCTAAAGAAGCAACATTATTTGCTCCATAGAACTGAAGGTTTTCTTGGATACTTCTAAAGAAGTGAAAGGAATTGTAGTATTTCTTGAAAGAGCTGGCAAAGACCCTACCCAAGGCCCTTCTCAGGCTAGCAATCTGTTAGGCTCATCACTGAAGTCCTAAGCAGTCTTCAAATTGAGCTGGATTAGTTTGAACAACTGGACATTGACGGGTCCACTGTGACTGAAATGATTACAGGAACAAAGATATGAGTAGTTCAGCTAACAGAGCTGATGGAACTGTGATCTCAGGCAAAATTTCATAATATGCTTCCAGGTTTAAACAATTCCAGCCAGCTTACTTCTTTTGTGATGTGGAGCTATGCCTTGAGTCCCTCATGAGACACAGGAAAAAAGACCCATGGCTTGCTATCTCCCAGCTAGTTAACAGCACACCCAGCTAGTTAAACCTGAGCTGCTCAACCACTACTACTGCAAGGCAGAATCTGGAAATCATCACTGAAAAAGCTGAAGTTTTGCTACATTAAATTCCACAATTTTTAATTGTATCTTATTTTTTTTACAGATACAGTATCTTTTCTACAATACTGATCACTACATTATCTAACAGCTCCATTTGTATATTTACACTACCTCTTTGGGTGGAAAAAAATGATTTTTTTCTATATTTGAATACAGAAATTATGAATAAGTACCATGAGAAATTATTTTTAAAATTTAAATTGAAAAAAAAAACAATTCACCAAATTACTTAATATTAAGCCAATAGCAGAATTACATCCCATCCTTAAGTTTTTTAGTGATGTAACATTAACAAAAGAAACATGGGATACGATTAATGTTTTTATTTTACTGCCTTCATCCATCTTTTTTATGCTCAGTGGTATTAGCAGAAGCAGCGCAGCATGCTCTCAGCCACTCTCAAAAGAAAAACCCAGGAACAACCTAGGCAGTTGGGACAACCTTTCTTTGTCTTCCTAAAGAATCAGCATCCACTTACTGCGCATTTGAATAACATTGTTTTTCAATAAAACATGGTAAGGTTGTGCTGATTTATTTGCATTTCTTTTCTATCTAACTGATAGAACAAATCCTACAATATATTATGCATATATAGCTCTGAATGACTTTATGCAAAAGCAATTCCAATGGTTTCTTTCTTCTGTTTTCCTTTTTAGTACCTTTGTATTTCTTGCATTTGTAAGAGTACTTTGTTAAAGAAAGAAATGCTTTCATTTTCTGAAATGCTAAAATAGTTATCATCAGACCCACAGATTACAGATTAAGCTACGGGTTTGTGCCTCAGCAGAAAAGAGATTGCAATCAATTTTTTATGAGAATCATACCTTTCCATTTCCCTTAAACTCTTTCAATTCCTTAGTTATTTTTGTTGAAAGGTTCCCTACTGTGAAGGGAATTGCATGAAAAGCACAAGTGCTGCAGTTATACTGAGGAAATATTGTTGTGCTTTGTTATGAGTCAGACTGGATGGAGTCAAAACATATTACTTGGTCTTAAGAAACACTGTCTGAAAAATAATCAAAGTAACAGATATACATCTGCTTTTATAGAGTATATAACATCTGGACTGAAATTCTTCCATGATCCAATTGAAAGTGATAAATATTTTCTATTCTTTTCTTTGTTGGATCTACTCTAAACTACAAATATATGATTTTTTAACCCTTAGAGACTTTATAGAAAATCTGGAAATTAATTTCTGTGTAGAAATTATGATGCCTGGTCAGAATACTTTCTTTGGGTTCCTCTTTCACAGTGTCCATGTTAAGTTGCATGTCTTCATGCAACTTCTGAAAGCTTTATCTGACACTACGCAAAGTTCAAAAATCAAGTTATAGACACGAGCTTCTCTGTCACTGTAATTAAAGCTGCTGACATGTGCTCTTCTTTCTCTTCTGGCATCTTTAGTTGCACCCTTCACTTGATGCAGCTCCCTCAAACTGCAACACTCAAATGTGAATTTGTCCCAGGAATACTATCCCTTTTCATATCTGCATGATAGGAGATGCTTTGGAGTGTTTTATGACATAAAGAGAATTATGAGATTCACTTTACAAAAAAGGGCTGAATGAAAGTACCTGCACATTTTTAGACAGCCATATTTTTGTATGACACAGAACTTTAAACCTTGCTTTCACACAATCACAGCAATTGCTCTTCAGAAAAAATAGTATTGGAAGGGGGACTACTGTGAAAGTTGAGAAAAATTGGACACTCAACTTATGGCTGAATGCCCTCTCAATGTGGAGGTTTTTGAAACCTGAAATAAGCTATTCTTGTTAAGTAATTCAGAATTTTTCCTTGAAAATGGAGAAAGATTTCATTTATTTCTTGTTTCCCTTTTTTCTTTTGTTTGCTTCTCATTTTTCCCTGAAAAAGTCTGAATGAGTTGTCTTGAAGAGCAATTTTTAAGGCAATATATAGTCCAGGAAGTTAATGTAACAGAATTTGACTTTATATCTTCAGAGGAGGGTGGGGGATGGTTGTGGTGTGTTTAAGAATAATAAAATACAAACCAGAGTGAGATCACTTATCCTGAATGGTTTCCTTCTGTTTTATTATAGTCTCACCAGTTTCATCCACTTATTTGAATGTCAGCTTGTTATGAGAATGTTGATATACTACCACCTCTCACTTGGTCCTGTTAACTCAAATATACATAAAAGGCAGGTTTTGGTGCCACTGAAGGCACCTGTCACTCACGTACTTGTCATGAATAGCTCATTTCACACAGTCTAGGAATAAGAGGATGGAGAATTCTTTCACCTTGAAAATTCACCTGATGAGATGATGGGGGAGGAAAATCTATTCTACAAAATAGACCTGTTTCTTGTGGTCTTCTGCTCAGTTGAAATAAACATATTTTAAGCCTAAAGCGATCTCCTAAATTTAGAACTCTAGGTTGTGTACATATTCTTGCGGAGATTATGAAAACAAGAAGTTCACTGTTACATGTTAAATTTATACTCAGTAAACCTGCCAAGAGCATTTCCAGTTGACTTAGAAAAATGTCGAGCTATTGCCTTGGAAAAGAGGATATTAAAATGCTTGTTGATAATTTTGTTTCCCCTGGAAAAAAAAAATTGAGGAGAAAAGCCTTCCCTGAACAGTCACATAATGATAGTGGCCATGTGTTTCAATCCACAGTGCGTTCTTGTTAAAACAAACATGAAATTAATGAATTGCTGATATGCATAACTAACCGTGTCTTGCTTAAAGAGAGGTATGTAGGACAATAAAATCTTTGAGCAAGATAGAGTATCATATCAATTTACAGAGCTCTGATCTTGAATGTACTCATCATTTTCCTGCAGAAGTCCAGTGTCACCAGGTGTACATTATCAGAGCAAAACTGTCTCTGAAAATTACTGTTGGAGCTTTCACTCACAAGTGTGTCATTTGTTTTCCACTAGGTCCAGTAGGTAGATCACTTAAGTGAAAATAGGTAGGAGCATGTGTTATGGCTGAATATCACCTGATTATTTTGAATTGTATTGTTTACATACATCTATGTACATGTATGTTTATATATGTGTGCTTATATAATGTATGTAAACAGTACCTTGCATATTAGCTACTTGAAATATTTGTTACTCCTACAAGCCTGCAGAAGACAATTATTTAGCAAGAAGTCAAGAATTTTACTCTGTATTATTAGGAGACAGGAAACATACGTGGTGCTATGGGCAAATTACCACTATATGACTGACATAAAAAAGGTTGACTTGAAAGAAGAATTTCTGTAAGACTCTCTGCCCTAATTGCAAAAGAACCTTTCTACATTATCAGTCCATTCCTGTGTCCCCTGCATTCTTGTAGCCATAACTGGCATAGAGAGACGTTTCCCTACGTTGTTTTGTTTCCAGTCTTCCATAACAAAAACAAAGAGAGAGAAGTCATGCATTGTATTAAACAGTTATTGCAAAATGAATCATTATCTGACATTCATCAAAAAAATATGAAATTAATTATGGCATGCTCTAGCTACAGCATTTGGAATCTTGCCATTTGCCAAATTTATTTTCCGTTAACTTTCTTGAAAACAAGTAAAAGTCCATTAGTTTTGTTTAGGTTCTTGTTACTATCAGTTTTCTTACCAATCTTAGCTGTTATTTATCCATATAGCATCATCAGCATTTGTTCTTCAGGATCTACAACCTTCCTACCACAACATGAATGCATTCTCAAGCAAACAAACACACACAGAAAAGGGAAGAAAACACTGAAACAAACAAAAATAAGGAACTTTTTGCTTAAAAGAAAAACATTTAACAAAACCCTACTCTATGGAGTTCTCTAAGCAAAAACTTTAAAAGTCTGTATTAGACTGTCTTCTAAGATCTTGACAGCAGGCTCTGTCAAACCAAAGGGGGAATGGGAAGGGCCTCAAATTCCAAAATTTAGGCTATGAGCCACAAAACACTTAACTGCTGCTTAATTTGAAGCAGACAAGTAGTCCAAATGACTGCAAGCTCTGTGTGCCTGTGTCTGCCTGTTTACTTATTTACCTGCCTGCAGCTAGCAAAATCTTTACCTATCATGGAAGCCATTCTCATGAAGATGTGTCTTCAGTAGGAAATCAGGTGTGTTGTCACCTAAGGTAACAAGTAATAAATTCTTTATGAAGTCAGGCAATTTGTGGCTTTCATATATTAGCAACTCATCATTGCAGATTGTGCTGCAGCAAAGGTCCAGCTTGATCTCTAAATTCATGTTGAAATTCTGAACAGACTTATCTTCATAAGGACTTTACCTCATACTAGTAATCTTATTTATCATGAGCTAGCTAAACCAAGTAATGATTTTTTTTGTAGAAAACAAGATGTGTGAGAATTCATCTGTTTACTTGAGATCTAAATTACTACTCATCTGAAAACAAAGTCTAATGAATACACTGAGAATAGTCTAGCGATCTTTATCGTCTTGGTGTTACAAAAGAAGGAAGTTTCTTGAACTGTTAGGATGCAAATAACTCATAAGGACCACAGGGAGGAGGGGAGTTGACTATGGGTTGGGACAGATATTGGCTCCTTGTTAAGGACCTTCTTGGCAAAATTTACTAATTATACTGAATCATGTAGAAGGTTTTAAGCAAAATAATTTTTTTCTTGGCAAGCAATCATACGGTTAACATTCTTATAAAAATCCAAGCCAGGGTTCTGGTGATTTGCCTGATTTTCCAAATGAAACATACACATGTAATGTTCCTAGAATCCTGTTTGTTATGCTTTGGGGTTTTTTAGTGGAGATAATTACCTGCTTTATTGCTTTAGAAAATGGTAATTTGAGAGGAGTTGTTTTTTATTGTTGTTTTGCTTGCTTTGCTTTTACATCCAGTTGCAGACCTATGCTGAATTAAAAGCTTAGGAGAGGCAAGATTCTTCAGTTTTGCTTTTAGGTAAAATAGATTAGGTTAGCAGTATGCCTTCAGGTGTCTCTTTTTCTTTCATATTTATTTGCCTGGTAGAAAAGCTGAGGTTCCTTGTCACTGCATGCATTTTGCTTGTAGTAATTACCCTGAGGTAAAGGCTTACTTAATAATCAAAGACAGAGTGAGGTTTTTATAATTGTGGGGTTTGGAAGGTTGGTTGCATGCAGTCAGTAAGAGTGTGAAGCCTGATGCCTCCTTGGTAGTACTCTGAAATTATTACTGTTTATTAAATATTAAGAAGTTCACTTTTCCCTTCTAAGAGAATCCACGTGGAACCAAGCTTATTCCTGCCTTGCTTTCAGATAAAATTTTTCTGAAATAATGTCTCTAGGTACATGCTAAGTTTAAAGCAACTCTTCATTTTTTCCTGTACCATGGCTCCTGAACAGAGCAAGCAAAGTCAGTATAAACCTAGAAGAAACAACTACACATAAAAACTCGCATACAATAATTATTAAATTGAGTTAATACAAATGTCATTAATTTAGTTAAATGGCAAAGCTTATCCAGTAATTTCCAGTAAATATCTACATGTTCTTATTCATACTCCTCATTAATCACATGAATGTCTTTCTTTGACAGTTTTATTCTTTGAATGTGTTTATTGCAGAGGCTGGCAGCCTGCTTGTATTTAACAGAGAACCAAATTTGGACAAATGTGTTAACAATACCAGTGTAAATGAATCTGTTTCAATTAAGTGATTACTGAAATTCACTAATGCAGAGACTGATTTAATATACAAGAATAAATATTAAAAAGTAGTAAATAGAAAATGTAAATTAATAATGAACCAGAACTGAAGTACAGAAAACTATGAGACCATGGACTCCGAGTAAAATTAATATCCTAATATCCTGATTCTAAAAGACAAAGGAAGTAACAAGAAAAAAGTTACTGCAGGGCAAGCACAGATTATATTTTCTCTAATACTTTCCTGGCCTGGGTTGTTTTCATTTTACAAATTTCTTGAACCTCATGTAGTTTATCTATTTAATAACCCCTCCCAAGTACTTGCATCACATTTCTAAGTATCTTTCCAGTTGTTTGCTTGAGCATATGTTTATTTTTTAATATAAAATATTATTTATCAAAAAGTTTAAAATATATAAAATACCACTGTATGATCAACCACCTCCTCCTGTTTTAAACTACAGCTTTATTTATTAGCTCCCAGTTGCTGTCCTGTAAAAGACAGGGAAGCGGTCTCTCTAGCTTCTACACAACTACCTCCAGATAGTTATGATTCTGAAGAGCTTTACCATACAGCTATCCAGTAATCTCTCACTTGAACATAATTCAGTTTAATCATTATTCATTCTGAAGCTGTTTTATGTCTTTGATCATCCTTGTTGTTCCTTGAACTTTTTCGATTTCTGCTGTAGGCCTATATTCTGCTGAAGTGAGATAAGGAAAAAAAATCACAGAATTCTAGGAGAACATGAAGTGTATATTTACAAAGTGGCATAAACATTTATTTGGCATTTGGTCTTGCTTCCTTTTGTAATAATTCTTAACATTCCTTTTTGTCCACTGCTGAATATTAAGTTAGTGTTTTGACAGAGCTATTTATCATAGCACTGGTTCACTTATAAGGAGCAAAGTTGCAGATCGCCAGGTCTCATGTAAAGCTAGGATTTTCTTTCCTCACATGCATCTTGTATATATCTAAAATTAATGTTAGCTGCCTCTTCATTCCATAGTCACACCAATTTCTGAGGTCCTTTAGCTGTCTTCAAGTGCTCTAATAAATTATTTTATCTGAAAACTGTTTCACCCACTGAGAATATAATTTTCTAATAATTTAGAAATATGTTGATAAGCCAAGATTCTTATCCAAGATGCTGTGGAATGCAGTGGAACTACAGTGGTAACCTCCCTCTCTCTCTTGTAATGAAAACATATAAATTCTATTTTGGTTATATTTGTTAGCCAGAGTTTTATCAATGGGACCTTCTCTCTAATTCTGATCATTTAGTCCCCTTAAAAGTCTTTGTAGAGGTAAACTAGCAGTCAAATTACCTTTAGCCACATGTCTGTTCAGACCTTTGAAAATCTCAAGAGGTTTACAATGCAGGACTTCCCTTTAGTAAAGCTATACTGAATCTTCCCAAAGGATTGCAGTTACCCTTAATTTAATCCACATTAAGACTGTGATCCCTTAGATATGAAATGTTTAAGTATTTTGCTTACTTGAGTCAACTTTTAAACAGCGTGAAGCTATCTAAATGGATGAAGGTGCTACATCTTTTTCAAGAATGTCCTGTGCTCTAGTAGGGACAGGCTATCTGATTCCTTTACAACTACAGAAAATATAGGGGTATAAGGGCACCCTCCAACTCCTAAGCTATCACAAAATGTTATACTGTAATGCTGATGAACTACAATGACTCATTCCTAATAGCTAAGCTTCTGTTAGAAGCTGGAAGCAGATGTCAGACAAACAGATACTTTGGAGAACTAAAGTATGGTGCTTGGCAAAAGAATTTTTCATCATCCTTTGGGCTCATTCCGAATACCTGAGTAGTCAACAGCAAGGGAACCTTATATTAGAAGTGACACCATTTGGGTTAAAGCAATAAGAGGTAATTTTTTTATAAACTAGATAGATAGATAGATAGATAGATAGATAGATAGATGACAAAATAAAATTAAAGAAACAAGAAAAAACAAAACATGAACAAACTTAAAAGCAATATCAATAAAACACACTAGACAACTGTCGGTGATTCCCAGTCTAACTTCTTCTTGGTAATTTTTCAAAGTAGCGATGTTTGGACCACTCCTCATACAGCTCAAGGCCCCAGGAAACAATACAATACTAAGTGATTTAAAAGCTTTGCTTTAATATTCATAGAATCAAGGATTCTCAAAGCTTGTAATAACTTTCCATTGTGTGCAATGGTGCAATGGTTATGAATATGCTCTGATTCTGATAAAGTCTTCAAAGTGCTTACAGACTATCAATTTCTACATATGCAAAAAAAAAAAAAAAAAAAAAAAGCACTAAGAATTTTGGAATATAGCTGAGGTGAGAGGCCAGAAATTATGTATTGGGAAATATCAAAAGATATGTAGTCAAAGTGGAGCAGGATAAAGGAATAGGAGACTTTAGAAAAGACAGTATCTTCCAAGACATAGGCACAGAAATAGAAATCTTGTCCCATCTGTAGAATTCTGTCATTTCAAAGGATCCTAGAGAATTTCACAAGATTTTAGAGTCAGCAGTTCCCTCTAAAGTAGCTTTTTATTTCAGACCAAAAGTGGCCTCATGAAGGAAGTCCCTTGGTTGCCTCCAATCACTGCATACTGGTTTGCATTGCAGGGCAGAATCAGAGTGCATGAACTGATACACTTTTGGGTGAGATTGTTTTACAATGCAGGACTTCTCTTCCACATAACACTTCAGCTGATAACAGACATTCACTTCACGCAAGCCGAGAGCTAACCTCAAGTAATCTCTCTCACTGCAAATGTGTTGCATGGATGTCCTCAACAGCTTGCTACCAGCTAAGGCAGATAGGGCCAGAATAAAAGGGACATCAATAGCACACACAGTGGAACAATGTATGTGTGCTATAGCACCCAAGGACAGTTTTGCTTCAGCCTTCACACGTTGCAAAATTTATAAAATTGAATTGTTATGATTCCATGTGCAGACTAGAATTGAGTTTAAGCTTATGGTAATACTTAAAATGTACACATGGAATTTACTCTGCTTAAACCCAAAACAGATTAATGCTGAGCAGGAAAAGTAGTTGAGTATGTGCAGCAGATGCATTTTCCACATTTTGATAATCAAGAATGATATTTGGCCTGAAGTTTTCCACAATTCAACTTTTGAGTTAGATGCCTGGGGGTAATAAATACCACCTGCTTTGGTGTTGCACCTGTAAGACCTGGCAGTTCCAAACTGAGTCACTTGAACACCATTTAAGGTCAAGTCTTCAGCTCTTTGTCTCTTTTGACAAAGAAACCATATTTTCTTAAAACAAGTGTTGAATTTCAAGGCATCCAGCACACACACACACACACACAGACAAACCCAGATTGTACTTTTCAAGCCCTTATAGGTGTGCAAATATGCCAGCAGAGTACATATATCAGTCGGTCACTATTACCGCTATCATATATCAGTCAGTCACTATCATCAGTCTTTGCATGAGACAGATTCAAAATTGTACCCAAGTATCTCATAAACCACAGTCAAGGCCAAAATGAGCATAATAAAAAAGGTTTATAATTTTGTCACAGCTAAAAAAGTTATAATATATCTTAATCCCAGACAGTTTAACAGATCTTTTTTAAGCATTATTCTATTTGTTAATGAACAGATATTCAGCATAGACTACTTGGTGAAAACATATTTACTCTACTTGACACACAAAAAGGACCAATATTGGCAAGTGTGTTTAAAGGAGGAATCCTCTAGACTATGGAACTCCTAAGGCAGTTACAAGATAGATAACATCTAACTTTTGGAACAGTGGCAATGAGGAAATTGTTTCAACAAAGCAACAGTGAAACATATGGAGTTATTACAGACATCCACGTAATGACTGGGACATGATAATTACAATGTCAATCAAGGTGGAACATGATCAGAAACAGATGAAAGGGAAGGAAAAGATCCAAGTAGAAAATACTAATTTAATTCAAGTGAGGACTAAAAGATGGTACATACAAAAAGAATTTAGACAGATGACAGCAAAGATGAAGACTTCCGCAGAAGCAAAAATGAAAATTTTATAGTACAGGAAGCTGTACAAAAGATTCTGCAGATAATAAGAGTAACCACAGAGGGTTCCCAAGGGAAGTCTGTTTGCTGAGACAATAGGATAACTTGGCAGTGGCTGGAGAAATATGATGAAGCTCTAGAGCAACTAGATAGAGTGTTCTATTATGTGAGTCCTTGCTGTCCAACAAATGGATATAAATTCATAGCTTTAACTCTCCTATTGTCTGACTTTCCAAACATCACTTTGCTTTTCAGGCACTCTATACCTTTCTAGACTAATCTCTGTAACCCAAACATCATTTCAGCATGCAAAGATAGCTTGGAAATTTCTACAGTACAAGTGAACTCTGATTGAAGCAGAATGAAATTTTATAGAAACTGAGAAGGGAAACCTGGCTGCCATATTTGCCAGTAGGAACTACAGCACACAAAGAACGCTTCAACAGCAGAAAATTGAACAGATGAGACACAGCGGTGTTTTGTTGTTGCATTACCATGAGTCACATCTAATGGAGTACTGTACAGGATGTTAAAATCATAATAATAATTCCAGAAAAACTGGTCAGATGAGAAAATCCAATGCTTCTTGAGATGGATATGCAATACAGATGTTTTTGGAGAGGACTGCATAACTGGAAAGTATTTATTGTTTCTCTGAAAATCTGTTCACAAGTAGGACATGAAGAATGACTTTTTCTTTGTAACATACATTGCTGTGGTTCACAAGGTCTCAGTAAATTTGCAATAGAATATTCAAAGGTACAAAGAAGGTACAATGACAAATGAAGCAGCCAAATGGTTGAGACCAAAAAATACAAAGACCTGCATGACAGTCTTAGGCAGGTATTCACAACCAGACTGAGCTGGTGATAAAGACTGAGCTCAGATGAGTTAAGTGTTAGCAATCTCTAACCTACACCGGTATTATCAGCAGATTATTACAAGTATGCCTCAGGCCTAATGTGAAGACATTATTTGTCTGAGGCATTTTTAATGGGAAATAGCAGAGGGAGTGTATTGTGATACTATCTTTTCAAATTAGTCACAAATAATTATCAGAAAACTTATATTAGCAAGAGGTCTCTTATGTGAGGCTCCAAATCTGTGAGACTGACATATCAACATAAGCCATTGTCAACCAAACTATCATTAGGTCACAGAGTCTGAAAAGCTATGTTCTTGGTCTCACTGCATGTCTGGTGGTGCAACAGTTAGGAAGAGAAATCAGAAAGTATAGAAACCAATGGATCACATTCTAATGTGATGATGAATCCCATGAAGATGAATTACAAAATACAGAGGACAGACTAAGGAGGAAGTCATGACAGCTGGAATGGCAGGAGGTGCAAATCAAAAGCAACCCACAGCAATACTCATCTAAGGCTAATATGTAAAGTGACATTACAACGAAGAGCTGTTCCTATGCGTGACTGTCACTTAGGATCAGAAAAGTGATAAATTTGTTGTGTCCTCCCTTCACAATTACTTCTGGCAGTGAAAGAACAGTGCTGTAAATATGATAAGCATATGATCTTTTTGCTGTGTGTTCTAGTTTGCAATGATTTGGGGTTTATTTTGTGGAAACACAAATTTGACATAGATGCTTTATAATTGATATCATAATAAGAAGAAAGAAGACAGCTGTACTTTATTCCTTTAATGTTTTTATTTTTTTAAGAAAATGGAAGAGAATACATATAAGCACTGTTTCCCATTTCAGGAAACAATCTGCTTCTTTGGTCTTATTGAGATCTGGAAATTTTGCATTCCAAGAGAACACCTTTTTATCTAACATTGAAAGAAAATTTGTGATTTGTGTGCTTAATGAGTAGTATATTTTACATGAGTCCAGCCATCTGAAATAGGTTTATTTTTTCCATCTCAAATAAAATTGTAACCCTAGCTAGGATTTTCATTAAAATATATTCTATACAGAAATAATATGGATCTTGAATGAGATGTGATCGTCTTCTTAACATAAAAATTCATAAGATTTTTCCCAGTAAGCTAAGAGACAAAATGGAATGCTAATATTTATGCTGTGTTTTCATTTTTTCATGCTGTCACAGCTGTCTTAGACTAAACAAAACAGTTTTATTTTAAAGCAAGAGACTGTACAGTTACTTCAAGGAATTAACAGAGCTTCTAGAATATTTGCTTTTAAGAGACTAATGGGAGATACCAACATTAAATAAACATACTGAAAGACAAATATACACACTATCTAAATAAAAAACAAGTTAGAAGAATAGTTTGGCTATATATTTATTTAATCATGTATACATATCTGAGGTTAACTATTTAAAATTATACATATTCCCATTATTTTATTGTCCTACATATTGTTTTATTTCTTTTCCATTTCCACATATTATTCATAAGGAATAAGGGCATACTATTTGTACATCTAAAGTCCTCCTTCAGTGACACAAATTTAATAAATCACAACACGAAACATAAATATATTTTTAACCACTGAACTGAACTGAAGATCTATACTTTGAAATAAAACTCTCAAACAACACATTGGCTTTACAGAGGTTTTGAAAATATATTCAGGAAAAGGAGTGAAGTGTGTTGATTTGGTTTGAATTTAGTATAATTCTATAACCTGTATTAACAAGAAATTATAAACAGGGATCAACAGATATCTTCTTCAATGGTGTTTGTGTCACCTTTCTTGGGAGGATCATGACCATTCCAACATGTAGTAAATTACTTCTGATGTATTAAGAGTACAGGAAATTCAATCTTGTCTAACAAAGAATAACTGCAAATTCCAAGAAAAGCTACTTATACCAATTAACTTAGGCAATTTTATTTCCATTCATAGCTTTTTAATCTCTTTTTGACATCTTTTCTGTCCTCATATCATATATCAAAACATTTCCCTGCAAGTTCATCTCCATGTTTTAACCTCATGCTAGTTTATGCCTCATTGAGTATTCTGTAAATGTTTAGATCATGCTCCTGTATTTGCTTCATTATCGTCACTATTATGCATAGGCTAAATTAGTTACAGATCAGCATAGCTTTATGACAAGGGTGTTCAGATAAAATGAATGCAAATAATGGCTTTGTATATATATATATATATATATATAAATATCATATGACTAGGTTCCATTGAATTGAAGCTGCTTACCTGCACGTTTAAGCACATGTCTAAATATTTACATGGTCTGATATTTAGAAGATTTCTTTAGAAGAGGAATAGTTTGTATGCTAACTGTATATTAAGAAGATCCCTTGGTTTTGTCCCTGAGGCAAAAAAAAACCTGTGACCTGTCATAGTGTTCTTGTTTATAAATGAGAATTATTTCAAAGTTATTTGATATTTGGAGATAAAAGAAGCAATGAAGCCCTATATCCCTCTGATAGTCTCATAGTACTTTTGGCATATGTAATAGTTGCTTTAGAAAAGTTTAAAATAAAAGCAAAAGTTTTGCTTCAGGATTTATGATATCACATGAATTTTAAAAATTGTAATCCTGTGAAAAATTTCATCCATAAGGACTCAAACCAAGTTCTGCCTAAAGAAACAAAAATCTGGAATCTTTTTATTGAAGTTAATAGATATGTTCCAGGTTTAAATGGCTGCCAGAAAGAGTAGAGTTTGGCTTCACATTTTAGTTGCAATCAGAAAATTTTAAGAGTAGGATACTCAGCAATTTATTTTTATATAGTTTTCCTCTAGAAAGAAATATTTGTAGTTGTTATGCTTTCAGCTGGAAAAATATTGTTATTTATTCCAACCCTTGCAAGATGAGGCTGATAGTTTTGCCACATAGGATGAACACAAGACTGAGTCACGGTTACAGTATGCTGGGTGTGGCTACAAAAAAAAAAATATTCCTTACCTTGACAATATTTGTTTTTTTGGTGGGGAGGTGAGAATGGGGCAAATATGGGTGATTTTATCAGTGAATGGGTGTGTTCCCAGCAAATTAGTATGGGTATTAGCTGGGTATGCCAACTGAGTAGGGTTCTCTACAAACTTTTGATACCAGAACATAGGAATCACAGGAAATATTGAAGTTATAGGAAAATCCTTACACTAAGTTTGAAAGTGCCTAAAGCATCTGAGGGAGTGACACAGTTGTCACAATAACAAAAGTTTTTCCAGGTTCTTGCTATTGGGTGCAAGTACAGGTAGATCACACACTGTCACCAGATTTGTCCATCTATAACTTCCAGATTACCCTCTAAAATCCAGTGCAGTTCAGCAGCTATGCAGATTAAACATAAGTCATAATATCATATGTAAAATGTTAGAGCAGAGCATTTTTCTATTGCCTCTGGTCTGCAATAGCCTGCTGCTTTTCCTTCCTGGAATCCACTGGACCATGTTTTCATCTAGTCTTCCCCTTCTACTTCAAACCTTCAAACTCCCTCCTCCCTGATTTCCACAGCTTGTGCTCCCTGTGACCACAGAGACACTGCTGTCAGTACCTACCCCCTCCTTTCACCATGCAGAAGTTACCTGAATGTGTGGGTCATCTGAGCACTTCTTTTCAGAGATCAGAACTTCAAAAAGTGCAAATATTTACTCAGGAAAATAATACTCTCTGCTTGTGCACATGAAGATCAGATATCCTTTCCTCCTTCAGACTCGATTTCTGCATCTCAGGTGAGAGCCTCAGGATCTCCTGCAGCATCACCAGAACTGGGACTGTCAGCTGGGCATTGGGAAGGGCCTGGTGGCAGGGAGGGAGCCCAAATCCCAGACCCACAGATGTTCACAGTGGCTGCGACAATCGCTCAGGCTGGACCTGTGACATGCACCAACCCAAAGTGGCTCCCGGGGCCCTGCCATGGGCCACTTGAGTCCACCTCTCCCCATGTCACCTGGTGGGACAGGGCTGTGTGCGGCGGCCTGTGGGATCCACAGAGGTTGAAACATTCTGGACACACAGGCAGGGGCGAGACACTCCCAAAGACGGGAGTCATGGGGAGCTGAAGAACCTTCCTCATATTTAGCCCCAGTGTCAGAGGGGCTGAGAAGGGGTGAAGGCCCCTGGTCAGATAATATACAAACACAGCCCTTCACCAGCATAGCAGCATCAGACAGGGATGGATAGTCTCCAAGAGCATATGGAAGCAACAAGTAAGTTACAAAAAGTGTCTCCTACCTTGAATGCAATTCCTTTTTTTTTTTTTTTTTTTTTGTTAATGTTAGTCCCATTTCTTATTCTTCTCACAACATCCACTGGTCAGGCTGGCGATGTGGGAGGCATGTGAAAACGCAGTCTCAGAGACAGGTAATTACCTTCTAGCAACAGGTAATCCACCTGATGTTGACCTCTTAGGCTTCTGGGGTTTTTTTTGGGTTTTTTGGGTTTTTTTTGTCTAAATATCACCACTGATCTGTCTAAACGACTCTAAACTGAAAAATTACTGATATTAAGATTACTGAGAAACCAAAAAGTGTTTGAGATCTCTTGTGCACTAATCTGACGGTACAGTACAATCTGCCTTTTAAATGTTTGCTTAAAATAGGCAGCAACTAAGCAGCCCTTTAAATGTTGTCGCAGGCCTGAAGAAGGCTTTTTTCTCTGTGCCAGGGCTTAGCAGATGGCATGTTTGCTGAGATGATACACAGAGCATAGGGCAGGTGCTGGAGGTACAGCTTGTTCTTCCAGATCTCAGGGGAGAACAGGAAGCTCTTAAAAGTTTGTCTCTAACATTTCCCTTATTAGCACACTTGTTCTATATTTGTTTTGTATTCACTTCTGCCAGTAAACACCTTTCAGCATGACCTCTAGCAATAAATTATCTTATGAATCAGGATACTTGGGATTGACTTTAAAGTGGAAGCCTTCTTTCTATCAAGTTAACCAAAGATAATTTTCAACCTATAATGAACATGTCCTAGAGAAATATCTGCATGCAAGAATTCAGCCCTGATGCTTTTCAACTGAAATTCTAACATTTAGCTCTCCCATGAGGATTCACATTTCACATGTGAGGAAGCGTAATGACACATGTGAGGGAAGCTCAGGCTAATATGACTTCGAGTCTCTCTTATTTTCTTTAAGCTCTTGTTTCCACAAAACACTGCCAGGTCACATGCAATCCCTCAGAGTTCTTCCCTGAAGACTGGCCACATATTGCAACATTTGGCAAACCAAATTTAAAGAGAAAAACGCTGGTGCTTCTAGAGAAATACACCACGCTTTCAGCCTCTGGACTATGCATTCTCACTCAGAGATGTAAATCTCTTAGCTTCACCCGCAGGTGTACACTAGTAATCCTGCAGGATGGCTGTGACTGCTGAAGACCATTTTATAAATACTTAGTGATATACTTCTAACATCCAATCCAAGATTTTTTTTCAGGGTCAGTCTATATGTATTTGTTCTTGTGCCAGCATTGTTCTTTAACTTAAACAGATCTGTTCCCTCAAGGTGTTTATCTCTGAGGAGAGCAATCTTAGCCCCTCTTGGCCTTCCTTTTGCATAGTTAAATAAATCACACTCTTCCACTATCTTTCGTTACTTAGGTTCTCCTTTCCTGTCGTCACCCTTGTAGTCTTCTCTGCAAATGCACTAGTTTCAGTTTAATTTTTTGCATATCTGTGACTGGAGTTTTAACTATTCCTGATGACCACAGCACCATCGTCCTGCTCACCAGTTCCCCTGGAATTCTTCTGGAGGTGAATATTTCAGTCTCATTTGCCTTTTTTTATGTCTCCACCCCTTGAGTAATTCGCACTCATGACATAACCATCAAAAATACTTTATTGTTATCTTTCTCAACTACTTCCAACTAAGAAGATGCAATCTTACAGCATGTTATCAGTCCCCAAAGCATGTGTTCATAACTATGCTGAATCTCCATGTAGATGATGTTCTGTGTCGGGGTTGGGTTGGCAAGACCCCAACAGTGTGAAAGTCCTTTTTCCCTAGCCTGGCAGCCAAAGAAGAGGTCTTGAAGGTGTGAAGCTGAGTTTTCAAGGTTGTTTATTTCTTCTTATCTAAAAGATTTTCTCTGTGACCTGACGAGGTCCGGCTAGTACAGAAGCCATGGCAGTCTGCCCCAAGCCCCAGGCATCTCCCACATTATATACCCAAAATTACCATGTTTACAGTTCCCGTACCAATACCTAAAATCTATGTTGGACAGTGTGTCCCTATCCTAGACCAATAGAAAAGTGTCACTATCACATTGAGACATGGAGGACAAGAAGAAGGAAGAAAAGGCTGGGGCACGCCCAGATTCCTCCATATTGTATCCCTGAGTTACATTCTAAAAAACCCCAAAATTCTACTTTTTTCACCCTGTACCAATTCCCTTATTACACTACTCGATCCCTTTTGGCTTGTAATTCCTCATATAAGGTTGGCAGCCTCTCCCATGGGTTAAAATCGAAGCCACAGGTGTTTTGGACTTGTTGCCAAGATCCCTGAGCCCTCTGCCACGGTCTTGAGGCATCCAGAGCAGCCAAGGGATGTTCTGAACCAAATCTCTCCTGAGCAGATCAAACAGTAGCAAGAGACGTGCACGCATGGCTAAGAACAGTTGAAGGCATGGAATGAAATTGCTAAACCTTCTTATTTAACCACAATAGGATTAAACTTAATGCTTCCACATACAATAATAAGCATTTAGAGGGAGAGAAAAGCCAAACTTGGCAGCATCCAAGTACAGAAAAATATAAACAAATATTGTAAATCAATACACAGTGGTTAGATTCTTTTTTTCTGCTATTTTTTTTAAGTTTGGTAAGGTTTTTGTTAAACAACAAAGTACTGAATACAATGAATTTACAAAAAATTCTACATGCTTTCATATCTCAGAAAAAAGGAAAGAGCAAAAAGAAACACAATTTTTACTTCCCAAAATTTGAAAATATACATAGCAAGCACCAGCTTCTGCAGAAAAGCCTGTTTGAGATTAAAATTGTAAAAAATATTTTCAGAACTTGCTGACTATTTGCATCTCCTGCCTCTTAAATGAACTTTCTTTAGCAGTGGAAGGTTTTCTCTACCTACCCTTGCAAGCAATAGTATTTCAGTGAAATGGGAATCTAGGTGCCTATTTCTATATGACCAAGCATAGTTACTCTTCTTCTTCCAGTTTTTAGTGTCTCATTTTTAATTTCTTCAGTTTCCATGATGGACTGTAACAGGAATAGTTGAGAGTCATTCCACACCCAGGAAGTTAGAATGTTCTTTCAGGAGGTAAAGGACATTATTTCAAATCTCAAAAATTCCTCATAGAAAATGCCAGACTCTATATTCAATGTCTGATTATCCCAACCTCCTGGCAAAAGAAAAGGTGACCTCTCACTGGATTTGTGAATACACTCCCTCTTTTTGCTTTTCTGACAAAACCTGGAAAACATTACTTTTGAACAAAGGGTTTTGCTAAGAAGTGGGGAATGAAAGTAAGGATCAAGATTATTTCAGTACAGCAAACAACAAAACATATACATTTAATAGAAAATATGTTTTTCTTTTAATTGACTGGTTAAGCAGCCAAAACAGAGAACTTATTTTTGCTCCCTTTTCCATATCTTAGTGATTAGCAATGTCCTGCAGCTGCATATTTGACACTTTGACAGATGCTTCCAGATCTGCCCAATGGCCGAGAAATTACTCTCTTACTTGGAAACACTATCTGAGGCATGGGAACACGTAATGCTTTTTAAAGGGGAACTGAACTAAGCTTTCCTTTACTTTTTAGTTCATTATGTGTATAAAAGGGAAAGAACTATTCTGCTCTGCCTTGTTTCTTACATCAAAATGCTCATTGCTACCACTGGGGAATATTGGCAGTTTGATCTGATTCTTTATGGAATTTTGTTATTATGCTATTACATATTATGGAGCTGTGCCTCAGGCACTGACTTCAGCTCTTTCTAAAACTGCAGACAATCAGCTGGAATTTGCGCAACAATACTGATTTCAAAACAAGATGGTGTTTGCTTGTGCATTCAAGCAAATTTAAGGGCAAAAGATATACCACATAAGGATGAGTGCTTTTGACAGTTTACATTAGAAGTTTACACTTTAGTATCACAGATCAAATCCTAGACCTTTGCTTCATTTTCTTCACATTGCTGAAGAAACAATCTGCACTTACAATACCACAGCTTCTGTATTCAGTGTGGATTTTTGTGCAAAATGGCCATTTTGTTCAGAACCGCCACATCAATGAGTCTGATTTCCTTAAAATGCAACCTTTCAGTCCATTTGCTTGTGTTCTGGGATGCCTTCAATCCAAAAGATAGCTTCTGTTTCCAGATATCCTCCAAAGAAATACACTCCCAACTTCCTCAAAGAGGGTCACTACTTTCTTTTTTAAAATGTTTTTTTTTAACATTTACTCAAGCAGCAGGACATTTTCTTTTCAATTTTAGACAGCTTAGTTCCTGTTATTTTCTGTAAAGTTCTGCAAGGTCTTGAAGGTTATCTGTCTTTTGTTCTAGCTGAGAGAATATGCTTTAATAAGTAGATTTAGCTGGATATCTAAAGCTGAAGTCAGTTCAGCCTGTTTTAAGATCATGGGGTATTTATATTTTTTTTTAATTTGAGTACATTTTATATTAGGTCTGAATCCTCAACAGATTAATTCTATCATGTCAAGGTAGCGACTAAATTTCCATTAAAAGAAAGTCTAAATTCTAGAAAGAATGTTTCATAAGACTAATCTTCTGAGACCATATCATTCATATGATTTGTATAAGGATAGTGTAAGCATGAAGAATTGCTTTTAATTACACCATTCAGAAGTGAATTTGTAATTGATTTTCAATTATAAGTTGATTTATTCAGTATCGCTGAAACATTTTTATAATTATGGCTGTTATTTTCTTTTTCACAGTTAAGGGGTTCTGCATGAATATACTTTGACTTGACAGCACACAATTATATGCTGCAGTGTGTACAGTAGTGTATGTGATTTTATCAAAGTCAGAAGAAGAGCTATTAGGTTAAAAGATTTAGAGGAACACATCTATTTAGGCCATTTCAATAGTTCCATCCTCAGGATTAAGAAGAGGGATATGCTACTCAAGATACAACCAAAAAAGTTCAATAAGGGTTTTTGAGGACAAATTTAAAGGCCGATTCCATCTGATGAGGACATTATCTTGAAAACAGATAGATTTCAGTGATGTCTGTCAAGTCTTTCTGGACTTCTTTTTCCCTTGCATTGCTGCTTCCTGATGAAAGAAAGGAAGTTACGACTGATGCATCAGTGTTCTGACTCCTGAATGCACAGAAATACCAGTTTGCTGGAAGAGCAAATAATACTTCAGGGTTTAAAACAACATCATCCACCTGGAAAATAGGTCTACACACATTTTAAAAACTTCTAATTTTTCATGCTAAAAGTTATCATTTTTGCTGCCTGTGAAGTTTTATTGTCATGTTCCAAAAACTCAGCAGAAGCTTCTAGGATTGCTCCCTCACCATGCTGTGCTTTTCCATGGACACCATTGGGAGCATTTTATTCTTCACCTGCAAGAAAATGCACCACCTGGTAATCTGCTCATTTTTGGACATGTCCTCCTTATCATATGTTTTTATTTGTGTGATGCATGAGGCAGTGCCATCCTACAGACACTTGTGGTCAAGGTAGACAATGAGTTGTACTCTGCCGGCCTCACCTCTGTACAGAAGTGCTCTTCTCATGGCACTACCATGGTGCATGTCCTTTTTGGACTACCGGGACCCTCTCACTGAAGACAGGAGCAGCAACAAAGTATATAATGCCTCTGCTACTCCCTAGAGGAAAACATAACTGTGGTCAGCATCCACGCACATTACCTGGTGAAATTCGTGGCCCCAGGGTGTTTTCGATGATATTTTTGCTGCCTCTGAAAAGACTTGCTAAAGTGTGTTGAGCCATGCTGCTGGAATGAACTGATGAAATCATGAGAAGCAACAGTTAAATGTTATACTGAGATTGCCAGCAGACACAGTGCTTGACTCCTTTTCACCTGAAGTAACCTTCTGTGGAATACTTTTTTTCTGTGATAGTTTTTAATTTGTTTTGTCATACCTAATATCCCCAGCCTTTTCAGATCGCAGTCAAAACATCTGCATGGCCATCAAAAGGCCA
Source organism: Vidua macroura (assembly GCF_024509145.1). Classification (NCBI taxonomy): domain Eukaryota; kingdom Metazoa; phylum Chordata; class Aves; order Passeriformes; family Viduidae; genus Vidua; species Vidua macroura. The sequence goes on along the minus strand of NC_071574.1, from coordinate 38,049,951 downwards.
CTCAATATTTTTGAGTTAAAAAAATTACAAGTGGTGATGATCTCTATTGAGTAATATGTCGCCTCATCCTCTAATCGGGAGTGATTCTAACCTGGTGCTGTTAAAGATGCAACAATATTCTTTCTGTAATTAAAAGTTGATCACAATTACAGATTTAATTGACAGTCTCTGAGAAAAGGCTAGCAACTTTTAAGACTTTGAAGAAGATTTCTCAGGTGATTCTAAGGCTGATTACAGATGGCCTTCTTGCACACCATTAACATTCTCAAAGTGAAGGGCTGTACCTCTGCGTCAGAGTTTGGCTTAGGTAGTTCACAGTCACTGATTCTTGGGATTCATGTTGCAAAACTTCCAGATTAACTGTTCCACTTAGCAATGTTCCAGAAGTAGAGGATTTCTTTCTGTTTCTCCTTCTGAAATAAAGGTCAGAGGAATGCTGTGAACAGCCTGTACTGCTGTTCCTAGAATCATAAACACAGTTTGTGGCTTTGGGAATTGTGAAATTGCCAGATCAAGTGAAAATATTGCATTATCAGAGGTAGTTCCCTTTCTTTCTTGGGACTAGGGAAATTAGTAAGTTCCCATCCTTCTTTTCAGCATTCCAAAACTGTACTTATGTATGCAATCAATCTGTTTTTCTAAAGAATCACTTACAGACTGCTCCTTCTGCTCCTCTGGGCAGTCCCTTTCCTTCACCACTGAAGATAGACATAGTTTCAATTGGAAAAATCTTACAACTACAACAAGGGGCAGGCTTCAATTGTTATTGAAGTTTCACAGAAATACAGAATAGGTAAGGGACCACTGGAAGTCCTCCAGGAGCCTTCCTGCTCAAGCAGGATCCTCTAGAGCATGTTACTCAGAATTGTGTCCAAACAACTTTTGAATATCTCCAGGGAGACTCCAACTTCACTGGGCAATTAGTTCCAGTGCTGAGTAACCCAAACAGCAAAGTTCTTCCTCATGTTCATGTGAAAAACTGTGTTCCAGTGTGTGCCTGTGGCCTCTTGTCCTATTGCCTGGCACCACCAAGAAGGGACTGGTTCTTGACACCGTCCATTCAGGCACTTATATACATTGATAAGATCCCCTCTCAGTCTCCCCCTCTCCAGGCTGAGCCAGGTGTATCTTCAGTATGTGCTCACAGAGGCAGCAGACACATGCAATAAGATGCAAGAGAAGTAGAACTTCCCGAAGTCAAATCAGAATGAAACAGTAAAATCACCATGATACCAAATAGGCAACATATTTTTCAATTAGCTTGAGCATGCTACTGGAAATTTTTCTGAAGCCAATACAAATTATGTGGCTTTGGTTTACCAGTATTTACTGTGGAAAAAATGCTTACACATGAAAAATTTGGACCAGCTTTAGTGAAAACTACTTGCAAAGTGCAGAATAGATTCATAAAACCTCAGAGATCTGATATTCAGAGTATTCTTTCACTGATTGCAATATCTATTTTTTATTCAGTGGTAATACAAAGGTGTTACATGTAGGAACAAACTGCGGAGCTAAAAGCCTGATAAAGACTTGTAAGTGAATAGTCACATGAATGTACTCGTGCTGCAAAGAATCTATATAGCAGCCATTAGCATATAGTCACTACAGCTAAATTACACACTAGTAATAAATTCATTAAGTAAACCAAATTGAAAAACAGACTTTCATGTGCCAGAGGCAACTTTTTTTTTTTAATCTTCCATCTTCAAAATACAATTATACCATCTTCCTGGAGTCATCCTGAAGCAATAATTCACTTCATACTCTTTGGCTGTAAACATCCTGGTATGACACAAAAATATTTAAATTCTTTTTTATTTATTACCTTATATTGTTCCATGGCTAGGATGCCTTTAGAATGAGTGGCTCTGAGGTGAGAGAGCACCAGTCTTAATCTAAAATTATTTCACAATGGATTAAGAACTAATCATTTATGTGGTCTCAAACATTTAACGCTGCCATGAACTCATTAACTCATTGTTTCCACGTATGTATGACACACATACACATGCACCTATATGCTCTGTCACCTCAGCATAATTCTTGGATCTCAGGATTGTAAAGACTATCAAGACGATATGACAGTTTTAATGTCTCAGAGAGACTAATTTACTTATAGGACATCTCCACTTATTGCATAGGGCAGACTTGGGTTTCATGATTATGTGCATGGTTACATTTTCACTGATGGTCCACAAAATCTGGGTTTCTTGAATGCTCTATGTCAAATTTACCAGTGAGTACTCCTTAAAGAGTACAAAATTATGTGGATGCCAATGTTTAAGCAACAAAATCCTTGCCACTATTGTCACTAAACTGAGGTAAAAGTTGTTTTACAGAATACAGTGCACCTCAAAGATTTAGGTCAGTACTTTAGCTTTGAGCCATAACTATTTTGGAGCTTTCTGTGAATAATTCTTAGGAAACAGAAGATGGCCATAATAGCCACTGCTCAGAAGTTGGAATTTTTGCTTTCTTTATTAGTACACGTAGACAGTCTGTGACATACCTTCTCTTGGGATGGATCTAAAGGAAAAAATCACGTGGTGTAAATCTGCATTTTTATTGACAGTTTTATTGTTTATTTGACAGTGACTGTACTAAAGGCAGTCTATAAACACAAAAACTAAGTTGCTAAAATTTGAATATGAATTCGACATTTTCTGACATGTTTGTATAGTTTAGTTTCTTAAACATTTTGACTTAATTTGTGAATCTATTTTTCTTTGGAAAAATTTGGAAGAAACAGATGTTTAGTTGCAATTTTCCTGTCACAGGATACACCATCTGTATTTCATAATTATGGTATACTAAATTGCAGTTACCACATACTGTGTCTTTATGTATTTTTATAATTTTCAGTCTCTCTCTCTTTAGTTCTGTTTTTCTTATTTTACTTTAATTCTGACTACATATGCCTTTCATAATCACAGTATTGAAAATTCATTTAGATTCTGTGACCAAAAAATACTGCCTAATGCCAGAAAAACAAAGAGAACAGCTGTCTCAAAGCGGGTTGTTACTTAGCTATATTTATTTACCTCATTTCTTGCAAACATATTCCTTTTTAAATACTAGTCACAACTAGTTAATATCAAGATAAATGGCATCTCCTGCTGATAGAGCTTCTAGGTTAACTGACCAGAAACTATCCTACGTAAGAATTCGACACTCAGAGATCCTTCTGATTTACTTCTCTATTATTTATTTTTTTTTCTTGGAGATTAATTTTGCAGTATCTAGATGCAAAAATTAATCCACAGTTATGATAAAATTACTTTTCTGTTGGAATTTTCCATTTCTATTTGGAGTTAATAATTACAGTATATTTTTTTAAGCCCATGGAGTGAGACAGGATTCTTTGCAAGAAATTACATTGTCTAGAATTTTAATTAATCACTTTGGTATTCATATAAACAAATAACATAAATATCTCACATAAGCCTGGATGTTTCTGCAGCAACATATAATGATCACTTAGTTTAAAATACACAGGCATACTTCAGGAACTACTGAAGGACTACTTAAAGTGCCCTAGTTTTAAAAGAAGGGCATTCCCTCACACTAAACCCAGTCTCACTGCACAGCCTCACTGCCTTATGTTTAAAACACTTTCTGGAGAGATATGGATTTCAGTTCATTCATTTTGTGGAAAGTTTTGAACCCCTTAGCCCCATATTCTATTAATATTAATGCTTTAATTGTTCAGGTATTCCACAAAATAGAAGACAGATCACCTCTACCACCTCTTATTTTAAGTTTTAAAAAGTGGTCAAAACATCCATATTTTGATTGAAGTTAATATGAAGCTGCACAGGTAAATACATGGGAAGGAAAACCCCATTTTTTCAGACTAATAATTGCATTTGTTTCAAACAGTTACCAGTCTTAATCCTAGCAAGATGGCAGTCACTGTAAATAATGGAATCTTTTGCATTAGAGAGTTTTGCAAAAGTCCCTTACATGGTTCAGCAGGACTTTTGAGAATCACGGTCTTGGATTTAGAACCTCTAACTATCTAAAGATCCACTTTTGGCACTATAAAAGTTTTGTGGATCTTGGCCTGAAACCCTCTGAGTCTTGATTTGAACTAGAACAGTACTATGAAAAACTGTAGCGATCTGCTATGGGAAAGTTTTGACTCTGCCTTTGACTCCCAGGCTGTCTGCGTGCCAGGAGATATTGGTGCCAGTAGTGCTGTACCAGCTGCCATGAGGACTGCCTCCTCACTAATGCTAATGGTTGAGAGATCTAGGGCAAAAGGCTAGTATAGACACATCTCTGATTCTTTAGGCTGATTATTTGTTCTCAGAGCAATAGAAGGAAACTATGCAATGAATTTGTGCAATAAATTAAGCGTTAAGCAAAGTGTTTTCACAGTTACTGATATTTTTGCAAAGTTTGTTGATTTCTTCAGCTGTCATTCTCTTTTGAGTTTGCTACTGTGTTAATTAACCTGTGTCAATTCTACCTGATTAGTCATAGACCTAAGTGAATCAGCATAAAATAATTCATGTGTGTCTTAACTTCATTGGATTACATTTAGTCACGCAATATTTGATTTGTCTTGGTTCCTAGATTCCCAGTGTATGATTTTGAATTTGCACATAGTTACTCTCTAAATTTTTGGACATCTTTGCTGGTTGTTGAGACATCCTGCCTTGAACTTTATCTGCTCCAGATGCCAGATGTGGTTAGTAACTTTGAGCTAGAGCCCAGAAACTTAAAAAAAAAAAGGCCAAAACAGATATGGAAAAAAAACCTACAGTGGTGCCAAGATCCACCCTCACTTTTCATGCACAGAAGGTACACTTTGGTAAACAACTGCTCCATCTACATGCTTAATGCTGTGAAAACATGACCTTAGCAAAATTGCAAAAAGGAAACCAGGAGGCTTCAGCCTAGCAGTAGGCTTTGTACTTACTAGAGCCCTCTGATTCAACATATATTGACTTTACTTGTGTCTTATTCCTGAGAAGCCCTATGTAACTGACTTGAAGATAACATATTTCTACATTACAGAAGATATTCATGAATTAAATAAATAACCATATTTACTTGTAAAAGCAAAAAGTCCAAAATAAAATAAATCAATATCTTTAGGAATCTATTGATGATAACAGGCATGATAATAAGAGTTATGGTACTATTATTACTCTTCTTTATGAAGAATACTCATTCTTTTACAGAATTAGAGAAAGGTAATTGGCTTTACAGAGGCACAGAATATTTTCAAGTGTATTTTTAATGTCTTGTACCTCTATAATTTATGAAAATAACACATGTATGAAAGTCTGTTAAAACCAATGCCATTCTTTTCCTTCATTCCCTATAAAATACTGGGTTTCTGTTGTTTAAAGCCATATGCTAAACTCTATGGTTAAATTGTCCTTACACTGTGGAATCTGATTGTACCAGATTCTCATAATAATACTTGCAGCTTGCCTGAAATTTATTTAGAATCACACAGAAACTGGACTTATGGGTTTGGCCTTAATCTCATGAAATCCGGGAGAAGAAAAAACAAAAACTCTTACTGTATAAGTGTAAAAATATCACACATTGAAATTTCTTTTTTCTCATTTAAACAAGCACAATTTTTAAAGGTATGGAATCAGATTAGTTCATCAAAATGCTCTTTGAGACAAACATACATATGCTTTTCTTGGCACTGATCTCTGCCAGTCCCACATAATGTCACCTAAGCCAGAAAAGAAAACATAAACTCACTCTATAAATACTGTTGCTCTTCTGCTTGTACCAGTTTTGATATTTCATAATGGGCTAATTTATCTTTCAAATAGAAATAAATGAAATGGAGAACCAGCCTATTTCCTAGATATAGAAAGATATACAGGCTATGTATATTTGTATAAACACACACAAATATACATTGATAATTGAGTGCATATTGATTTAGAGAGGACAGAATTAAATATACCTAAATTAGGTAAAAAAAATAATCAAACTTTCTTGAAAAATAATGTTCTATCTGTAAAAATTGTTCTGAAAAAAATGTGTAGAATAGATTTAGTTAACTTTATAAACCTTATAGTACTGTCACAATACCAAAATCAGGATTTTACTCATTCTGAACATAGATCCATATATTCTAAAATCCTGTCTTTGACAGTCGCCAGAACATATAAGAACATACATGTATGTATATGTGGTAACCAACATCTACAACAAGTGTATATATATATATGTTGTAATCTTCCACATTTTGTTATCTCACCTTCAGTGATGGTAATTTTGTGTCTAAGGGCACAGGAGCATGCAATTCCCAAATGCTGGAAGTCAAGTCAGAAAACCCAGTTGGCTGAACAGGAATCTTCTCTGGAAATAAGGCAAAAAAGGAAGGCATATGCACAGTGGAAGTAACGTCAGATGACACAGGAAGAATAGAGAGATGCTGCTTGCCACTGTAGAGAGAAAATTCATGTGGCCAAAGCTCAAGCATAGTTGAAGCTGGCCAGAAATATGGGGGACAATAAAAAGAGTTATTTCAAATCTATCAAAGTCAATAAGCAGTGTAGAAATAACATCAGCCCGTTACAGGGAGAGGATAGTCATTTCACAAACCCAGACACAATCAAGCCACAGGTGTTTAATACAGTCTTTGCCTCTATCTTCAACATGAATGATGGAACAAGGGGATCTCAGCACCCTGAGCTGGAGGACCATGACTGCAAGGGTGATCAACTCCCAGTCAACCCTGAAACTGTGTGGGATCTACTGCTCCAGCTGGATGCCTATATATCTATTGGATCTGATGGGATTCAGCCAAGAATATTCAAAGAGCTGGCTGACGTCATTGCAAAACCTATACTGATGATTTTGAGCATTCTTGGGAATCCAGAGAGGTCCCAGCTGAGCAGAAGCTAGTGACCATTGTCGCAGTTTTTAAGGTCTAGAAGGAAGACCCGAGAAACAACAGGCCTGTCAGTCTCACTTCAGTGCCTGGTAAAGTTATAGAGAGGATTAGTCTGGGAAGTAAGGAAAAACACCTGAAAGGCAATGCAGTCGTTGCTTCAGCCTGAGAAAAAAAGACTCAGGGGAGCGTCTCACTTCCCCTCACACTTCCTCATGAGGGGCAGAAGAGGGGCGGGCACTGATCTCTCTATTTGGTGACCAGCAACAGGACCCAAGGGAATGGCCTGAAGCTGGGCCAGGGGAGGGTTGAGTTGGATATTAGAAAAAGATTCTTCACCCAGAGGGTGATTGAGCACTGGAACAGAATCCCCAGGGAAGTGGACAGAGTACCAAGCCTGACAGAGTTCAAGGAGTGTTTAGACAATATTCTTGGGCACATGGTGTGACTCTTGAAAATAGTGCTGTGCAAGGCTGTGAGTTAGATTTGATGATCCTTGTGGGTCCCTACCAACTCAGCTTATTATGTGATTCTGTAAATTTCACTGATAATTTTTTTGAACTTGTTTAAAATTATATGACACCCTATGGGAATGAGTTTCACAGTCTAACCACATTGTGCATGCTGTAGAGATTTTGACACTACTAGTATGTCTTTTAAATAGTCAAGTATTACTTTTTAGTTATACACTGATGTTGAGAAGCCAAATGAACAGATACCCAAAGTACAAGGCTTATTCATAAGCCGTATGCGACGTTTAACATTTGAACTCACAAACTCTAAGCAGCTCAGCAGAAAAGCTTCCCATTTAGATCACATACCTCATTCTCTCAACGAACTACACCAAAAACTTATGTATACGAGGCCTCAGTTGAGTTATCTGAGTCAAACAGCTTGGACCAAGTGCCTCATAGCTTGGCATTGCTTTGCTTATTGGAGATGGCTGAACAGTGGTCATTAACTGTAGATTAATACATGAGAGATAGATAGATAGATAGATAGATAGATAATGTGTGATAGATAGATATGTGTGTGAGAAAAATGAAATACTTACTGTAAATATTTTTTATTTTCTCCAGTTCAAAGATATGGGACAACCTTTTCAAACAGTTTTTCTATGTGCATATATAAAATGAAATAAGGTTAAACTGTCTTTGCTGTCAGCTTCTGCCTGGTTTACCTCAGAATGGAATTCATCCATTATTATCCAAAGGGAAATAACAATTTCCCTTTGCGTATGGCATTCTTTAATTTAAAAGAATAAACTTCCTATAATAAAAAGTGTCATGGTGCTGACATTTGAGATTTTTGACTAATTTCTTAATTTCATTTAATGTGAAAATTTCTAGCAACTGCATCACTCATCAGTATTTACTTTCTTTTTTCATACCTTTTCTTTGACTTTTGGTTCACTTATTCTTGTTATTTCTGGATGTGATTACCTCATTATTCTGACCAGTTGTTAATCTATAGTATATTACAAGTTTTATGTAGCACTTCCAAGTTTATGCACATTATTTTCTTTACTCCAAATCTTTTCTTTCAGTTGTAGTAAATGTTCCTTAACACATACTTCTCACAGTCACTCTGTAGCACAAAAATATTTGCCCCATTTAAAAAAAAAATCTGTATGTGATAGCTTTTTCTTAAAACAGGACATCCACAAAATGATGCACCTACACAGTGACTATATGTATAGAAAAATGGAAGGAGCCAAAACACTAGCTTGAAAGATAATCAGACCATCTATCACCATCAGACCATACATAAAACTGGAAAGTAGAATAAGAGGATTGATTCTTTTCATAGTTAGCACATTAGTAGTAGCTATCAAATAAGATAATTAATAAGACTCCAGGATTTCAACAAATATCAAAATCCATAAAACTCTGTGTTTATAATAATTTAAAGAAATAGACAAAAAGTCACTTGCACTAGATGACACAGTTCTAAGAAACTCAAGTTGCTGTACTGGGTAGCTAGTGCAATTTTAATTGCTCACCCTAGCTTTTTAGGAAGCCCTTTACAATTTGATACCAGGCCTACAACATTTTCTTTGCAAACATATAGATATTTGCAGTGCTTGATGGATTGATAATCAAATTAACAGGGAAGACAGTCAGTCCTGCATATAGTGTGTTGCCAAACTTGCAAGAGGCATGGGAGGGGTTCACATATTTTTCTTTTGGTTTTGCTGCCAGCTGCCGTACTGCTGTGGTGTTTAAAGACAGTGCCAAATACAGGGTTTTAAAGGTTCTCCTATAATTATATCAGATAGAGAAAGGGCAGGGCATGCTTTAACACTGAATATTTCCTTATCCATTTAGAGCCTGTCTCGAGCCTTAAGAAGTTTTAACATCTTGCAGAACTGCCTTCCTAGCAAGGCCTCATGCTCATGTTCTCATTCTTCCAGTAGACTATATCTTTTTTAAATGTGTTCTTGATTTTCAGGCATGGGATTAACCCCAAATTCCCTTATCTAGTAACTTTTTAAAAGTGATTTTATTAATAATGCTTCTATCCTCACTGAACCTTGTGTTACCTTAATTGCTTTAAGCTTTTTTTATTTTTTTAACAGAAGTATCTAAGGGGAAACGCGAGTAGCTAAGTGTTCCTCAGTTATATGGCCTATATGCAGGACAATGGATTGAAATATTTATCACTTTGATGCTCGAGATACAGACTGAATTAATGTTGAGCATGGCAGAAGTAATTTGATCAATGAAAGGCATGCTGGAGAGCTAGAAAGCCTCTCTGAATAGGTACTCAGGAGAGGATTTCCAAATCTTTTGTCCTTAGCTTCCTAGGCAGCTGTTTTCTTCACCTCTTCTCTAGATATTCAGTACTACACTATTTTCTTAACTTCAAAACTTTTCTCTCAGTAGTAGTAGACATTTCCAAAATGACAGGAATCTCTCTTAACCTTCCTTCTCTAAAGTCAGTTCGAGACAATCTAAAAACCAGTCATCATCTCTCTGTGTCTCATTTATTGTCACATATTCCCACATGTTCTGACACATCTTTCCACAAAAACTGTATACCTTTTAGACATTCTCAAGAATCAGGAAATTTCACTGTACAAGATTCTCTGTCTCTTTTTTATTATCTCCAGTGACTTCCCTTTTCTACTTTATAAAGCAAAGTGACCACCGTATAGTCCTCTTTCAGCTAATAAACAAAGACTTTTTATTTTCATCAACTACCATTTCTATTATGACAATACTACTAACCTCAATTGCTTGTATTTTCAAAAAACCCACATTATTGCTTTCCCTGTCCTGTCTGCTATTTTTGAAAAAACAGACAACAACAGAACTATTTGTTTTAGTATCTTACTCCAAATCTCACCATGAAAGTCATGACATCTTCCACATATAGTACAAGCAATATGAAAAAAAGATTTTTGACAACTATTTTTTTGTACTCTACTTTGATACCCGGTTTTCTCTGATTCGGCCCAAGTACATTACGTTTTTGTGCATGTTCTGCTGTCGTCCTGAGTGAACAAAATAATCTAGCCACTCACTACCATGAGCTGATATGATGTCATCCCCTAAAAATGCATTTTGGCAAACCTCTGAGCCTGTTATTCCTTCATTTTCTTGCCCTCTGAGTTAGTTAGTTAGATATTTCTGGCAACCAGTCTATGTCTTGAACTCTTCTGTATACACAGATAGGTGTAATATCTGAAATGTAGCACAGCTGCATAAGCTCCTCTTCTTATGCAGTAATTTATGCCTTTCAATGTAACACATGCAGGGAGAAAATACAGAAATTGCATTATGAATAAGCCTCTTGGACATGGACAACTATTTCATACTTGCTCTAAATTTCTTGTTAATGAAAAAACACACACCACATTAAGTATGTGGCCTGAAATCTGTCTTAAATACCCCATGCAAAGCTAGACATTTGTGGCATTTCTCTAGTTTTGTACTCCACCTTTTCTTAGTAGAAGCTGGGGAATTGCACTAAGCTTCATACCAAAGCACAAATGCTGATTAGCTGTGTTTGTATGCCCTGCTACACGCATTGCCTGATTGCCTCATTCCCAGTGTGATACCACTCACTTTGTCTTTATAGCAACTTGGATAACACCTTGCAGAGAATGAGAGCATGATAAGAAAAATGAATGAACAGGGTGACATATGTCTGAGAGGCCATATTTCTATCTTCTCTACGAAAACAGATTTAAGCAACCTGGAGCTGGTTCACTTTGATGCCACTGTGGTCTATGAGGAACAGTGCAGTACAAGCCACGGACTTAGTAAATGGAGAGAAATGGAAGAGGAACCACAGACATAAAAGGAAAGCAGAAAAAGACATTGCTAGCCAAGAAATTTACTAGAAAGCAATAAATGAAATGACATTCTGTATGCAAACAATATGCAAAGGTTAATAAACATTCAACATTGCATCCTTTTGCAGGAGTTTGTGTGAAAAATTTTACCTCAGCAGCTTCAGCATCTAAGACATTATTTAGTAGTATTATTATTTCTTAACTTTGAACAGAAAATGCATGGAATTACCTTTCTGTCAAAGCACCAAAATCAAATATTTGTGTACTCATTTAGTATCTTTTCATGCCTGTGATTTCAGATAATAGTTTTTTGTGATACTTTTGAGTCTACCTAATGTATTACACAAAAACTCTTTAGGGCAAGCGTTAGTGCAAATTTCATTTTGGTGAAAAAAAATCACAGATATGATAAGATTTCATTTGACTCTTGACCACTGAATAATGCACCATTATTAACGGTCTCACATTTTCTTAAATCAGCATATCAGCTTAAATAAGCATACCAGTATACAGAGAATAGGGTACCCAAGGCATATATTCAGTCTTCTGTAAATTGGCCACTTATGAAAACAGATCATTTACGTATGCTACTGCCTGATGTGACAGCTCTTCCAACTTTTTATGTGAGGTTGGGTACTTTTTTTCTTAAGGTTGGGTTATTTGAAAAGGTGGGCCATTGAAAAATTGACAATGGAAGTCCTCGTGCTTCTATGAAAATTTTCTTTAAAATTGAAGGAAAGGTTCAAAAAATGTCAATTTATGAATCTGAGAGAAAAATATTTCATAACTACTCCCTACCCCCCTACTCAAGTTTCACCAAGAAGACTGAGATGCTAACTCAAGATTTCTAACAGATGTCTACAAGAAGCTTCTTTCTGTGGGCAATATTTTTTATGCAGTTGGTCAAAATAAAAACTTGCAATGGTAAAGGACTATGTGGCAGCAAATTTCTTAAGAGTACCTGTAGTGAGTTGGCAACAAATCCAGTGCAGTTTGAAAGAGCAAAGTACACATATCCCTTACAGCCAAGCAACCTCTGCTGGCTCCAGGGGTAAATCACAGAGCCATCTTTCTATCATTTCCATCCTGCAGAGGGTTGGCACATACTGTTCTAGTTAGGAACACTGTGTCTTATATCAAATATATTTCTCCAAGGTTATGGGTATCAGTGTGGATCCTTTTTTTGCTGTCTTGGAAGATGTGTCATTTAGATTCTTGAATGGAATAATGGCAAGAGTCTGTTCAGCCAACAAAACCAGATTAGAAATTCTGGCTTAGTTTATCAGAATACTTCTAAACAATTTCAACCTATGATATCCAAGATTGTATTCAACGAAGCTGATCTCTGGACACAGAACTATAAGTTTCTTTTTTAATGGAAACAGTGTGCACTCAGATTTTAAAGCATTCCAGCATTTCTAAAGAGTCCAGATTGTTCTTAACATTCATGCCAAATTATCAACAATTTAGAAAACTCTTGCCAAAGGTCATTCCAACTACAACTGTTTGGAATACAGAGGGGTTTATTGATCTTTTCCTTTGCATAGCTTTTTTAAAAAAAATTACATTGTGGAAATAAAGACCATGACAGATGTTGATCATTGCCATAGGAGAGGGAAGGAAGGGAAAGGACAGGCAGGTGGGTGTCAGGGTTAAATTGCAGGTGAAAGACTCTATTGCAATGCTATTGTTAGGTCCCTATGTGGTAATACTGTTCTCATGATGCGACTTTAACCTGGCACTGTACTTGTGTCCCAACAAATTAGGGAAGCTAGCTCAGCTGGTTGGTACAGAGCTCATTATAGCACTTTGGGTGGCATAATTTTCACAGCTCCAAAGCAAATTGGAGTCCTCTCAGAAACATACGTATCATATGCTAACAAATCACTTATCCCAGAGGCCACCTTTGACTGCTCTTCTGAAGTATGGTGAATCATGATCTTTAGGAAAACTTAATGGCTGTGATCTAATTTAGCAGCTGGAATATATTAGTTCACATTTTAAAGGACAAAGGTTATAATAACAAGATCTTGGGTTATTTGATTTATTCAATTAGGTTACATAGCTACTTTAATGGTTCTGTAAGAGTTTGCTGGGTGCTAGGAGTGATGTAATTTCTTTCTTCTAGGTAATACAAAAGAAGGGAATTCCATAGATAAAGGCAGGGTGGTAGAAAACAGAACAGGGATAAGAGAGGGCAAAATAGGAACACTGTTACTGAGAAACAAGGAGAAATTACAAGGCATTAATGATAGAGATGCAGTCTGAGTCAGAGTACTTTAGGGCCTTGAAAGCACAAGTAAAAAATTTAAACCTGATACACCAGGCAAAAGAAAACAGAGAACATGAAAGACAAGCGTGTGTGCTAATATATATGCACACTTGCATGATACACAGGTTTATAGAGCTTAGGGCTGAAGCAAAGTTTTTTTTCTGCCTAGCCAACACTCCACAACATTGCATTTTCTATGGGAAAAAATTTGTGAATCTCGAAACAAGCTAATGAACAAGAGCATTTATTTCGGCTTTTACATGATTAAGGGTGCTCTTATTTCTACAGTATGGTCATATGCATTTGTATTGAGAAATTTTAGTTGCATACAGTTCACATTAATATAGCTAAAGTTAAAAAAAAGAGGAACTTCATTCACACACATGACCTTTAACATAAAGTACAGCATTCTGATTCCCCTGATTCCTCTGATAAAACCTTTAAACCCTAAATGTGTTAATATTTATATTAACACATTTAATTCTATATTAATATAGAATTCTATATTAATATAGAATTTGGCTTATAAGCTATAAAAGCAGTTAAATATATTTTAAGGTATAAGCTACATTAACCACAGACCTGAAAATTTCTCAAAAGTGCTTATCTTGATATGTCTAATATCTGTGACATTAAATGGTTGCTTTTTCATGCAAATAGATTCTGCCTACTAGGGGAATGAGAGGGAGAAGGCGGGTGGGTTGTTTTGAAGCGAGAAAAAGTGGCCTATTTTTTTTTTTTTTTTTGGGGGGGGGCTGTCCTCACCCTATTCCTCATGCGACTTGGGCCAACCAAAACTCACACAGCCTCAGGAGCTGCCAACAGCCCTTATCAAAGCTTGTAGCAGCTTCTCACGCGATTTACACACACGCAAGCACAAAATCCCCCTCTCCACCGAGCGGAGCTGTAGCTGCCCTGGGACCCTTTCTCTGGGGGACATCGCGAGCCTGTCCTCTCCGGAAAGCCTGGGGGTGGGAAGAGGGGATGAAGCTGATCTTCTCCCTGGATCTTGCTCTCCAGAGTTCGTCCAGACACTCGGGAGGACGATTTAATGACCCGCTCCGCCCCTGCTTCCCCCCGCCCAGGCAGCTCCGGGAGGTTCCCGGTCACACGAGTGGGGAGTGGGGGGGAATGAGCCGCTGCAGCGGCGGCAGCAGGAGGAGGAGGGCAGGAGGGAGGGCAGGAGGGAGGGCACGAAGGAGAGAGAAAGGAAACCGGGCAGGTGACACCGCGCTGGGTTGCTCCGGCTGGACGGGCGCGGAGCGGGCGGCAGCAGAGCGGCGGCCATGCACGTCAATGGGAAGGTGGCTCTGGTCACCGGCGGGGCGCAGGGCATCGGCCGGGCTTTCGTCCAGGCGCTGCTGGGCAAGGGCGCCAAGGTAAGTCCCGGGAAGCGCGTCCTCCCTTTCCCTCCCCTCTGTCTGCAGCCGACACCCGCGGGCGGGGGGTGGTGGCAGCCCCCGGAGCTCGGCTCGGCTCGGCGGGCGACCTGTCCGTCTGTCCATCCGCCCTCCCGCCAGCCACTCATTTTCCTCCCGCCCCGCTTAGGTAGCCCTGTTGGACCGCAACTCCGAGGCCGGACAGGAGAGCAAGGCGGCCCTGGACGAGCAGTTTGAAGCGCAGAGGACGCTGTTCATCCAGTGCGACGTGACGGATCAGGAGCAGCTGAAAGGTAGGAGGGAACGCTGAGCGCTGCGCTCCGGCGCAAGGCGCAGCGAGCGGAGCGCGCCCGGGCTGCAGCACCGGTAAGCGCTCAGCGGAGAGAGAACTCTGCGGGACAGCCTGCTCCCTCCCGATCGCTTCTGGCACCGACTCAAAACCGACTTGTTCCTGAGCCTGCAAATGTGAAATATTGCTACCAGCATTACTACCACAATTTCAGTTTGTTCCTTGGCACATCGGAAAGGAAAGCCAAAGTCATTTCCATTGAGTGTTGTGGGTGATATTTTTGCATGAAAGCCTCTGCAGAAGATAATTGCTGTTTTATGAGTAATATATATAAACTTTAAAGCTCAGACTTGCTTTTTATGAGGTTTCAGTACAGATTCCAAGCTGCATTCCCTCGTCACAGGAGTAATAAATTCTGTGCTGGGTTACAGTGCTCTTTACATACAGCACACTTACATTCATTGTGTGCGGCCACAACTGAAAGAAGAACTGGCAGAAAATGGCACGCTGCTTTATCATGAGGTTAACTATAGGGTAATAACATTTCACACACATTTTGCAGATGCATGGAATGAAAGCAGTTTCCCTCATGAATGATTTGCGTTTCTGTTCTAGTGGATAAACAGTGTTCCCTACTGAGTATCATCTAACATTGATGTACCTTCATAACATTTCATAACATAACTTCATCGAAGTTTCATTATTAAATGGTACATTCATAGGTAGTGACTCAGATTCAGATTTTTACATCTCTTTTGTCAATGCCCTTTCCCCAGATTCATTTCTGCCATGCTAAACATGAATAGTTTTGGTCTGTTTTTGTTCATTACACTTCACTGGTCACTTTCTCAGCAGTGATCATTGAGCATAGCCATTTCAGAAAGCATTGCTGGTATTCCAGAATTCAGCAGTACTGTCCACTGTTCCAACATAGCATGATTATTCCTAATTCTATAGCTTTATATTGTCTATTTGTAAGAAAGATGCTGTACTTTAAGTCTGGGATCTTCTGTAATCAGCAAAATTTTTATCAGCTAGGTTGATGATTGACTTTTTCTCCAAGTGGGAGCAGTAAGGAGCAAGAAAAAGCATCCTAGGGGTAGGAATAGCATGTGCTGCTGTGTGGGTGTTGCCTCAGTGTGCCTTGTCTCCCACACCTCCTCCTTTCTTTTGTGCCAGGCGAGTACAGGACCAACAGGGTGTGAACCGGGAGCTGGAGTGAGTAGGACAGGTCAGCAAGGGAGTTTTTAGAACCAACTTAGCAAGAAAAAAAGCAATCAGAGTAAAATTGGTAGTGGCCCTTGCAAAGAAAAAGAGCAAGAACAGGCGGCTGCTGCTAATGCCTCTCCGATCATTGCATTAATCCTGCTGCAGGTTTCTTACCATAAATTTGGAATCACGTCTCACAATCCTTTCAGGATTCTGAGCTGGTTTTGTTGTTGGTTTTTTTTTGTTTGTTTGTTTGTTTTTAACTATTTTATTTTCATATTTTTCCACTTGCAATCGTAAGCTACTACTTCACAAATTTAGATTAATTTCACATTTAGGGTTAAAGGTTTTATCAGAGGAATCAGAGGAATCAGAATGCTGTACTTTATGTTAAAGGTCATGTGTGTGAATGAAGTTCCTCTTTTTTTTAACTTTAGCCCTTACAGTAGGAAGAAAGTCCCAGTACTAAAATTAGTATTTCTAAGTACATGAGGCTTATGGGCAAGAAATCATCTGCTTAACCTAATTTCAAGTCTTGCCTGTACTTTTTTCTCTGGTGGTTCTTTCACCTAATCCCCCACAAAAAAATCTCCTATCTCATCCCACTTTTGAAAACTCACCATACTTACTATTGCCTTCCAGGGACATTTAAGAAGCTCACATATAACTGGTGTTTGTGCTGACTTTGCATTGTTTTTCATACATTTCCTTTAAAATGGATCCTTCACTTAATTTTTCCTTCCCCACTCAATATTTCAGACAAACATCTGCTTTTTTATGGTTCCATAAGCACTAATTAATGTGCAATGCAAACACAGAATTATTCTAGGTTTGAAGAGGGAAGAATAAATCAGCTTATACTGATGTGTAGGTGACAACTTCACTAAGAATTTACAAGAAGAGTCTTCTGTTTGTAGATAGGTGATAGATGGGATTACTGCAGGCAGATAAACTTTTACCAGAAATATTCTAAACACAGATATGCAAAAAAAATCTGGTCTTTTCTCAATATGTAAAATAGAAAACTACAATTAGCCAAGTCTGTGTAAATTTAATTAAAAAATCATTGGCAAAATAACTATTATCCATGGTGGTTTTTGAATTTTCTAGTTCTTGATAGAATCTTTAAAACCATCTTTCTTAGGAAAGAGAGGGCTTAAAAGGGAATTAGCCAGTTTCCAAAATTTGGAAGATATTTAAGGACCTAAATTGTATTTATTTTACTCATTCAAAATAAGTTAAATACTGACTTCTGCTTCTAATAAAGCCAAAGGTTTTCATTTGCCCTAGCTGATGGAGAATTGGAAAGATAAGTGACTGAAGAGTTGAGAAATCAGAGAATGAACTGGCAACAAACATAAGAAAAGAAAAAAAAGGCAGACAGACCAAACCAGAAGATTTATTAATATTACAATATTCTAGTATAGGTTAAGAATATTAGAAAAATCTGTACCATAAAGGCAGTTGGACGAATAAAATCTGTCTCATCAGCTGCCCAGCTCTTGTTTTGATCACAAGATGAGGACTATGATGGTCCTAAAGCATTGAGGCAAAGAAAAGGCTGGTGCAGGAAAAGCTTTGTAAACCCGTGCAACTGCTGCAGTAAAAGATGGATGTTTGGAAGCTGGTGCTATGCACCTGATAGACCTAAAGGGCCAAGCACTAAAGATCAGAGAAGGAAGATGCTCTTGGGATCACCTTTCAGTCAAGTAATTTCATCAAGGCCTACCAAGCTTAATTTTGGTATACCTGAAATACTGTTGATTTTGAGTCAAACACCAAACAATGTTTTTTAAAATAATACTGGGGACGTGGTGTCTTGGTTTACATAATAGTAAATATTTAGTGCCGAGGAACAATATTTGGAGGGGAAAACAAGCAAGTTATATATACATGTCAGAAAATGTCCTCAGTCCTGGAACATCTTAGTCTGGAACGAACATCTGGAAGTCATCTCATCCATCTTGTCAAAGCAGAGCCAGGCTTGAGAAGTTTACTCCTCATTATGACATCATCACGTTTTTCTATACACATCTTTTATCTCAGTTCTAACACTGTCACCTGGGAAAACACAATGTCATTGCGGAAGTTTCCCAGTTCTCATTTTGAAATTCTTTGGAAGACAGGTCACTATTTTTATCCTCAGAAAAAAAAGGAAGATTTGAATTTGAGAAACACATTATTAAAGTGACCTGAGAAGTAGGATATATAACAATTTATCCATAAATAGATACATCTAAACAAGAATAATGATTAATTATTTGTAGTTGAAATATTCATGTCAGTTATTCATTAAATAAAAACTGTGTTCTTGGCTAAATTTGGACTGAATTAAGAATTTTTTTCTGAACACTTGAAGCTTTTGTTTTTCATTCAAAATAGATGATGTCAAATCTTGATTTTACTAGCTATACCAAACTGCTACAAATCAAGCTATAAATGCCTAAGTTATGTAATTGGGGTGCCAAACATCCTATCTAATACAAAATGTATAAGTGCTAAGAACTTACAGCTCCTGTTATCAGACATTATCAAACTGAATGAAAAGGCAACAACATTATCTTAATCCTTCCACTTTCCCTAAATATTTCTGATGTTGGTGCATGTTAGATAAAGTATTTAATTGCATGTTGCTCACTAATGTTTAAGAAAATAATGAAGACATTTTGGTATGCTAATAAACCTTTAATTTTTATGCATGCATTTTATTTTTATATCTTACTTTCCAAAGTTCTAAGAAATGTCACTCTTGGATCTTACTATAGGTGCTTTCAAAAAAGTAATTGAACATTTTGGAAGGCTGGATATTTTGGTTAATAATGCTGGAGTGAACAATGAGAAGGACTGGGAAAGCACTATACAAATTAATTTGGTAAGCATTACCTCTTTTCTCCTGTCTATATTTCAGTATTTAATGCTGGAATACAGTTAACAGCCTGTGGTTTGTACAGATTTTGCCAGATGACAGAACATTAATTATTGGATTGGCAAGTACAGCTATTGAAACAATCACCACATAACTAGTGTGTGGTGGGTCCCTAAAATTGTCTATCCAAGACATATTGCACTGTGTAGAGGCGCTTGGATTATGTATCACCAAACATTGCCTTTCTAGAAAATCCAATTATTTCCCAAATAGGTGTAAGAATTGACTGCCCAAGGCAGTAGAGCTGCATCCACAGTTGGCCAGTCTGTTTATATGAACATTTTAGAACATTTTAGTTACTTATGAGGCTCGGCTGGCCTGCATTAGAGTTGCCATTTGTTGATACTACAAGTAAATTTGTTCAGCCAAGATCTCCACACTTTCCTCACCACCCATGCCAGCATAAAATCTAAGTTTTAATACAGGTCACTTCACCATCATCACTGGTAGGAGCACACCACTTAAGGGCACTTACTCCCTAAAATCCAGTACATTCAACAAGCCTGTAAAATTAATTTTCAAACAAACTGTTACCACTTGGATATTATCTGGTATCTAGTCAGATGAAAACACAATATCTGTTTCTCAGCTGAAAAGTTTTTAATTTCAAGTACACCTCTAGGACATCTAAGCTCCAAGGAATGACTTTTATAGCATTAATAGAATTTCTAGGTTAATTAAATTCAACTTGTAGTCTACCATCTGTGAAGTCCTAATTCAATGGTGATTCAACAAGTCACCCCATGATCATACTACTGCAAAGAAAGTAGCAAAAGAAAACTTTGAAGAGTAAAATGTGGAGTTTTCTCATTTGAAATTTGTTGTACAACAAGAAAGCTCAGAATATGAAAATTAGGTGTGTTTTTGTCAAAAACTTTAAAGACAAAGATATCCATCTTTGAATTCTAATGCCTCCAAAAAAAAACCAAATGAACAAAATAACTCCAGGACAAATAATATAATCTGTACATGAGACAAGTTACAGAAAAATTAATGAGAAAATCAGTATTTGAAACAAAAAGTATTTAAGTTTCATAACACCTTTCTCTTGATTTTTTTAATATCTATTCCTTACTCATTCTTCAAGATTTAAGTACGTATATTTCTTCCTCTTTATTTAATTTCTAAAATGTTCCAAAAAATTAAACGTTAGGAAACTTCATATTGTGAAGTAACAGTAGTTTGTCATCCTCAGCGATAGGCAGCATCTAGGTTATCTCTTAGTACAGATCCCTTGAATGTAAAAGACGACTGCGTTCTAGATGACTTATTTCTCTTTACTTTTTTGTCTGGTTTTAACAAGATATAAGTTAATGTAGGCAGCCATCCACCTGTCACATTTGCAAGCAGAGATAATTAGTCATCACTGGAAATACTAAAGTCCATGTGAGAAATACGTTTGACTGTGATGCTTGCTGTCAAGGTAAATATCCTCACTTAGAGTGATATCTTAATAATTTTTTGATGCCAAGAGCTTCAAACAAAAGATGTTGAGATCCTCCTCCTACTATATTGCAGAAGACACCAAGCTGGGTGGAGGGTTGATCTGCTGAGGGGTCAGAAGGCTCTGCAATAAGGTGAAGTGCTGAGTCCTACACTTTGTCACAACAACCCCATGCATTGCTGCAGGCTTAGGGCAGAGTGGCTGAAAAGGTGCCCACTGGGAAAGGATCTGGGGGTGCTGGTCAACAGCAGCTGCATGAGCCAGCTACACTCAGGTGGTCAGGAAGGCCAATGGCATCCTGGCCTGAATCAGCAATAGTGAGGCCAGTGGGACCAGGGCAGGGATTGTCTCTCCGTAGTCAGCATTGGTGAGACTGCACCACAAATGCCATGTTCAGTTTGGGCCCCTCTCTACAAGAAAGACGTTGAGGTGCAGGAGTATGCCCAGAAAAGGGCAACAAAGCAGTGAAGGGTCTTATGAGGAGCAGCTGAGGAAGATGAGGTTGTTTAATCTGGAGAAAAGAAGGCTTAGAGGAGCCTTATCACCCTCTACAAACACCTGAATGGAGGTTGTAAGAAGGTGGGGGACAGCCTCCTCTTCCAGGTAAGAAGTGATAAGACAAAAGAAAATGGTCAGAAGGGCTGGAGGAGGTTTAAATTGGATATGAGGAGAGATTTCTTCACTAAAGGGGTTATCAAGCACTGGAAGAGGCTGCCCAGGAAAGTGGATGACTCACCATTTCTGGAGGTATTTAAAAGGCCTATAGATGTGGTGCTTGGGGTTATGGTTTAGTGATGGATTTGGCAGTGCTCAGCTAAGAGTTGTATTTGATGATTCTAAACCATTCCATGAATCTATTTTTCTTTTTTCTTATTACAAGTAATTAAGCAGAAGCAAACCATAAGTGGTCTCAAAATCTGAAATCCAAGTCTTAGAAACCTACCTATGCTTAACTATCAAGTTAGTCCCCTATTTTTTTTTCCTAAGAGAATATTATATAGTTTATACATTATTATATATGTAAGTTCACCATAAACGTCCTAATGACCTAATACAGAGTTGAATGTTGAAAAAATTTATAAATATGTGGTGGCAACTGAAAGAACATCTAAAATGATCAGAGTAGAAGTACAGTTATGTGGGTTAAATCAAAGCCACTCAAAGATCCAAATATCTCCACTCACCTTTTTGATTTGATTATTCTTTCCCTGTCTAACACCAAGTCAACTAACTAGTTTATCTCCATAAGCATTTCTATCTAGTTACTGTAATTTCTGTAAAGCAAGATATAACACTTTGTATTTTTGTTTTTTTAATTATAACCAAAAAAAAAATAGCTGATGCATGTAATATCTTCTATGGGTTGGTTCTATAAAATATTTTTCTGTTTCCTGTAGAAAGGAGCAAAATATATATGAAACGCATTATTTTAAAATGTCTCAATTTCCCTCTTGTAGGATAGTTTAAGTATTCTTTTTTTATTCCTAAGAACAGAAATAACTGCTATAGCCATACAGTGTGATACACAATTTTTTATTTTAAAAGGGGAAAAAAAATCTATATGCCAGTCGTTGTCTTAGTGATTTCATTTATATATTGATATAACAAATATTCCCTGCCCCAGTCTAAAGTACAAAGTACAAAGTAGAGCAGTACAGAGCAAGATAAATCAGAACAAACACATCTGGGGTGTGTTCTTTACGGCTAAAACAGTTCACAGAACTTGTTGGTCTTCAGGAATGTTTTTATAGAAGTGTAAGGAAGTTCTCTGATAGTACTGCTTGAGAAAGCATGAAGAAGAAGGTTCAAAAAGTGGGACTTAATTTGGAAGGAAAATGGAGTAAAACGCAATTCCTACTCGTGTCCATTACAGTTTCCTGAGAGCAAGAAAAGACAACTTGATAAAGCCGGGGACGGGGTGTAGGAAGGAGTACTGACTACTAAAATGATATTTCTATTGCAGTGCTTTCAACCATTTTGCTATATTTTGTGCTAAACATCCATCTTTTCATTACTTTATTAATACATCTATTTTTTTTTAAATTAAGTATTCCAGCAAAGCCATCTATTCCTCACCTCAAAACTCCAAATCTCATGGTGTTTACTTGATATCAGCTTGAACATCAGAGGCTTCAACTAGTGATACTCATACAAGGGTACATGCTTCTTATTACGACACATAAAAAAATTAACTTGGCAACCATACAAGAATTCCATTTTAAAGGGATATTACTGGTGTAGTTTTAGCAGTCTGTCACACACACAGATTTGTGCACAGAATAGCACAAGGGTGTATGACACATAAATTCTTATTAAGGGTCCTACCTACAGTCCTCCATCATGACAGTCTTTATTGCATTCATAAAAATTTTTGCTTAAGGGTTCAGAAATTTTATAACCTGTCTTTTTTCAGTCTTCAAATCCCTAAAGGAAGAAAAGGGCC
This sequence comes from Vidua macroura, assembly GCF_024509145.1. NCBI lineage: Eukaryota > Metazoa > Chordata > Aves > Passeriformes > Viduidae > Vidua > Vidua macroura. Next base: position 38,026,812 of record NC_071574.1, on the reverse strand, counting down.
TACATCTTTATGAGCCTTGAACATGTATGTTATTTAAACACAATTGGGTGTTATAAGAAGCTTCAATAATCTTATCTTGTGTTGATGTGGCTTTCTGGAACGACTGTAATTAGAGTGGCCCCTATAATTACAGTGTCTTTTGTCATTACAAATGCAATTAGCACATTTTACACTAAAGACTATCCCCCGAATTGCACACAGGGTCTCTTTTTATGCTCATGTCAGAGGTTTCTGAAAACTGACATAGGTTGCAGTATACAGTTAAATGTAGCAGTATTGGTATCACCCATGCTTACACTTTAATTACCTGAATTAAAAGTTTAGAGGTAATTTATGTGGCATTTTGACCACCTTACTGTTTTATTATGACAAAAAATTAATATTGTATACATATTTAAACCAATTCCCCAAATGAATTTATGAAAAAATTTGAAAGCAAAATCACAACTATCTCCTGTTTATGTGATAATTTTGCAGGTTTTAACACATTCTGGCAAAACTTTAAATTGCAGGCCAGAACCTGGGCATATCAAAACACCCCAATCATGTGGGATTCAATTATTTAAGCATTATCCAGTAAGTAGAATTCAAATGCACACATAAAGTTTCTTCAGGTATATGAGTCTTATTCTTCATTACTAAGCAAAATGTAGAAATATGCAGCAATTCCAAATTTTTACATTTTTTGTGAGTTTGCACAATTTCTTTCCATAAGTGGCAGAAGTAACAAATTTCCATGCATTTATAAAAGTCCTTTACTAAAATGAAGTCTACCAACATCATGGTTTGTCCCTGCAAAATACTTAAATTGGAACTTCAGAGAAGATAATGCACCACTGTATATTTATGTGTGACTCCTTTCAATATAGCTCATGGTGAAATACATGTTCAAGCACCTAGCAAACCTTGCAAAATCAATGTTTGCTTATCAGTAAGGACCTGTTTCTCAGAAGGCCAATTAATGTTTCAGCAGAAGACAGAAGGGTGACTAAGCAAACATCAGAAGTGATTAATTGAATTTATTTTTGTGACAAAGGCATCATGATCATCAAAAGGCTGTTCCACTGTGCGAGCTATAAAATGGAGTATGTTGCAACCTTCTTCTGGTCCATACACCTTGCTGGCCTTTCCCAGCATACCAGGAGAAATGAGAAGGACTAAACTTTCATCCCAAAGTAATGTAACCTGGACACATAACTGGATTCAGCAGCTGGAAATAACCACTACGTCCTACACTAGAGACAATGGCAAGCATCATTTCTCAGTGCTAGCAACAGACAAACAAACCAAAACAAGCAGTGCTATCGGTAGTAGATGAAATGGCATAGGTGACTGGTTTACTGACAACTCAATGGCTTACTTGCCTATTCTTCAGCATCATTTGATGTCAGAGGACTAAGTGTCTAGGGGGAGATGTGGCCAAAAAATGAGAAGTGACACCTTGAAATTAGTAGCACAAGGATCAATCCTCTAAGTACATAAAGAAGCCTTTAGGTATAATTATTTTTGCTGTTTATATTGTACTAGGAAGGACACAGTTACTTACCTTAATAGCACAGTAAGTCAATGAAATTTTTAGCTTATGGTTTTAATGCATGTTTACAGTAACCAGTGTTGAAGTATAATGAAAAGCAAAGGTATCAAACTAAAAATGTAAGACCCGCTATCAAAACGGAATACTATTCCTAGGTCCTTCAGGAATGTTGAGGTGTATTGAATGAGGAGAGGGAACTAAAGGAATCTGCACCATAAAAGACTGAAGCACAGTGTTTCATTCCCACATTGTAAAAGAGCTATTGATTTGTAGCAAGTTATCTAATCCTGCTATATATTCCTTTCTCCTTTCTGCCTCTTCCTCTTTAAACTTCGTTTTCCAGAGTTTGAGTTGCAAATTCATACTCAAGAGCTTAAAATTTTATTTTGTATAGCAATCAAACTAACCTATACATAGGAATGCCAAGGAACTTGCATGCTTGCTCTAACTTGTCTACATCCTAGAAAATCTACATTAAAAAAAAATTAGTCCCACCTTCCTGTCCAACAGCAAAATGCTAAAATTTTCCATGAATATCACAAGCAGCACTTTTAGTTTCAGAATTTTGAAGTTCATTGTACACAGTTAACAAAGTACTTTTAAATGTTTCCTTATAGAGAATAATTGTTTTACAACATCACTCTATGACAGGCAAATGGTCTTGGGTCAAATTCCAGCTCTGTGCTAACCTGCTTTATGAAACCACAAGTTAGCGGCTCTTTCATTTTTGCTCAGTACCCCTAGCACTGAGCTATCTTATCTCAGGAACCTACATAAAATGCTACTATTTTGTTTTCTCAAAGGAATTCATATTACCATATCACCTTGATATCAATTTAGTGCTCATCTTCAGCACTGAAGATGCTGATGTATTTTCTCAGCATGAAGTACCAGATGTATCTGACAAGTGGTGGCAAGCAAAACCTTATTAAATAGGTGTGAGAAACTATGTCAGTTGGAACAGCTGCCCTGAAACACTAGGAAAAAAAGCACTGTGTACTCAGTTACTTTCAAAGCAATTGTCACTTGAAAATGATGATGATTAATGATGTCCTGGGCACCATCACCAAAAAACACTTTTTTTTTTAATAGATAAATCTAAAATGAAATACAAAGTATGAAAACTGACAAATATAATGTTGGAATAGAACAACATTGTACACATTGGCTGGCATTATTTCCTAAAGGTGGAAAAAATTAATTAGTGCTCTACTGAAGACTCTCAGCCTAATTAGAATCAGAGTTTCAATATATGATTTTTTTAGAATGATAGAATAAAAGCTATACAGCCAAAAGACACATATAAATCTGAAGAATCAAAGATTTTTTAAGTTTTAGTTCTGATTTTGACACTGGCAACTAAAGTGCTGTTTTAGAAATCATTAAATAAATTACAGATTACTGATATGTTATTCTTAAAAGCAACAGCAAATATTTTGAGTATTTGCACAATTAGTTTGCAATGTTTACCATGATGTCAGATATCATATTGGATTTATTACTGTGTGATACTTCAGCATGTCTGATCTCCTCTAATTTAAATCTGTAAATTAATGCTAGGACATATAACCACACTCACCAGTATAACTTTATTTAAAAGAATCCTAAATTTTCTGCTGGCAGTTGAAGAGTAAAATTGCCTCCCTTGAGAGCACACTCAGGCCTCCAGTGCACCTTAATGGCCTATCTTCATTTTGTGCTGTAGTAAAACACTGTATATTGGTAAGAAAATAAAGAGCAGTGTTGCTGAGATATCATATGTTTGTCAACATCAAGAAGAACTGAAATTTAGATTATTTTCTGACTTCAAGGATACTAATTTTCCATAGCCAGGATAAAAACAAAAACAAAAAACAAAAAAACCCAAAAAAACCCCCCAAAAAAACCCCACAAAACAAAGAAAAAAAAAAAGTAAAAAAAAAAAACCCAAAAAAAGAGGTAAGAGGCAACTCTACCAATTTTTGATTTACCTACATTTAGTTACAAAGCTGACTACTTTGATACTCTTTGTTGACATATTTATGAAAAACCCTTGAACTAATTGCAGTTGCAAACAAAGGAATCATAAAAAATTCAGCTCTAAAATGCCTTCCTGTACAAAGTCTCCCACCATATTTTCATCTTACTCTGAGTCAGACAACTTTTTATTAGGTAATTTTAAATTTAACTCTCCCAGAATTTTTATTCAATAGATAATCTATAAATTATTGTTGGTTAAGAGCCTGGGATTAATTTATTAGTCTTAAAAGTATGATTGGGGAACTGCACAATCTAAAAATATTTTTAGTTTCTTTCATTTAATTGAAAGGAAATGACATTTTCATATCCTAAAACCAAAAAACTGGGTTCAGAAAACACATACATTTTGAGAGGACTGGAGAGAGGTGAATTCTTTCAAGAGAATGGGACATCCAACACACAATAGAAGAAAAGTGCCATCTGCTGAGAGTGCAGGCAGGTTCTTCTCACCCTGGCTATGTGGTTCAGAGTTTACCTGCAGAATAATTCTGTATTTTATCAACCTAAACATCATAAATAGCCATTTGACCCAAGATCAGCCACACTCAGTGAGGTTTTTGTTAGGATCACAGATGAGGATTACAAGGGTATAGCAGGTGTAAGGGGCAATATCCAGAGGGAAGTCTGCATTTATCTTGAAGACCACCTCTCACAATGCATTTATGTAAAGGAGAACATGTCTCCAGCCACTTGAAGAAATACTAAGTTAATGGATTCCAGAGGGAGAAAAAGAACAATACAGTAATTTTGATTGGAAAGCCAAGCTACCCACTTTTTTCTCGGTTTATAATTGTGGTTTGGCCAAGGACTCATCTAGCTCTATTATCTCTGAATTAGAAGGAATTGAAAAGCCTTGAAGGAGCCCCAAGCTACTTCCTTCTTCAACTGATTTATTTTCTCTAATTATCCTAAGTAGAATTCTCCTTTTCTGCTCAGCAGGCTGAGCCACTGCTCCAGGGCATGACAGGACCTGCACCTGCTCTCCAAAGACAGCATTAACCCCTTTCTTCCTTAAATATCTTCTGTACAACCTCTCATACATATATATATATATTAGAAAACACACTCCACTCTTAAGCCCAAATCTAATTTTGGTTGAGGTGCCAATAAGTTTATGTTCAGAATAAGTATATCTTATAACAACACTACTGTACATTAAATCAAATTTACATGTGACAATCAACATTAAACAGCACTAGATCAACCTTTATAAGGCTTCTGCTACTTTCCAGGAAATGCAAGAGAAATCTGATTTTGTTTGGTATGTGTCAAGATACCAAAGACGATTCTTTTGAAAGTTTCTGTTAAAGCATTTAATCAACAGCATCCATTTTAAATTAATCAAAATAATTCTTAAAAAATGATAGCTTAACCAAGACTTTCAAGGAAAAATTTAATTTTTTTCTTTAAGAAAAAATTTAAAATATTATTTCAGAATTTTAAAATAGTCATAATTTGTGGAGTTTTACACTATTCCAGGAAATAGATATTCTGAAAATATATTATTATAAAAATATCTCATTAAGTGCTGAAACTATAGAAAATGAGAAAAGCTGATTCATTATCAAGATTCCAAAACAAACTTGGTAATGAGGTCTCAGGTTGTTGTATCTCTGTCAATGGGCAGCCTCATGTTAATTGAAAAATCAATCAGTGATATTAATAAAATCAGACATGCATTCTTCCAAATCTGATTCCTATTAAAACCAAAAAAGCATGAAGGATAACTGACAATAAATTAGAAGGACTACTTTATATTTTGTAACATGCATGTCTAAAAATATCAGCTAATGAAAATGGAATATAATACCCATCTCAAGATTATTCCAATTTTGCTTTAGGAATTTAGATAATGACAGAAAAATAGCTAACATTCTGATTTTAAAAGCTTTTTTCTTTTTTCCCCCAGTTTCTCTAGTCACTATCCATTAGGTTTTAGACAAATACAGATTCTTCACTGTGGTTTTTTTTTATGGGAAATTTCTGTCTCCATTATTCTGCAGGCCTTCTCTGGTCAAAAATATTGGAACAATCATGCACACTTCACCTTTTGGACATCTTAATTTATTTGGGTCAATAAATAGCACTAAACACTCAAAAAGTACCAATGAAGTTCTCATTTAAAAGCTGAAATAATATTTCCAAAAGACTAAAAGTGTGTCTCAATGTATTTGTCCATTTTAAGTAGAAATTGTAAAGCAAATATGAAATTCTTCTAGACAGAGCTAAAAAAAAAAAAAAAAAAGGGTAAATACTTGTGGAACTCATCACTATTGCAGTAATACCTGGAACATTTCTCTAAAGTTATTATCTTCCACCAGGAACCATATCTGCTGCCTTTTTCTTACTATTCATTTCACTCTCAGGTAAAGTGACTTTCTGGGAGAAACTCTCTCATGATTCCTCCAGCAGGCTGGTAACCCAAGGCTTGGTGTGTCTTTGGATGTGTCAGTTTAAAAGTCTGAAGCTCAGTGAGAGGAATCTCAGCAGAATTTCAAAAACAGATTTTAAGGAATCAAGATGATACATACAGGTCTCAGAAGTTTGTTTTTTTTTTTTTTTCCTTGAAGTTCTGTCTTTAAAAAAAAAATGTTTGTAAAAATCACAGCTAATATTATGCTAACAATATCTCACATCTCTTAGAATGCCTTTTTTACCTTCTCTGTATTTGCCTGTGGGGGCTAACTGTCATTTGAGAGGAATGGTAAAACTCCTGTAACTTTAGTCAGAAAATAATACACATTTTTAATATCTTGGGACCAGAAATATATCATGGTACTTAATCCTAAAAAGTGTGAATTTCTTTTGATTTGAGCCTAATGCAGTTTTAAGTGTTAATGTTATCTTCAGATAAAGTCAGTACATTTTTTATAATATAGAACAGGCTATCTCAACAAAAATGATGGGATTTAGATTGGTTCATCTGCCACTTATATTTTTAGATAAATATATGTGTTTAATCTCTAAATTATTTACTTACTCTTTATTTAATTTCCTTCAAAGCTCTTATTCCGCATTTCAATATTTTCATTTGTTTATTTATATCTTATTAAGAGAAATAAGTAAACTACTATTACTTCTATCTATAGCAATTATGCTTCTGAAGTTATTGAGTTGCAATACTGTGGAGTGTCTCTGTGCTTACAAACTTCAAAGTATAAATAAGATCACTGGTAAAGCAATGCAGGTTCTAAGCACCACAATAAAAGTAAGTTTCAGTTTGTAAAAGCACAATAGATATTTTGAATAACATCAATAATTCAGTAAAATAATTTGAATAGTTTCAAATAATCTTTGAATATCTTCAATAATTCCTTCCTCTCTATACCAGACATCTGTGATCAGAGGAACCTACCTTGGCCTGGAATACATGAAAAAAGGAAATGGAGGCGATGGAGGAGTAATCATTAATATCTCATCCTTGGCAGGTGAGAAAATTTTCTGCATGAACAAATTCTGGTGGGTTTTCTTCTTAAGTAAATGAATCATACTGGTCAGTCTTACTTTTTCTTCTTTTTATGGCCCTCTCCTGTTTAGCAATATTTTGAACTGGTTTTCGTCGTAACAATAGAAGGAATATCAAACAACCACAAATTTCATTTGTTTTTTTAAACACAATTCAGTAGAAAAAAACTCAGTAATTTTCCAACCTATCAGTCTTGTATTTAAAATCTTGAGCCTGATGTAAATTTCTCCATTCAAGTCCAGAGGAACACACATGTAAGAATCTCTAAGGCTAGACTGTATCTAATTTATTATCAAAGATTGTCATACACACACTCTGTTCCAAGTCCTTTCAACTGTGATCTACCTGTACTTGAGAAGTCATAAAATTAACACTCATATTTCACCAAGCTTAAGCAAGCACTTTCTTTGCTCACTATTTATCTATTCTATAACTGTATTTCAATTTATTGGTATAACAATTGAATTCTATGGATCCTACAGCAGTTGGGGGTAATGTTGCCCCATTGTGAGGCAGAATTCTGCACTATTTCCTTTAACTATACTCAGTGTTTTAGTCACTCTTTTAGTCACACTTTTAGTCACTCCCAGCAAAAAAGCACAGCTGAGGGGGAAACTGTACATGGAGAATGAAGTCACCTGACAACCCTCCTCAAAAATGTTGTGGGGTAGCACTTGCATTCTCTCTTTTTTGTTTGGAGCGATTGTTCTCTTTCTACTGTCATACTGCCTGTGAAAATAATACATATGATACCTGACACTCTGATTGTCAGAGGGGTATTTTCGTGCCTGTGCAGATGATGAAATCCTAGTCATTTCATTCCAGGATATTCCTACGTGTTTTAGCAATAAAAAGCCAGTTAAGATAGCACAGGCTACAGTTAACTGATTGTGCACAGGTGTGGATGTTCTGAGTAGTTTTAAGTTCTCCTACAAACCTTAGCTTTTGTGATAAAAAGTCCAGTTCACCCTACTGACATAATGCGTGTGGATCTTGAGGATCTGACTTAATGCATGCAGGTATATCCAAAGGGTGAGAGAGTCTTATTAAAAGACTCCATGTACCTTTAACTCAGCATTTGTCATACATTGCCTACTGACAAGTTTGTCTCTATAAGCTGAAATGGACATTGTATTGGGTCCAAATTAACCTGAAGGAAACTGCTGTTTCAGTGCAAGAGGTCATCAACACAAGTAAAATATTAAACATGTTCGCAGAGACACTGATGCCCAAGGCAGTGCTTTAAAAAGGGTAGGGCTAGCAAGTGGTTTGATTCCTTTTCTAACTGGTCTCAAATGAACACAAAATTATTTTGTTTTTAAGACCTAAAGGCTTGGCTGTTCTGTTAAGACAAACAAAAGTTTCTTTGCTTTGTTTGGTTTTACATGGTTTGTGTTTAACAATTGTTTCCAAGGTCATAAGGAAAAACACACTTTAAAAGCTAACATATACTAATTTTTAATGTTTATTTACTTACTACTGTTTGTGCTTTGTGATTGTAATTCTCCTTTCCAGTCTGGAGGTCTAAATCCTGCAGTTTATTCCATATATGAAAGACAAACTTCCATTGGCTTGCTTAACATCCCCTTCAAGTGCTTTCTCAGAGCTAGCTTCTGTTGATCATTAAACTTCTGAGTGGTTTTGATCCCCACTGTCCAAGTTCTCTGTAAGATACAGACAGCAAACCTTCCTATGTCTTTCTGAGCAACAAGAAGAGTTGTGCATAGTGCTTAGGTAAAATTCAACAATACTTCCTCTGCACTTCAATTAGCTACATTAATATTAATCAGTACATCACCATGGGAATTTTGCCAGTGATTTGGACTAGGCACAGAATCAAGCCGTACAATATTACATTTCCAAACACCCATGGTACTACCGAAATTATTTCTTTGAAGTGGATGCTTAAAAGTGTTAATTCAGCTGGATCAAAGCCAGAGCCTGTCTATCCAGTAGTGAGGCTTCCTTTCTTTAGTCTTGACCCCAGACTTAAAAGAGGGAGAGAAATATGTGAGCACATGCAACAAGCACTCAACTATGTCTCAAAGCTACAAAATTTAATTTTATTTGATTTGTGCATTCATATCAAGAAGAAGTAATTCTGCTAAACTGAGATAATGAGAAATGTGTTTTACTTCAAATTTGGCTCCATAAAAAATAATTTCAATGATTGCAGAATTTTGTATTGGAATAGACTTAATTTTCAAATTCAAGTAATAAAATATTCTAAAGTTTCTTATGTAGTAAGCTACACATGGTACCTTTAATTGCATTTAATTGAATAGTTACAAGCAACAGAGAAAGCATAAAAAACCAAATTTAACTCAAGAGGCTGTTTAAATTATTAAATTTAACATGGTCTTTTACCTTGTGGTGGCTAGTACCTGTACCCTTTTTGCAAAAGGTAAAAGGGCAAAAGGAATTCAAGTATGGCACACACTTTTGTTTTGATGGATTTCATATTTTGAAGAAGGTTTTCTGTGAAAATGAATTTGTATTTGTCTGTATTGTAGCAGACAAAAAAAAAAGTCTAAGTATTCACAGAGGGCTTAAAAAATGTTGGAATTTTTTGCATATCATCATGCTACTTTTTTGAGAGGCTTTTCAATGTGTAGTGAATCTGGATGCCTTTCTGTGGCACGGCCGTATCGGTGGTTTGACTGCACCCAACTTCAAACATTCAGATTCTGCAAACAGCTGGTTTGCCTTCCCATTATTGAAAGCTGCAGCCACAACAAATACTTAAAGTACCTGTCACAGCAAACAAGCTTTTTTAGGACCAGATCCTATACGTATTATAAGAACAAAACTAAGCATATGGTTACATCACCAAGAAAGGACTCTGTCACAGTGATACAGAAGTGTCAATGGCTGTACAACTGAGGCCTTCAGCTCAGCATCATGACAGAGCTTCTGGTCCCTCACCTTTGTGAAAAGGAAAATGCTCAGCAGAATCTGCCAGAATGAGCTTAACAAGAATTATAAGCTATTCTATTCAGACTTCAATCCACTACAAAAAAAAAAAAAATCATAGAAATGGCACAGCTTAGAATTTTTACTAGGATTTTTGTTTCACCTTTCTTTTGGCACTCAGGAAGATTAAAATGATGTCATGGGGGTATGCAGAAAGAAAACCAGAAAGGCCAAAAAAAAAGGCTAATAAATCTTATTCAAAGAGAGGAACTTACTCAAATCTCTGAGAGCAACATTTTCAGTGGGAGAGCGTAACTGGGGAAAAATGCTTAATTCTGTTTTTATCAAAGTTCTTTCATTTCTTCAAAGTGGAATGAAAGGAAATACTGGTTTCAGCAAACCCTACTGATACAATTCAAACTTGCTGATAGAATTCTCCACCCCTAGTATTAATTTCTCAGGATGTGGCTATTGAAACTATTGACCATGACAAATAAGGAGTTGCATTGAGACACCTGACACCATATCTTCAATGGCAGAGTGCTCTTGACACCAACAAGGAGAGTAGAATATAAGCAAGGGCAAGAACTGTCTCTCTCAGCCTGCCAGGAACTGAGAAAAATAGAACAAAGACGTTAACATTGGAGCACAGGATTATTGTTGGTCTGCTTGAACTGGTTATGGTAAACCAAAGAGCATCTTGAGTCATCATGAAGTCATTTTCAATTCGCCATGCAGCAACATCTAGAGAGAGAGAAAAATCTAGCCATGGCAGCACCCCTCTCCTCCTCATCTGAGAGATTAAAACCCAAATGTATCATTTTCCAGAAGTACACTGACCCATCACTATCCATTTGAACACCCCCCTCTTCTTCTCCCCGTTATTTTGTGCATAATGGTCTCTAGTCTGTTTCACTGCCATTCTGATTTGCATAAGATAATTAAATATTCATGGCAGCAGCAAATAGAATCCAGATTTTCTAACAAACGAATGCCCTAACTAATATGTCAGGAACTCATCTCTGCTCACTGGTTGAACAAACATGTGGGCAGAGCAGACTCAATATGACACAGAAGTTTATCATAAAATGCTGGCTAGGAGTCACTGGGACACACCACCAGCAGAGGCCCAGCTCTTCCTAGGGCAGCGAAGTGGCTCAGGGCTGGGAAGCCCGCACTGTGGTTCTGAGTACTGAACTCAAGCACAAAAGTGAGACAGGACTGTTACTGTTTTGTGTGAAGAATGCTAGGACTAGTCTTAGATACTTTATCAAAAAGTGAGATGATTTTTTCTTGGTTCTCCACTTCAGCAAAGATAATTTTAATTAGAAAGTAGCTGGTTTAAAAAAAACCCCACTATTTGTTCCTCTCTTCCTGCCTAGGTATTCCTGCCGTCTTTGGCATTTAAGTAAGTCTTTGAACCTTATTGCACTTCATTATTGTGAGCTGTGCCTTTCCTTTGTTTATTTCTTGACTTTGTTTCTCTTCCCTCTCAAGTAAAAGGTGATTTTTCTTACTGTAGTTAAAAAATAAAAATAAAATTACTTCTAAATTCTTCCTCTGTGTTTTCCCATAGACTTTGTCTGTTTTATTTCTGTCAGCTGCAGCCTGCTTAGAATTTCCTTTATTTAGAGCATGTACTTGAGAGTTTGGGGTTTTTAAAAAATGGTATTGTATTATTTCTAATGTGCCAATATCCCAATGTTTCCAATAATCCGAAGAATGGTGATCCTCAAAAGTCAACAGATGAATATAAAGCATTTGTTGTGATCACAACCCACAAGAGACAGTACAACAGCCATTTCATAAAGTGAGTTCTTAAGCAGAAGCGTAACATTAATCCAAGCTAAGCAAATAAATACAATTTTAAAAGGACAACCAGATAATAGGTTAAGTTCTTCATTTCCCATTATTTAACAGTGCTGCTTTCACAGGATCATCAAGGTAGCTTTTAAATCAAGCTAAAACCTTGAAGCTGCCAGGTTGGTAATTAGAGCTTTGTGCTGTCTTACAAAGTTCTTTCTGTTAGACAAAATAGATCCCAGTCTGGCATATATAATTTTTCTGGCAAATCCATACTTAGAGCTAGATAGCGAATTCTTCATCTCCGCTGAAGTAAGTCACACCCCTTCTTGAAAGTATCACCTTAAGATCTGAAGTATGAAAGATTAAAAAAAAAATTAGTTATTAATTTGGATTATTTCCATTAGAATCAAACATTAAGGCATTAAAATTACTATCCTGTTTTACAATAGCACATCCAGGAAAACATTTTATCCTCTAGCTTTCAGACAGGCTGAAGTTTGCAATTCATAAGGGCCTAATTTTCAGGGGGAACTACAGCATCTATTTGGTCCAGTTCAGCTTTCATTGTACAGTAGAAATTGTTGGCATAATTGGTGGAAATGAATATGTGCTCATGGTGCATCATTTCTTCTTGACTAGCTTTTTGCCATCTATTCAGTCTTACCAGAATTAAGTTCTTTGTTTTCTTCCAAAACCTCTGTTCTCTCTTGTTTCTCTACAACAAATGAAAATTTTGTGCTCTCCCACTCAGACCATAAAGGTTTACAGTGTTAGCAGAAAATGTTTATTTTGCTTCTCCTATTCCCACACTTCCTCCCTGAACACACTGTAAATGATTGCAGGTATCCAGTTCACACATTAGATATCAAAGCCTACCTAAAAGACTTTGCTCCTCACTATACTTTAAATACTTTACTCATTCATAGATGCCTCAAAAATCTCATTCTTGAGATTTTGTGGACACAATTTTTGTGAACACAATTTTCCAGATTGTGTCCTCTATTTTAAGTCATACTTCATAGATACAACTTTTAAAAGTTATGCTTTTTTATTACTCTTCTTTTGCCTGCATATTTTTATTCATCTAATTTTTTCTTAGCCTATCCCAGATTACACAAAATAATTTACAAATGTCTACTAATCCATTTTGTTGCATCTCTGTCACAAATACACTGTAGACCTATACGTGTGTTTAAGGTAATCATAAAATAGGAATATGCCGCATCTTCATTCAGCTTTTTTTTTTTAAAGGACTCATGCCTGCTGCATTCCAGCCTGTGTACTGTGCTACAAAGCATGGTGTCATTGGATTCACACGGTCCATAGCAGTAAGTATGCGTTTTCCAAAAGGGTGTCAGCAGCTCCTTGGGAACATGCTTACATTTTTCATGCTCCTCCTCTGTAGCCACACAACTGGAACTGAGTTTATGAAAGAAAACAAAGTGTGCGAAACAGTGGAGGTTCCCCACTTTCACAAAGGGGATCTGAAGATGCAATTAGCATGGCATCTGTGTGTTTATGACCAATTTGAGGTTTGGACAACATAGAAGAAAGATGTTGCAAAGTAATTTAAGGACAGTAAGAGGCATCCAAAAACAAAATTCTAATCCAAGTTTTAAAAATATTTTTTCAGAACCCTGTCCCAGTCATTTAACATTTTGGTTTCCTTATTTTTAAGTCAAGTCAATGACTTTTTTTAACGATAAATAGACACTGAAGTGTAAAAAAGTTACTTGAACATATCATTATTTATTCTTACTGACTCTTAATACTCTGAAAATGAAAAATGACACATTCAGAATGGGACATGTAAGATGACCACATTATAAGTTTCAGCCTCTAACTCCAAAACTTTCTAGTTAAACTGAACAAGCAGTGTAATAAAACAACTTAGAGGGAGAAAATGCTATTACACTTTAATAGATTAACTTTAAAGATAATCTGCTCACATAAGATTTCCAATCTGATTTCCATAATTAAATACCTGAAATTATGCTATCAATTTATTAACATTAATAGCCATATTGTATACCCCCATCCCCACACAAATAACTCCTTTATCAGATTAGCATAAATAGTGTGGATAAGTGTTGCATATATCATATTAAACACATCAAGAACATGACACCAAGTTTTCCATTTTTGTTTTCTCATTAGAAATATAAATATCACCATCTAAGCACAAAAGTAAATTAGAGGAAATGCTGTCTTTAAGGAACACGAGAATGCAGAAGAAAAAAAGAATAATAAACATAGAGAACTACAGTATTTACCAGGAAAGGCACTACAGCCTGATGTTGGGCAGGTCTGATACCTTACATGTAGGACTTCAGTTTCTTGTCTCCCCAGATCAAAAGAGCAGGCTACCATGCCATGAAAATGACATGTAACTTACATAATACCTGAAAGGAGTCCATTAAATGTTAAAATAAATAGAAAACAGTGCTTAACAGTTATGGCTATTCTTGGATATATCATGTATAGTTCATCAGTTCTGTGCTACTTCTAAGTTCATACAGCTCACCCAGTTCATTCAACTCATACCTGGATGTTGATCAGACTTTTTTGCTACATGCACACTTTGTTAGAACCACAAACAAGGGGTCCTACCTCTCCCAGAACAACTTGTACTTCTTTCTTGCATCATGTTCCTGAGCTGCTTCCTGAAAAAAAAATCAGTTCACAGGGACTTTCCAGTGGAGATGCTCAGTGATAGATTCATACCTTGGCAGGGACAACAGAGCAAGTAGAAAGGTTTAGCATTACAGTCGTAGGGATAGAGAATATATTGTATTTCTGTTGATGTGAGGAAGGTATCTTAATACAGTATCTTAAAGATTATTTTATTTATTTTGGAGTTTTCTTTTAATAAAAAGAAGCTGCTATAAGATTGGAAGCATACATTTGGGAGAACCTTTTCTTGGTTTTGCTTAGAAGAATTATCATTACCATAGAATACTGTCAGTGACATTCTAAAGAGCACTAAGAACAAAAAGTATTAGGAAAAAAAAACCAGCTTCATGGAAAGAGTTCTGATTTCTTGTAGAATTATTCTCCTAACAAAATAAATGCGTTTTTTTTTTCCAGGTAATCTAGTATGATTACTAGAGAAAACGTGCTTCAAACTTATTTGTTAAAACAATCAGTAGTAACAAAATCTCCTTACTTAGCAAGGCTGAAAAATACTTTGTCGTAAATTTCATTCTTTGAAAATTTGCTTACACAATACTATCTTAAAATGTTGATGACAAATGCCTACCCCTTTCTCTTTTCTAGTTAGCTGCTAACATGGAAAACTACGGTGTGAGACTGAACACAATTTGTCCAGGATTTGTCAACACACCAATTCTTCAGTCAATAGATAAAGAAGAGAATATGGGACAATATTATTCATACAAAGATGAGATAAAAAATATGATGCAGTTCTATGGCGTGATGGAGTAAGTCAAGTCAGATACTATGTTGGTTTTGCACTTTGTTGATGAAGAACAAGGACACACTTTCAGCAAAATTAAACAGAAGGGAAATACTGCCTCAGATAAAAGACTGTCAAATGTGTTATCTGTATAGAAAGAAAAAAATAGCAGATATCTAAACCTATTTTAGGAGCACCATCTGCACAGTGATGTATCTCTTTATGCATTCCCATTTCCCAGCAAAGTCTAAATCAAATTATCAAGTTAAATATAGTGATTTTAGTTTTTAATAGTCTTTGGTGTTCCCTCATGAATTTGTTTAATCAAACTTCTTGTGAAATACAGGGTATATAATTTGCACAGAATTTTCACAAAATTGTCAAGTGAACCAAGATAGAAATCAGACCATGAACTGACAAAATTGGATTGAGAGTACAATAGCAGCCACGATGGATCAGATCAAAGAGTTACCTGGCCCACTGCATCTTGCCAACGAAGGCCAAAACCAGACAGCTTGGACAGACTGTGAGAACGTGGCGAGCATAAAGTTATATTCTTTAACATTTTCTTAGCTTCTAACAATTAGCTTCCAAGATGCTTCTGCACAAAGGAAATTGTATGACTGTGTTGTTTCACCTATACTTTACTTTATGTAAAATATTTTGCACCTATTGACTACAGCAAACTGCATGTGAAATTATCCTTTATGCTAATTTGTATGTCTGCTCTGCTACAGAAGCAGGATAAATCAACAGCAAAGAACTGCAGAGGATTGTGTAAGGATTACTTTTGTCCATTTCCCTGACAGCGAAAACTTTGATAGGAAGCCCAGTGGCAGCTGGATGTCCACAGGCATTTATCAGAAACTAGAGCAAACAAATGATGATAAAAAGTAGCCACTTTAGATGTATGTCCTGATTGAGAATACACATCTCTCCTGAAACACTCATACCACCTCTGCTTTTCCTCAAAATAAATTTGTTCAAATGCCTTTTTTTTTTAATTTTCAGATATATAGATTTACATTTAGTTTCTTGTCCTTTTTACATGTTCTATTATATCATAACTCTGAAATAACTTTTTTTTCAGCCCATCACTAATTGCTGAGGGATTGATAACAATAATTGAAGATGATACTCTAAATGGAGAAGTTATGAAGATCACAGCATCCCAAGGAATTCATTTTCACCAATATGGCCAAACACCTTTTACATCATCAAAGAGATAAATAATTGTCTTGAGCTAATTCTGTTTGTCTTTTCTTAAATAGAAAAAATTTTGAAAATATTAATTTCAGGGAAAAATATTAGTGTTGCTTCTAGATCAGTGACAGTGTTCAAACATTTGCATCCTAATAACAAAGAGATAGGTGAGAAAATCTGTTGTGGGAAGATGTTACCACACTATTCTGATTCTATAAGCACTAGTAACAGTATTTATTTAGTAGAATAAAAATACTGCTCTGAAGTCTTTTTTTTATTATTGTTTAGTAGTAGGGGCCACTTTTTTTTCATTCTGGTTGTTCTGATCTACGTACTCCAAGCATAGTTTAGTTGATCTGACTTAGTTTGTTATAATTCTTTTCACAGTCATGCCTACTTATTTACATCTTGAATTCTTCAGACCAGGAATTCAGTTCAGGAATCTAAATCACAAATGTAGCCATAAGGAGTTAAGAATTAACTTTCTCTTATGAAATGTTAAATATGTGCAGCTTAATATGTTGTATATCATACAAGGAAGTACAGGTTTTTAACTTCTTGGATTTTAGATTTTTATAAAATATTTCAGAAATATTTTTATTTTCTTTTGTAGATATATATATGTGAATTTTCTCACTCTGTATATACAAAGATGAATATTTTGGCATTGATTGAAATGTCTGCTTGCCTATTAAATCTTATTTTCTAAACCTTTAATTTCTTGCCTTCATTGAGTAAAATCCCAATTCAATCCTGAATAATCTGGTTTTTATCATGTTTTATACATGTGCCTTTTGGTTTCACAGTACATATTCTCAGATATAGCATGTCATATAGTAGCAATAAAATAGAATAAAAATTGAGCTTCCTACATCCTGAGCAGTACTTCTGAATCCAGGGCAATCCTCAGCTATATTTATGCAAAAAAAATCTGCATACTTCATGGGTTACATGCCTAACAAAAATAATTTTTTGCATGGTAATTTAATTCGGCTCATAGCATAAGAAGATTTGATAGCTCCTGGGAAAGCTGGAAAGTTAATATTCACCCTTCTTAGGAGTACTGACTTTAATTCCACTGATTTTTGCTACTGAAAGGTGGTAACAGTAGTTCTTACCTTCTGTGGAAGTCAGGGAGCAATAAGTCTGTTTAGGGAGAAGAAAAGAAACAGACAAGAAATTCACATACTTTGAATTGCTCATCCTTCTCCCAATGCCTGCATTTTTGGGTATGTTAACACTATTTTTAAAGCCCATTTTGAATGCACACAGGATGCTAGCCACACCTTTAGCATCCCTGACAGCATCCATTTATGCCTCTGGATTAAAAACTACTATCTGATTTCATAGTATTTGTTTCTGTCTGTCTCATTAAAATCAGACTACTTCCCAATACATGGCAGAATAGTGTAAGAGATGTGATAAAAACTTGAAGTCAGCATGTGTTAGTTGGGTCCTAAAGCTAATAATATCTACCTCTGTGTGTCTCCTTGTTAAACTCATAATCCTGTTGTGTTTATAATCTAGTTTCAATGTAGTCTAGAAACTAGGGAAGGTTTAACAATAATGATTGTACATGCAAAACTTGAAACCACCAAACTCCCCACTAGGACAATAACTCAGCAGCTTCTTCTTATTCACTTCAAAAAAATGATAGGAATATGATTGATGGTACATTGCTGACTTGATTGCTTTTGCTCATCTCTGCTTTTTGATACCCCAAAAGAAATTTCTGCTAAACAGGGTGGGTTGGCTTCCCCAGGGAATAAGTGAAAGAATAAATAATTTAATAATGTTAGTAATAAAAGACCAGGAGGCCAACGTATGCTCCGTGAAGGGAAAGAACCAGAAAGAAATGTGAAGTTACTTGCAGTTAATCATTTTAGTCATTGCTCAATTAACTTGTGATATTGTACTTCTATAAAACTCTAATCTATTAATTGGCATCATTCTAATATTCCATTTATGTGGTATATCAATAGTCACACAAGAAAAAATTATATTCATAAAACATGCAATTAGACTCCAGGACACCAGAAAAATCTAAGCCTATATCTGGGAAAGAATTTAAATTGTATCTTACATGTATAGGTCTTTTCTTCTAGATTAATTTTGTAACTCAAAAGACAGATATTTTCAAATCAAAACCATACCGAAAACTTCATGAAAGGCATATAGTGCACTGATTTCCATCTGATAATCTGATAAGAAAGCCTCAGAATCAAATAAACATTTAAACTAAGATAAATCTGGAACCTACTGGAAGAAATATGTACAGTGAAGCAAAATCCTTGATGCAAATCATAATGTGAAAAATAACGATCGAAATTCTATGTTTTAATTAAAAAGTGCCCCAAACTAATTACAGCTTTCCAGTTTCAGATAGTCTGAATTTAAACACATCTGTGGGTTTTATCTCCACAGGATGAACAAGTTCTACATATGTTTTGGGAGGGTTTCCTGTAAGACTTCCCCCCAAACTTTGGAAGACTTCCAGTCAGAAAGAAAGAGAGCATATGTTTGATTTAAAGAGAGAAATACGAGAGAATCAGTAGGTAGAAAGAGGAGTTGAGGGGGGAAAGTGAGTTTGAATTTTTGCATAAAGACTGTTTTGAAACTTCATCTTCAGTTAAAAGTCTTGACATAATTCCAAGACTTGATTTATTTTGCCCGAGAGACCATCATTTTTAAGACAACTGTTCCAGTGTTGCAGAGAAACTCAGCCAAAAGGAAAAATAAATATTTTAAATGAGTAACGCTAATTGCCAAGAACATAAAATAACAAGTAATATTCTAGACTGATATAATGATCATGATTTGGAATGAACACTCAACCCCATGTGACACAAGTTTACTTTTCAGTGTGTACTTAGAGTTTCAAGTAGGATTTTTCTTAGGGATAAAGAATAAATATTACTAATGAACTCCATTTTTTTCAGTGCTTATGATCCTACAGAAAAGCCAAAATCATAAGGCATTTCAAATGCTTTGTTACGTGACAGTGTTAGTTTATTTAGATTGTTTCATGCCTTAATTCAAGGCATTTAAGAGGTATATAATCTACATAATTATGTGGATTGTTCATTGCACTCTGTAGAGTTCAGAACGACCTGGAACTTACTTGTATTATGAGTGCCATAAAATCATATGGTATCAATTTTGTTATTGATGGGGTGAACCATGGAGTAACAACCCCTTCTTGTAGTTTTCTGAAATTAAGGAAGTCCAGTTTTGAGAGACTAGACCTTTTCCTCTTGTTTGGAACACAAGCTTTGCAGTAAACAGTAAACCAAAAACAAATTTCAATAAAACCAAAACTTGATTTCCACTGAAATCGTGAATATGAGACTAATCTTTAAAGGAAAGCATTATGTACCTAAAGATATGGCTTTGGGGCAGGACAGGCTCTTCTGACAGATGATGATTTCCTTCCTCCAGTGTTGAACTGCTCTAAACTTTCGACAGGATGATTCTCCAGCTTGAACTTCCCTTTTAGCTACGTCTATTTGCTTTGCATCAAGAGACGTTGACAGCTTTCAGCTCCAGCTCCAGGAATCCAGATGGTGCAATGAAAGTGAAAGATAATACCATATGACTTAGATTTTTTTTTTCCCCTCCAGTACATAAAGGAACAGCTTAATGTCAGGTCAAATTTAAAATTAAAACAGAAAGGAGCCGTAAACAAGCATAATGCAGTTACTCTGATGGGGACAGTAAACAGGAAGAGATCAGATGCGGTAAAATGAGGCGCAAAAAGGCTAAACCTGGAACATCTTTAAAATAAGTAACTTAAACCCCACTGTTTAAGTGAAAGGCCATTACTATGCACTGTAGCCCAAATTTAAATCTGGATGTTTTCTGATTTGTACAAAGACAGTCTAACACACTATTCTCTCTAGGATTCAGAGGATAAAATCAGGATCTTCACAGTAAAAATTAATCTTAATAAAAAATTTGAACTATTTCAAGCAATCATTCAGCAAAGAAGGATTTGAAACAGTTATATATTCAGGTCCTTTTATTTTTCACAAGCTCTGTGTTAATTCACTACTTGTATCTGCTGGGCAAACTTTACACAGATTATTACTACTGCCGGGGTGGAATTAATTTCTTGCTACCAGAATCGCACTTTTTTTGCTTTCACTTTCATCAGAGGGTTCCTAGTCCTCCTCCTTTCACACAGAAGAGAGGCTGCACAGGACAGGATAATCACCTAGTGACAGGTCTGACATCTGGCCCAGGAATTCTGAATGGTTGAAGGCCCTAGATTTACCCTCATCAAGCTAAGATTTATGGTAGTGACATCCAAGCAGAACACAAAAGATCTACCTGATCCCTTATTTGTCACCCTGACGCTGCCAATTCCTTCTCTTCATCTTTACATTGGACTACCATAAACACAAGCATTTCAGAGGTGAGCTACACTCCAGCTACACCAAAACAGCTGTGCTTCTTCAGCAGCCACCAAGAACATATTCACTTAAGACATCATTCATTGCACTGATTTCAGAGAAACTGTAAAGCCAGATTATTAGTTCACATGACACTCCACATCAAAGAAATGGCTCAAGATATCTCAGTAGATTTTTTTCTCTTTGCAATGGAACCTTTCCCGAGCAGTGAAATCTTGAGAAAGGAAAGAAAGAAGAAAAAGAAATCAGGCTCTCAGTCAGACAGCAGCGGCAAATCTATGCTCTTATCTATTATAATTTCTTACATACTATTTTATATACTATCATAGATAATCACAGTCACTGGAAGGTTTGTGATGCTATACATGGGACATTTTCCAAATATTTCATTACAGAGTCTTTAGAATTGTAGAATCACTTAGGTTGGAAAAGATATTTAAGACCATTTAGACCACCCTTGGGACAGGGCAAATTTATATTTTTTCATTGGGTTTTCCTTCTTTTTTTATGCTGCTAGCATTGTTAATTTTTACTTGCAGAAGGGCAAACATAATAAAACAATAATGCCAAAACTCCAAAAAGGCATAAAAGAACATACAATGACATTTCATTTATTGAACAGAACCATGCACTGAATACAACAGCAGGCTCTGCTTAAAAAGTACAATTGTGCTACACTGTGGCCAAAACCAAAAATATGGTCACTAGGCCAACCTCTGGGACTGTGTTACTTGAAAAATCATCAAACATATCATCTGAGTAGTCTCATTATTCCTTGTCATTGCCCATTATGTCTTATATGTCAAACATTAAAAAAAAAAGGCCAAGAAAAAAAGCACAAACATAGAACAAAATGTTTCTATAAAGTACAAAGCTTATGCCACTCAACTGAACTGAAGATAAATAGCTGTATCTTGCCGTACAGATATTTGTCTATGACATGTACATGGTGGCTGAAACTGTGGCTGAAAGAGTAAGGTTCATTCCTATGAACAACAAAGAGTCTGTATAAATATTAGTATGGATAGCAGGTTTCCTATTGGCCACTATTTTTCACTCAATTTGTCATTGTACCATACCGTTAGGAAAAAATTGTTTAAACAGCTTAAGGAAGAAAAATTATTCAGTACTCACTCTACACAATGGAGTGAAATTCAAACTTCATTTCCAGTGAGAGTTTCTTAAAACATTTGGCCCTGAAAACACATTTGTAGCATAAATTAAAATACTCCAGGGTGCCAACAAACATCTGTGGAGTCTGTTTAACAGACATAAGGACTAAAACCTTATTAGACATTGGTTTTGGCCTCTTCAATTGGCAACAGCTTGAAAAGCAATAATAATCATTTTAAATAAACTAAATGTGTTTCATTTCTGTAAATTTCAAGCCTTTGTGCTACATTTATAACAAAGCACTTTTGTTCTCAAGTTAAATGACACTTCAGTACTAAAATATTTGTCATGCTGGGGAAACATCTGTATTTAAAGCAGGATTTGCATGCTAAGCTTCAGGGAAATGCTAAGATGTCATCAACTTCAGTGAGCCTGAACTAGCCGACAAGTCAGCTGAATCTGTTTTCAAGTCTGTGCTAGACAGAAAATAATGGCATAGCATATTTCATTGCATTAACTGCAAATTGGTCCTGATGGAGTGTTCCTTCTTTGCCAATCTTTCTGTGAAGACTAAGAATTTTGGACAGCCTTTGAAGTCAAGGAAGGTGAAAGCTATGCAAGAATCCCCCAAAGAAACAAGATGGAATTTTCTACTTCTCTCCAAGACTTCTCTCCTGCATAGCATTGTTCTCCACCTTCTGGATAAAAGTGAGCTGCGTTAGCTGTCTTAGTCTCTTAGTACTTTCCTTCCAGCGTCCCTTAATTTCTTGAAATTCAAGAAAAAATTCAGTTAAAAGTCATTTTGGCCTATCCCAGAAAACTAAAATTCATCTCCATAGGTATTGGGTTACAGCTTCTGAGCTGCACAATTTTAGAGAAAATGCAGAAGAAATTAGTTAACATGAACTTAGGAACTAAATCTAACTACTGTTATCTAACAGTAAATGCTGATCCAGAGCATGCGACAAACTGTGAAGATTTGCTAAGGGTAGTTGAAAATATGCATAAATTGAGTTTTCACGCAATTTCTAAGTAAAATGCTAATGTCTAGGCAAATTGACTATAAATACTTTTCACTCCCCTCCAGGCAGAGGTGATTGAGTCCTCAGTTCTGAAAGTCAAAAAAACAGCATTCTAGAAGAATTGAAAAGAGAACAAAAGTCTCATCTTGCACCTCATCTCTCAGGTGCAGATTAACACAAATCTACCTATAAAGACTGCATAGTAATTACAGTATAGTAATCATTCTAAATTTCCAGTACTGAGATTTTCTTAAAGGGGCTTGCAACCCAGCAAAGTTATCCTCAACAACTGTTAATGCTTAATACTCATTGCTCTTGAACCGTGGATTATAAATACATTTTACACTTCTAGAAACTGGCAAATAACTGCTAATCAGCAGCATGACTACCCTGTCTTGGAACCTGGCTACCTCTGTAGTACTACAGCTTTGAGGAAAGATCTGACCTGCAGAATCATAGTTACTGGTTTCTAATTCTTTAGTTTACTTTTTTTCTCCTTGCATTCCAGAAGTTTTTGAATATTTAAAACACTCAGAATATATAAGCAGGACTCTAATCACCTTTAAAGCAACTATGACTACAGGATCCTCAATATTTACCTGATATTCAAAAATTTTCAGATGATCAGAAGCTCTGGCATTGGTGTTTGGCTGACTCCCAAAGCAGAAGTGGAAATTACTAAGAGAATGCATTTTGATTTGCAAATCTTTGGTTTAGATTTAATATGTATTCATATCTGATTAAAACTCAGAGAATGAAATACAACTATTATAATCTAATTTCTAAAGCCTAGTCTAATTTTTCAAATCATTAGTAATTAATGCATTTTGATCAAATTTTCACTCTCTAGTAATTCTTTACAGCATATCTTTGAAAGTGAGCTGCATAAAAGGTTTTACGATTTGACAGATTCAACCAATTCAGTAGCTTTGTTTATAGGGCAGCTGCCAAGACGTGAGTCACCAAGTCAGCCTGTGACATGCCCGCTTGTATAACTTGTATTCTTTGGCAGCTTTTGAGGGGTTTGCATAGCTGTTACTGGATACATAACTCCACTCACATATCAAAAAAATAAATAGAGTCATAAATTTGTGTAAAATTAGTTTTAAACTGTACTCATTAAATCTAGTGGAGATCAGTGTATTTTTTTACATCCTGCACCACCCTCTAACTTGGCGGTCAAGAAAAGGCAAGAACTTGAAGCTGGTAAAACACAAACTTCTTGACTTACATCAGACTTTTGATTAAAAGAACAGATTTAAAATCCATGAGGGTAGCGTATCTTTTAGCAGAAGCTGGGAGATATTCCAAAAGAGAAAATTTAATCAATTTGTCACAAAAGCCACTGACTTCAGCCTGCTGCATATCAATAACCACCTCTATGTGGAGAGAGAAATCACATTCTCTCTTTCTCTCGATCTACTTAATCGAATTAGGGAAAAGACAGTGCAAAGGCTAATAAACTTCAAGCACATCTCTTTGCTCTTTAAGCTTAAGTTGGATACCAAAATAATTGTTCTCCACCATTCAGAGATCTGTTCTGCTATTTTCGTGCAGTTTTTATGCATGAAAAACTGAGAGTTGTTTCCTAACTAAATGGCTCAAACAGTAAACACTTTGTGAGATGATTTGTTTTGCTTGGTCTAACATCTAGAAAATGGTTAGGCTTTTTAAACTTCTTAGTCTGATATACAACATTTTAGCTCTGGATTGAAAAAGTTCCTGGTCACCAACTGTTACTTTTTTGCTCCTAAACAAGGTTTATTTAGTGGAACAACCAACTCTCAACAACTCTGGCATCCTGTTTAGGTGGTATTATACAATTGAACTTCATATCAGATTTTAAAGCTTGTCAGGACTTACTTAGATATTCCTATTTATCTTTCTCTGGAAAAGAAAGGAAATGTTTTGTTTGCTTTCTCATATCATTTTGCCTTGGAGGATTCCATTAGGCCAGTTTGAAATCCAGAATATTAATTACCTTATATACACCATTACGTCAATATGATCTGGAGGAAACATATTTTTCTGGGTTTCCTGTTCTAAATGATGTGGTTTCAGATAGAACATTTGATAGTTGAGAACTGGGGCCTCTCTACATGCAGTAAGTTCTTCCTTATCAAGTAGAGTATTGTTTTTAATTTCATGTTCTGTTAGTGCCAGGCTGAAATGAAATTATATTATTTTTCATATTTGACCTTTCCACACATAAAACTTCATCTTTTTACGTTTTGAGGTAGGGTGTCTGATGGTCAGGGATGAGAATGTGAAGTAAAGGAATCCATCAACAAAGAGATTCTAGAGCCTGAGATCACCATAGAGGACACAGAATCAGTGTGTTTTCCCTGCTCTTTAGAATCAGCCTAGTATTGGGTAAGTTTCACTTGAATTCTGGTGAAATACATTCATCAGATGTGTTCTTCTCTAAACAAAGAAGAACTTGAAAACAAATTTGTCACTCACTGGCTGTAATTAGTCCACAGCCTGAGAGGTGAAGTGTCAAAATTCTAATGAGGGAGCAAAAGCCAGTACCAGTCAAGGGAATAAAGGATAAAGAGGCGGGCAAGAATCTATACAAGCTGCAGGAAAGCCTTCTTAGGGGCATATCCTCTGGGACAAAGAGCTCTCTGATGTTCTAGAGTATTTGATAATCTCATCTATGCTCCATTTCCAATTAAAGATTGGACCAGATGGTTTTGTCCCTTCCAACCTGGCCTGTTTTGTGGTTCTGCTATTTTTTTTTTTTAATACTCTCTACGTGGGCTATACTATGGTGCTTCTGGGTCTACTCATCTTCAGACCACCATCACACCCCACAACCAGTCTGAACTCCAATCCGTCGATAAATAGTTCATGTCAAATGGTGGCAAGCAATGGTCTAAAGATCCACCGTACAGTGACAGTGTGTGGCTAGGAATTTCCTTCCTAAAGAGAAATCACGTTTTATCCTCTTTTTTTCCCCTTTTTTTGATTTCTCTTGTAATCACTGAGTGTGTCTGCCTAGTTCTACTTTCCATGACCAGATCCAGAGGTTTAGAAATTATACACAGAATAATGGGCTGCAGGATTTTATCTTCTAATGAGTAACTGATAATAATGCTTACTGTAGTGTAACGGGAAGGAAAAAAATACGCAGAAACATGAAACCGTTTGTAAGGTCAGCTTCTGCCTGAAATTGCAGAGGTTCTAATTCCATGTGCACATCCTGATGAAAGATGGGAAATTTCTGTTTATGGTAGAAAAAGCCCAGTGCTGTTAGCAGCATGAGGACACCACACAAATGTTTTAATTTCTTCTGAGTTACCCTTGCTCAACTGAAAGAACACATCTAGTCTAGTCTGAGAAAAGGAGGGGTTTGTACTATACTGGCCTGGAAATGGTTGTGGAAAGGAGGGATCCAATATATCAGAGGGCTTCCTAGGCCACGATATGCTGCTATATTAAGGAAACTCTAGACATGACAGACAGGGATGGAATAGAATATTCTCAGTGCTCATGTATCCTTTCAACATCAATTCTGCCCAGAATGAAGTTTGGGGATTTTACTGTACCTGCCTTCCTCATCTCCTTTCTTGGCCTATTTGACAGCAGGAATTGCTCAGCTGATTAGGACTGTGAAGGAAATGCATCTCTATGTGGTCCTAATTATACAGCTTGCAAATTGTATCAAAAAAAATCACATTTCTAAGCTTGGAAAGCGAGAGGGCAAAATGGACTGAAAGGCTAAAGAAGGAATTTACACTCAGAGGACACTGCTGCAAGATTTAGAGAGATACAGCACTTTTTGTCTTTGCAAAAGCAGACAATTTTCAAAATGGAAGCCAAATTATAGAATCATAAAATCATTAAGGTTGGAAAAGTCTATTAAGATCACCAAATCTAACTGTCAACTTAGCTACACCACCATATTCACCATTAAACCATGTCTTCAGATGCCATGTCCAAGTGTATTTTGAACACTTCCAGAGATGTTGGCTCCACCACATTCCTGGGCAGCCTGTTCCAGTGCTAAGCAATCCTTTCAGTGAAGAAATTAAATGAGATTACTTTATTAAGGCAGGATTCCTCACACTAAAACACCAAATTCTAAATTACTAAAATATTTTCATACCTCTGATTTCCCCGTGATTTCTAAGAAAATATTGATTTCTGTGCTAGCATCATGTTGAAAAGGCCTTTAACATTTTTTTTAACATTCAGGGGAAACCTAGAACCACTTCATATGAAAAATTTATTGTGAATTATAGACACAGTCCTGAATTTTTTAAAATCTGTTTCAGACTAGGAGTATTAGATGCAATTACTAACATTATTTTCCTTTGCAGGTAGGGAGCTCAGGCCAAAATACTTCTATTTCAATGGTAATATATGCTGTTTCACCACAGAAAGCATTTCTATCATTATTGGCCTAAACTCATATTTTTTCTCAAGAATCTATGACGTCTTTGGGACTGAAACTCACTTTGACCCTGAATAGCTAAGTGCTGTGACTACCCTATTGTGCAGGGGTAACAATTTTATTTTTTAACTAGTAACTGATAGTCAAATACAATTCCTATTTTTTTCATGAACACTAGTTGTCCTACAGACATCATACTACATTGCAAACAGGCTTCAAATTATAATACATTTTAGAAGTAAAGAAACTGATTGGGTAAAGAGTTGAAAGACACGTTCTTTCCATTTATATTTAAAAATGTCTACGTAACAGCACGCCATACCTTCCCTATGCTCTTGTAAATACTTGAAGTAGCCAGACAGGTTTTTGAAGGTCACATTACATTACTATGAATGAAGCTTCATAAAAAGGCAGAATTACCATGTTTGCTATAATTTGTGGCAATATGTAGTAGAAAACCTGTGATCTGTAGCACCTGTGATTCCTAAGCTTTTTCAAAAAGAAATGTTAGATAGAGAAATATGTGTGCATGTTCTTTTGGGGCTTTTTCCTGCTCACAGATAATCACTTTTACTACATAGGCTCTGTGATAAAAAATGAAACAAAATATACCACCTTCTGTTTCTTGTGTAAAAAAAAAAAAAATAAGCAACAAAAGTGGGCTTATTGAAAAGCCACAGCTTTGGAGAACACGCTTCAATACACAGGTAGTATTGAAATTTAGGATGACAGGTTAAAAGGGAAGAGACAGTGGAATCAAGAACCTGCCTATATCCATGCTACCCCATCCTTCACTGCCAGATGCTTATACCATTTTGGTCCTGTTAGAGGCTTCCTCAATGAGATGTTCCTCTAAACAAGCCAGCTGCTGGCAAAGTGCCACAGTAATCCAACAGTCCTTGTACCTCACAATGTGTGTGACAACTTTCAGAAGGTTGAGCCAGTTCATCTCACTAGGGAAGAGTGACATCAGCACTGGTGTGGATCGTGGAGGCACAAGGATGACTAGCAAACCCACATCCTGATCTCGCAGAAAGATGTTTATAAGTACATGACCAGGCTTGCATGTTCTGCTTTTCTTTCATACAGTTGGCCTGAGGAGAAAAGCCTATTGGATTAACTAAATATTTCATTTTCAAAGCATAGATGATATTTATGTCTGCTGAAATTTTGAGGGATTAAATTTTACATTTAAATTTTTTTCTCCTTTAGCTTCAGGTTTTTTTCTCTGCCTTTAGGCTGTCTGTTGCTAGTTCGTTATGAAAAAAAAAAATTCATTTCTCTGCACATGAATGTTCTGCATCAGAGGATTCCAGGCATCAATAATTTCAAAAAAATTTTGCAATTTCTGGTACACTATGAAACCATTTTTTAACAAATATGAATGTCTTCTCTCTCACTAGAAACCTTGCACCAGCCAATACAACAGAAGAATATGAAAGATCTATGGACCAACTAAAAAGAAAATGTGGTGAGAAACATTGCCAGTAAAATGCCTTGTGAATTCCTTACTTTCTGGGACATTTCCATGTGAAATTTATTCTCAGAAGAAACAGCAATTGCAAAATCAGCAGCCGTAGTTTGAGTAAAAAAAAGTTTGCTTCAGAAAAATTGTGTTCATTATAAATCTTAACTTCCTGTTATAAGATTGGTAGAGTGTGTATGGAAAACCAGGGAAATCTGATGCAATACTATGGGGTCTTTAGGCAGTGGCAGACTGTGCTCTCATTATCTTCTACCAACAAGTTCTTCTCAGCCAAAGATAGAACTAGCACATGAAAAATGGTTTGTGTTTACAGGAACAGGCAACCTCTTTCCTTCTCCTATTTTTTTGCTACACCACACTCAAGAGCCTCTTTCATCCAGGAACTTGCTGAAGCCTTTTACTCTGTCATCAGGTCTATCAAGCCACTGACACTGATCCTAAACTGCTTTCTCAAAATGCCCTTACTGAAGAAGAGGAACTTGCAGAAGTTAGTACCAGCAGCTTCTGTCTGGCACTGAAGACTTAAAAATCTAACTAGAAAACAGAGTGAAAAATGGAGGTCAAAATAAATAATACTGATGTTCTAAATAACACCAGAAGTTCCAATAGAAATATTACACAATGTTGTCTGGTTTCATCTCTTACTCAGCCCATGTTTTGACATAGCCCCTAAACCTTTACATGACTAATATCAAAACAAAATCAAAACTCTTTCTCTTAACAAGAAAACACCAAGAACCCCTTTTTCAGAAACACAGTTTTTTGCTGAATATGGGTTATGTAGGTGAGCCTCTTCTAGGAAAAGCAGCCTACACTTAGAGCCACTGAAGCCAACCTTCCATCCTTCTAATGTGCATCAAACCACAGAATCATCTGAGTTGGAAGGGACCCAGAAGGATGACTGAGTTAAACTCTGAAGTGAATGGACTATTATATTTAATTTTCAATTCAGCTGATTCAATTTAAACATTTTTCTTCTTCATTTAGAGTTAAAAATTAACTGCCAACTTTTGTTTATATACTGATCAGCACAATTTCTAATCCCTATTGAAATGAAATATGCATTATTTAATTTGCTTGCATGCTTTCCCCCAGAGTCTGTTGTACGATTTCTGGAATGCTAATTACTTCATAATTTTTCTTTTTGATATCCATAATTTTGTTTGGGATCCAGACAAAGAGAAATTTAAGCAAAATTAAATACATTGGAGAAATCCCAATCTTGTAATCACACTCTGTACTGCTATGTTATGTTTTACTACAGTGCCTGTTCTCACATGAATGAAGCATACTCTTTAGTTTCTATGTTTGATTGTGCAGAAATGAATGACTACAATTTTCAGTGGAGCACTCGAAACAGGAAGACATTAAAGATTAAGTCCCACCTTCAAGAAGTCTACGAGCTTTTACAATTTTCTTTAAAGGAGATAGTATTTTGTATGAACAAATTCATATGGGCACTTGGTGGCTATGGAATGTTTTAAAAAAACTTCTGGGTAGCTCTTTAACCACTTTAACTGTCCTTTTTATACAAACCAGTGCTGCTCTTTGCACCTAGCAAGCATTTCATTAGTGGAGGAAAGCAAAATAGCACTTTAGAAAACCCTGAGAAATTAAACAACTTGCAAGATTACCACCACATCAACCCCTTACCCACCTAGACAGAAGATTTTATTTCATGCTAAGTGTTGTGATTTCATTAAGAACTTCAATTTGTAGATTGAATTTTACAGGAAGAATTCCTGTAATGTGTAAACTGTTTATGTCACTAGAATTTCACTCCTGTTTGTTTTGGAAGATGCTTGTCTGAA
Organism: Vidua macroura; assembly: GCF_024509145.1. Lineage (NCBI taxonomy): Eukaryota > Metazoa > Chordata > Aves > Passeriformes > Viduidae > Vidua > Vidua macroura. The sequence goes on along the minus strand of NC_071574.1, from coordinate 37,996,213 downwards.
TCTAAAAGGAAGGCAATTGGTTTGGCCTCAGGGTTTAGTTATTAATTATTTCCAACAAACAGAGAAGTGGGAAATAATTAATTTAAAATGCAGAATAAATAGTAAGGGAAAAATGTTTACAGATAAAATATTAAAAAAAAAAAATCAGAAAAAATCAGTGAACTGCAGGAAATATGCAACTGGAAAATGAGATAGCCAGATAAACAATAAATTTTTTTTGCTGAACATGTCAATTTTAATTTACAATAATTAACTGTGAAATACAATTGAAAAATGCAGTTGAGTTAAAATCACAATAGCAAGATTTGCAACTTAATTCTAGTGCCAAAAAAGTCCTTCTAAAGAACATATTTATAAAGAGATTGAAGATCATGTACATAATATACAAATGCACATTAAAGATCATGCGCATAATAACAAACGCTCATAAGAAAGCAGTGAGAGTACTGTTGGTTTTGCTGTAAATAAAAACTGGTAATTACCCATAAATCATAGCAAAAAAAAAAAAAGTCATAGAGATAAACCTATAAAATGTGCATGTAGAGAGAAACATATGCACTATTTGATCGGTACTAAAGAAGAAGGTAATGTTCTGGAATTTTTTTTTTTTATTTATTATCTCAGCAGGGTTAATTTGTTTCATATACATGGTGTTTGTCTGAGATTTTTAATCAATCCTGACAGTTCTCCAGTTAATTATTAAAGTGCCTAAAGCTTCTGCATGTAGTTCTTGTAGCTGACATAATGGAAAAAGAATTGAAGAGTTTCTCTAAGCAATTTTGTGAACATACTGTTCAGAGCATAAGAACAGGGACATCTTACCACATTATTTGACTGTTAATAAGGGAAGTACTATTAAGGAGTTATGTACTTTCATCACAGATACTGGTGGATTAGTGGTAGCATCCTAAAAAATTTAACAGTTAGAAGTTACGAGTTCATATACATGCACCTTCATCCTGTTGCCTAGATATTTATATGACCTTTCAGTATCTCCCACGCACTATACCTGCAATCATCAGACTTTTATTTTGTTCCTATATTTACAAAGGATCCAGGAGGAAAATTACTTCCTGCATTTACAAGTCAGAATAGCCCTAAGCTATGTTCATAATGACATTCCTTATCTGTTGCAATCTTAGCTTCCTTTCCTTTGCTGGGATTTTTGGGAACAGTCTGTATAGTAGCTACTCTAATATTGTTCTTTTTTCTAAAATACTTTCATATTAAAAGAAAAAAAGAAGTGCAATGCAATGCAATTCAGGGTAAAAAATTTATACTGAAACAAATCCAATAAACTTAGAAAATCTATCCATTTCAGTCACTGCAAACAGAGCAGATCCTAAGCACCAAAATTGACTACAGTTGGACAGAGTACATTAGTAGGAATATTCAGCAGCTATTTTACAGTGTTTGGATATTTTTAAACAGAAAAACAGGGGTCAAAATTGTTATGCAATTGCTGAAATTGAGACAGCAAAGTTTTTGTGTTCCATCCTCCTACAGAATGAGGAAAGAAAAAATTAGTAAAAAAGCTACACGTCTGAAATGCATGCAGTTTCTCCTGCATGTTTAATGAAGTACTTATCTGGCATGCAAGCTTTTAATTTAGTCTCTTTGGCTCTTTTCTCCATAAAAACTACAAGCAAGGCAGAGTGAAAGTATTTTCCTCTGATTTACGTAAACAGTGGATGTATGAGAGTACACAGGAATTGTCAAACTTCCATATCCTGTTTCTGATAGCAGTCACTACCACTGTCAGAAGAAAGCAGGCAACAGTAACAAGATATCCCTATCAACACGGACAGCTGTTCCCACCCTCTGAAATTGGTTCATGTCTAGAAGATAACATCAAAACAACTGTAAAAAAAATACAAATAGTCTTGTTACCTCTACAAAGCAGCAGCCTGTTCTTTAGTCCTTTGGCTTTGATGTTACATGAAAATTCTTGATCTCCTAGTGTATTTCCAAGAGAACATCTCATTTTTCCATCACATCACAAGATCCCATCTCTTACTCAATATTATTGCCTAACAATAGAAGACCGTTCTTTTTCCCAGGCAGAAGGCACACTTCTAGTGCAGGATTGCCAGTGGCAGCATACAGAAACAAATTGTATCAGGTTTCTGCTCTACAACCACTCTCAAAATATAACAGTGATGTTGAAATTATGCAATGTATTTGGCCATCATAAAAATTCAGAATTTATTAGATATTATTACACAACTTTCTATGGAAATGCATTAGCAATATCAAAGTAGATTCCCTCACACTCTCTACTTTATTAGTGAACCTGGTGCTGCTTCCTAGCATCAGACAACGCAATTTGGAAGTCATGGAGACCTTTCAAAAATTCATATAATTTTTAAGACATGATGTGAAACCAACCAAAAGAACAATTTAAATTTTTTTCCACAGCCCTAGTACTCTGCTTACCTTTAAGAAGTCATGACTTCTTCAAAATAATCTCAAATGTGATTTGAAAAAGAGAATTGGAAAAGGAGCTTTTTCAATGTGAATGTTAAGTATTTCCACTGGGAAAACTGAAAAGAAAATTAAGCATTAAATGAGTTAAAATAAGCTTTATAATAACAACATCCTTTGCAAACTCATGCAACTTTCTCCACCAAAAGCTTCAAAAATATTATTTATCAATATCCGATGTTACATGAATAAAATTTCTGGTGAAAAAATCATAGTTTTCAAAAAAGGTTAGGAAAAGTCATAGTGAAAAAGTGTTCTTGTATTTGTGAGAAATAAGCAACCTAGTAGAAGAATTTAGGTGAAATTTTGGAGAAAGTTTTAATTTAGCAGTTCACCTTAATTCCAATTAATGTTTCTCTTGTTGCTGGGTATTTTCATATCAGATTATTAGAACAGTAATATAGGATTTCGAAGTTAACTTTTCTCCTTATCTTTTGCATCCAGTCCTTCTATGCCATTCCAAAAAAAACCTAGACAGACCCTGCTGTGTTAGATCATCCAGCATATCTCCACACAGATAGGACCTCCTAGACAAGATTGTTTGTTCTACAAAAATCTACCATGTTGGGATTTCCACAACTCCTACCAAATATCCCTTTCTTCATAGATTTCACTCTCAAGAAGATTTCATATGTTCAAATCTTAGTTTTATTTTACATACTCCGTACTTTTGTACTGGATTCCAGCTCAGTGGATTATACAAAATAATTCCTCATTGTTGCATCTGAACTAATAGTATCAGGACAGAGATGCAGGCCATGTCTCAGCTGAGTGTCAAAAAAAGGGAGACAGAAAAGAAAGAGGCCACCAAGTGCTCTAAAAGTGAAGGAAAAATTCTCACAGTTAGTATGAGATACTCTGGGAACCAGCACAGCAAGGCAAACTTCCAATATAACTGACACTGCCAACTCTTCTGTTTAATAAATAAATAGTAACTGATTAATGTATTTTAAATTTCCGAACTAACAGCACTGTGAAGACTTGTTTCACAACAGAAGGAGGGGAAGTATCATGTTTACATCCTTTTCATGTGGCAGTATCATTTTATGCGGAACTAGATGAATAAAAATAGACCATATAAAAAGAATTTGAGCAGCACTGTTCAGTCTTACAGGATATTGGATATCTACATGATTTTCTCAGTAAGTATTTTGATTAATTCAGGATTCCCACAAAGGAGAGTCTTACTATGAATCACCTCAAGTCTGGCTTTCACAAGGCCACAGGAATGTTCCCACTCTGAAATGCACATTTAATTGGAAGGCATTAGTCTACCATTTAGAGTAGAAAGAAAACAAAATAGACTCAACACTCCATCTGCCTTAGAGCTCAATATTAACTTTTCTTTCAATTTTCTGATCCTTTCTCTACCTTACTAGGAATCTGATATATCTTCAGCATAAAGAAAACTGGATTCTCATTTCTCTCACTTGTTCTTCTTTCCCTTATTTCTATCTCCATGTTCAACAGTGTGAACTTTACTGTGTGTATATAGATGCTGTTAATTATTGTCTGAGAACTATTTATCCAGAAATCCTAAAATGGTTACAGTTTTCCCCATGAAATTATTCAAGATGCAATCTTTCCACCAATGAAGGTTTCTACCCCTACACAGAAGTGTAGTGGTACCTGGCAAACCCCGTTATTTCCAGAACATGAATGGGTTAAACTTCAATTTGTTATGATGGAGGCCAGTAGTGCAGAGTCATCCCACAATGAAAAGAAATATCACATTGCAACACAAAGGTCTCTGAACACACTGTACAATCATCAGTGGATATCACGTCAATGCTAATTAAATAGAGTTGAGTTCTTTTGTAAGAAGGTATGGAGAAAGATGCCTCAACCTGGGAAAACTGCATAGTTTTATTGAGTAACATAACGTTTTAGGAAGTATCTGATTTAAATAACACTTACCAGTTCTACCTGGAAAAAAAGAGAAGTGTTCCGTGCGTGTATTCCAATCTGCAAAGGGAAGAAAGTTAATCTGCTTGAATGCCACTGAAGTAACATGCAATAACTAGATAGTGTGAGAAATCAAAAATAAAGTACTTGTATAAAGTAGTTCATCTTCCAAGGTAGAAGGATTCCTAGTACCTGTGGTGGATAGAAATTCACTAATATTACATATTATTACAACAATACAACTCTCTTTTCTGAAGAGTTGTTAGACAGGACAAAACTATTGATTTCATAAAACCTGAAGCACAACAAAAAGGTAGTAATCATTCCACTGATCACAAAACTATTGTTTTCCATTTCTTTAAAAAAATATTTACATGTTTTTAATTCCATCTGTCTTACAGATAATTCCACTGTGTTATCTTATGTGGTAGCTACTTATACGCTGTCTGAATATTTTCCATGCAAGTAGATTATTCATTGAAGGGCAGATCAATAAAGTCTTCACATGCAGCACAATACTCTCAAGTTCATTAGGACAGATATAGAAAAGACCTTGACTCTGTGTAAGCACTGCTCAGCAATAATAAAAACAGTCCTGTGTTATCAACACTGTTTTGGTCACAAATACTAAGCAAATACTATGCAAGCTACTGTGAAGAACATTAA